>NW_022436953.1:14404725-14707847 GCF_009761245.1 Sapajus apella
AAAAAAAAAAAAAAAAAAAAAAAAAAAAAAAAAAAAAAAAAAAAAAATTAAAGTTTATTGTAATAAATGCCTAAGGAATGTATCATAATCACATTGTATACATCAAGGAACTAGAAAAAGAATAACAAACTAAATCAAAGGTTAGCAGAAGGAAGTAAATAAAGATTGGAACAGAAATAAATGACATGAAGATAGTAAAACTGAAAAGATCAATGAAAGTAAGAGTTTTCTTTTGAAACGCTAAACAAAATAGACAAACCAAGAGTTTTTTTTTTTTTTTTGAAAGGATAAAATAAACCTTTAGCTAGATTAATAAAAGAAACTCAAATTATAAATGAAAGGGAAGACATTACAACTGATACTACAGAAATACAAAGAATCAGAAGAGACTACAATGAACAGTCATCAAATATTGGATCATTGAAGAAATGCATAAACTCCTAGAAACATACAACCTACCAAAACTGAATCATGAAGAAATAGAAAATCTGGACAGACAAATAACAAGTAAGGAGATTAAAGTAGTAATCAAAAATCTCCCAACAAAGAGAAGCCAAGAAACAGAAAACTTCACAGGTAGATTATACCAAATATTTAACCCTTTTCCTGTTTGCCCTGGGAATACTCATCAGTGGCGCTTGCAGCTGCAGCATTTACCCTGAGATAACTTTGTCACCAAATATACTGCTTTTATTATTTTTGCATTGCTCTAGTATATCAACTTTGGAAACAAAAGACATCATTCTATTTATAGTGTTCTGTTTTTATTAGGGGTATCTCCATTTACAAAATATAGTAATTCTCAATTGCTGAAAATTTCAAATCCTAGAAAGCATAGCATTCCTACACATGATGTTAACATCATTCTCGAACAGTTGTTGACTGAGGATTCATTTGATGAATCAGATATTTCCAAAACAGATGATTCTGATGATTGAGACGATTCTGATGTTAGTTCTGTTTAAAAATAACTCCAAAAACAGTTTTTATGTTTTATTTTCACAATGAAAATAAGTCTTATTTGCTTCAGCCTAAAAGAGCGTGCTTATGTAAAATTAAATGAGTGCTGAAAGCAAGTTGCACTTTTTTTTTTTTCTAAACAGGAAAAGGGTTAAAGAAGAGTTAATGACAGTCTTTCTCAAACTTTTCAAAAAAGTTGAAGTAGAGAAAACACTTCTCAGCTCATTTTATGAGTCTATTTTTACCTTCATACCAAAGCCAGATAAAGACATAACAAGAAAGAAAATCATAAGCAATATCCCTGATGAACATAGATGCAAAAATCCTCAACAAAATACTAGCAAACCAAATTCTACAGCACATTAACAGAATCATAAATCATGATCAAGTGGAATTTATCCTTGGAATGCAAGAATGGTTCAACATAGGCAAATTTATAAACATAGTACATCATATTAACAGAATTGAGGATAAAAACCATACGATCATCTCATAGATGCAGAAAAAGCATTTGACCTAAATTCAACATTTTTTCGTGATAAGAAACTCCCAAGATATTAGGTATAGAAGAAATGTATCTCAACATAATAAAGGTCATATGTGGCAAGCCCTCAGTTAACATAATCAACAATGAAAAGCTGAAAAATTGAAAGCTTTTCTTCTAAGATCAGTAGAAAGACAAAAGTGTCCACTACTGGAAATTTTAGGCAGAGCAATTAGGCAAGAAAAAAAGGGCATACAAATCAGAAAGATGTTAAATAGTTAAATTACAGATGACACAATCTTATATCTAGAAAACCCTAACGACTCTACCAAAAAAAACCTGTTAGAATAAGTAAATTCAGTAACATTGCAGGATACAAAATCAACTTTAAAAAATCATTTGCACTTCTATACATTAACAACTCCCTGAAAGAGAAAAAAAATCCCATTTACAATAACATCAAAAAGAGTAAAATACTTAGGAATAAATTTACTCAAGGAGGTGAAAGATCTGTAAATTAAAAACAAGATATGAATGAAATAAATTGAATAAGACACAAATAGATAACCAGTGTTAACGGATTGGAATAATTCATATTGTTAAAATGTCCATACTACCAAAGTTGTCTGTGGATTCAATGCAATCCCTATCAAAATTCTGGTGGCTTTTTTTTTTCACAGAAATAGAAAAAAATACTAAAATTTTTGTTGGCCACAGAGGACCCCAAAGACCCAAAGCAATCTTAAGTGAGAAGACCAAAGTTGGAGGCATACACTTTATTATTTTAAACTATATTACAAAACTAGAGTAATCAAAAGAGTATGGCATTGGCATATAAAAACAGACACATAGAGCAATGGAACATACTAGAGAACCTAGATTTGAACCCAAACATATACAGTCATGTAATCTTTGACAAAGGTGCCAAGAATATACAATGAGGGAAAGGATAGCCTCTTAAATAAATGGTGTTGGGAAAACGATATCCACATGAAAATTATGAAATTGGGCTCTTATCTTACATTGTACATAAGTATTATCCCAAAATGTGTTATAGACGTAAATATAAGACCTAAAATCATAAAACTCCCTGAAGAAAACCTAGGGGAAAAGCTCCTCGATAGGCCATGATTATTTTGGATATGACACCAGTAGTACCCACAATCAAAGCAAAAATAAACTAGTAAAATTACACCAAACAAAAAAGCTTCTGCAGAGAAAAGGAAATGATCAACAGAGTGAAGAGACAACCTACAGAATGGGAGAAAATATTTTCAAACCATAAACCTGATAAGGGGTTAATATCTAAAATGTATAAGCAACTCACACAGCTCAATAATAACAACAAAAACCCAAATTATCCTGATTTTAAAATGGGCAAAGGACCTGAACAGACATTTTTCCAAAGAAGACATACAAATGACAAACAGATATATGAAAAGATATTCAACATTACCGAATATCAGAGAAATGCAAATCAAAACCACAATGAGATACCACCTCCTGGCTGTTACAATGGCAAGTACAGCTAGTGCTTGACTTACGACCACGATTGGTTCCGACAGAGCGGTCGTAACACGATTTGGTCATAAGTTGAGTAGGCTATATACACGCGGAGATGGTAGTGCTGCCGGAAGCTGGTCTGCACTGTTGTACGCCCAGCTGGGCAACGTTTGCACTGCCAGACGCGGAGCAGTTGTGGCTAGCGATTGTGGTCGTAAAGTCAAATGGTCGTAAGTTGATCAATACCTGTATCAAAAAGATAAGAGATAAAAAGTGTTGACAGTGGATAAGAGATATAATGAGAGATAAGATTAAAAAAGGATAAGATATAAAAGTGAAGCTAAGAGATAAATAAGATAAAATAAGGACAAGATAAGAGATAAAAAGTGGAGAAAAGGGACCCCTTGTGCATTGTTGGTGGGAATGTAAATTAGCATAGCTATTATGGAAAACAGTATGCATGTTCCTCAGAAAGTTAAAAATAGAACCCCAGGAATTCCAATTCTGGGCATTTATCCAAAAGAAATGGAATCCGTTTCTTGAAGAGATTATCTGCACTGCCATGTTTATTGCAGTATTATTCACAATAGCCAGGAAACAACCTCAGTGTTTACTGGAGAATGAATGGATAAAGAAAATGTGATCTATCTTTTTCTTCTTGTCTGTATTTGAAATATTGAGCCTTTAAAAAAGGAAATTCTACCATGTGTGACAACATAAGTCTGGAGGACATTGTGCTAAGTGAAATAAGCTAGACATAGACAAACACTGTTTGATCTCACTTATCTGGAGAATCTAAAAATGTTGAACTCATAGAAGCAGAGACTAGAGTGGTGGTTGCCAGGGGCTGGGAGCTGGAGCTGGAGGGATGGGGAAATGTTGTTCAAAGGATACAAACTTTCAATTATAAGATGAATATGATCTGATTATTTACTGTGCAGCATGGTGACTACAGTTAATAATACTCTATTGCATACTTGAATTTTCTTAGAAAGTAGATCTTATTCTCACCATTTTAGAAAAGTGATATGAAGTGATGGACGTGTTAATTGGCTTGATTGTAATACAATGTATTATATATATATACACACATCTAAGTATGTCTATGTGTATATATATATTCATATATTTCCTGGCTCTATCTGCTGAAAGGACCCAAAAACCAGACACCTAAGCAGCAATGAGTGCTCCTAGTGTCTGGATGTTGGTTTCTATTACTCCATTAGCAGGAGCAGGGCTCTTTAGAGAAACAGCTGATTCTAGGGCAGAAGAATCCCTGAAACTTCTTCTTAAGACAAAGCAAGAAAGTACTCAAAAAATTGACAAGAACATATCACAAGCACACAGAAACGAGATGGAAGGGGGCCGGGCGCGGTGGCTAACGCCTATAATCTCAGCACTTTGGGAGGCCAAGGCGGGTGGATCACGAAGTCAGGAGATCGAGACCATCCTGGTCAACATGGTGAAACCCCGCCTCTACTAAAAGTACAAAAATTAGCTGGGCATGGTGGTGTATGCCTGTAATCCCAGCTACTCAGGAGGCTGAGGCAGGAGAATTGTCTGAACCCAGGAGGCGGAGGTTGCGGTGAGCCGAGATCGCGCCACTGCACTCCAGCCTGGTAACAAGATTGAAACTCCGTCTCAAAAAAAAAAGAGAAAGAAATCCTGCCATAGGATACACCTTGAGGGTATTATGCCAAGTTCAGCAAGACACAGAAAGTCAAATACTATATGATCTAACTTACATGTGAATTTTTTTTTTTGAGACAGGGTCTCACTCTGTCACGCAGGCTAAAGTGCAGTGGCGTGATCTTGACTCACTGCAACCTCGGCCTCCCAGGTTCAAGCGATTCCTGCCTCAGCCTCCTGAGTAGCTGGGACCAAAGGCATGTGCCACAATGCCCAGCCAATTTTTTGTATTTTTTTGTAGAGATGGGGTTTTGCCATGTTGGCCAGGCTAGTCTCAAACTCTTGACCTCAAGTGACTTACCTGCCTCGGCCTCCTAAAGTTCTGGAATTACAGGCATAAGCCACGGAGCCTGGCCTTATATGTGCAATTTAAAAAAGTTAAGCTTGCCAGGCAAGGTGGCTTATGCTTTTAATTCTAGCACTTTGAGAGGCGGAAGCAGGTGGATTACTTAAGCGCAGGAGTTCTAGACCAGCCTGGGCCACATGGCAAAACCCTGTCTCTACAAAAATTACAAAAAAGCTAGGCAGGCATGGTGGTGCATGCCTGTAGTCCTGGCTACTTGGGAGGCTAAGGTGGGAGGATCGCTGGGCCCAGGAGGTTAAGGCTGAAGTTAGCTGTGATTGTGCCACTGCACTCCTGCCGGCATGACAGACTGACCGTGTCTAAATAAAAATAAAAACAGTTAAACTCATAAAAGCAGAGATTGGAATTGCGTTTGCTAGGTGACATCAGGAATATGGCCAACTAGAGATGGCCAGTGCTCATTCTCCTCACAAGAAAGGACCAAAGCAATGAATAAACAGTTGATATTTGCCTGGAGTGAAGGCAGACTGCAGGAGTGCAGTGGGAAAGTGGAGATGCATCTCCACGAGAGCAGTGTGGAGGCGTGTGGATTCTGCAGCTCTGTCTCTCCCAGATCATATCTGGCCAGAGTCAGGAGGGACTTCCCATTCTGAGGAAAAGGTAAGCAGAAGATTCCCACCAGTTCCCATTGCCAAATACCTATAGTCCTTAACTGCAGGAGGACCCCACAGTCCTTGCAAGTCCTGAGTCCAGTCTGGCAAGCTGCCAGGAATTTACACAGCTGCATTACCCAAATAGGGTATCCTCCGCATCGCGCATCCACCACCTGTGAGCCAAGGTCCTGTAGCATAGCATAATCTTGAGACCAGAGCCACCTTTGGAGTCCACCCTGCTCTGAAGGCCAGTAGCAACTACACCTCTCCAGCAACAGGACTTCGTCTTCATTCCACCAAACCCACACATAGATGAATACCGGTGTTCTTGGAGCCTAGGACCTGGATTGGCTGTAACTCTGGTCATGCACAACTGTTACTGCACTTCCAGCTGGAGCAATAGTCTGGCAGCCCTGCCCAAGACAAACCCACCCTTGAGCCAGTCAAACCACTGTGTGCCCATCCCCAATTGGGAGAGACCCCTGAGCCTCTGAACAGAAGCTATATTCATGGGGCTGTGGAGCAGCTACATGCTCATGCTCAAGGCCTGGGAAACAGCCCTGAAGTACCCCCTCTGGCAGAGACTCCTCAGGCATGGCTAATCAGCATTGTACCCACTTATCAGACCTGAGAAATAGCCCTGGAAGGCTGCTGCTGGTGGGCATACCCCTGAACTGGCTGAACAGCCTTGTACTCATGCTCCAGATTGAGAAACAGTCCTGTAGGCCACCCCTGGTGGGCATAACCTAGGGCCATTTAAGCAGGCCTGTACCTGCATTACTAGGCCTGAGACATAGCCCTGTGGGTGACCTCCTGCAGAAACACCCACATGGTGTTTCCCTCACCCTTTTCCTTCTCTATGCTTCTGGAACACCCATAATATGACAATTTGTTTGCTTAATAATGTCCCATAAATCACTCTGATTTTCTTCACTGTTTTTAATTCTTTTTATCTTGTTGTCTGTCTATTTCAAAAGACTTGTCTTCAAGTTCAGAAATTCTTTCTTCTGCTTGGTTTAGTGTTGCTGAAGCTCTTGATTGTATTTTTTTATTTCATTCATTGGAGTCTTCAGTGTTAGGATTTCTGTTTGGTTCTTTTTACACACACACAGACACACGTGTGTATGTATATATTTATTATATATACATACATATATATGCACATACATGCATGTATATAATTTCTCATTTGAATCATGAATTGTTTTTCTGATTTCAGTTGACCATCTATTTTTGCTTATATCTCACTGAGTTTCCTTATGGTAAGTATTAATATTTTAAATTCTTCTTCTGGCTTTTTACATATTTCCTTATGATTGGGGTCTGTTACTGGAGAAGTATTGTTTTCCTTTGGAGGTGTCATATTTCCTTGCTTTTATATGTTTGATGTGTCCCTATATTCATTTCTATGCATCTGGTGGATGAGTCACTTCTTCCAATTTTATGGAGTAGGTTTTGAAGGGAAATACTTATTCATATGAATGGGGTATAGAGTGTTGGTTTGGTCATAGAGTGTTGGTTGTATTGGCCTTGCTTCTAGGTGAATGCAATAGTGTAGTCTCCATGTAGTTTCTTCATCTGTAATACACACTACTGATATTTATGAAGGTCTCAGTGACTTAGGCTGAGAATTTGTGGAGGTAGTGCCAGAGTGGGTTACTGGGTTGTTTCTCACATTGTGTGTGTGTGTGTGTGTGTGCATGTGTGTGTACACATGGAGCATTGGCCAACTTGGGATCTGGCTTGCTGAGACTGGGGCTGATACTCTGGCCAGGAGCACAAGCACATGGTTGTTCAGTCAGCCTATGGCATACCTCCCAGGAGTGGCCCATGGAGCTGTTTCTTAGGCCCAGGATGCAGCCATACTGCTGCTCAACTGGTGGGTTGTGTCTGCTCGTGCAGACCATGAGGCTGTTTCTCAGGCCCAGGATATGGTCACTTGGATTCTCAGCTGACCTGTGGGTATGTCTGCTGAGGGGGGCCCATGGGGCTATTTCTGAGGTTTGGGATGTTGGTGCAAGGCTATCAGGCATCCCATGGAAGGGTCATGCCTATCAGAGGCATCCTATGGAAGAGGGCTGAAAACTTGGAAGACACATGAACAACCAGGTCCAGGAAGCTCAAAGAACTCCAAATACATTCAAACCAAACAAGTCCTCTCTGAAGCAAGACAGCCAGAGAAAAACATCTAGTCACATATAAGAGAATCCACATTGGACTAACAGCAGATTTCTCAGCAAAAACCTTACAGACTAGGAGAGAATGGGATGATATATTCAAAATGAAACTGCAAGTCAAGAATATTATACCCAGCAAACTACCTTTCAGGCATGAAGGAGAAACGAAATTTTTCACAGAGAAGCAAAAACTAAGAAAATTCATCACTACTAGGCCAGCCTCACAAGACATACTCAAAGGATACTTGCATCTGAAGGTGAAAAGACTGTAACTACCATCATGAAAACATGGGAAAGTATAAAACTCACTGGTAGAGCCAGCACAGAAAGGAGAAAGAGAAATGAAGTAAATCTTATTATGATGAAAAATCACCCAACCACAAAAATGAACAATAAAAGAGAAAGTAGGGAACAAAGAATATACAAAATAACCAGAAAACAATAAATAAAATGACAGGGTCAGGCATGGTGGCTCATCCTAGCACTTTGGGAGGCTGAGTCAGGTGGATCATTTGAGGCCAGGAGTTCGAGACCAGCCTGGCCAACATAGTGAAACCATGTCTCTACTTAACCATCAAAAATTAGCCAGGTGTGGTGGCACATGCTGATAATCCCAGCTGCTTGGGTGGCTAAGGCAGGAGAATCTCTTGAAGCTGGGAGGTGGAGGTTTCAATGAGCCAAGATCATGCCAGTGCAATCCAGCCTGGGTGACAGAGTCAGACTTGTTCTCAAAATAAATAAATCAAAATAAATAAAATAAAATGACAGAAGTAAGTTCTTTCCTATCAGTAGTAACATTGAGTATAAATGGATTAAATCTCCCATTTAAAAGATGCAGACAGGCTGAATGCATAAAATTTTAAAAAAGACATAACTATTTGCTGCTTATAAGGAAGTCACCTGAATTGTAAAGACACACATAGACTGAAAGTGAAGAGGTGTGAAAAGATATTCCTCACAAACAGAAAACAAAATTGAGCAAGATTAGCTATACTTACATCAGAGAAAACAGACTTCAAGTCAAAAGTTGTAAGAGACAAGGACATGGCCGGGCGCGGTGGCTCAAGCCTGTAATCCCAGCACTTTGGGAGGCCGAGGCGGGTGGATCACAAGGTCAAGAGATCGAGACCATCCTGGTCAACATGGTGAAACCCCGTCTCTACTAAAACTACAAAAAATTAGCTGGGCATGGTGGCGCGTGCCTGTAATCCCAGCTACTCAGGAGGCTGAGGCAGGAGAATTGCCTGAACCCAGGAGGCGGAGGTTGCGGTGAGCCGAGATCGCGCCATTGCACTCCAGCCTGGGTAACAAGAGCGAAACTCCGTCTCAAAAAAAAAAAAAAAAAAAAAAAAAAAAAAAAAAAAAAAAAGAGACAAGGACATTATAAATAATAATGAGATCAATTCTGCAACAAAATATAATTGTAAATATATATGCACCCAATATGTAAACACCCAGATACATAAAGCAAATATTTGATTTAAAGGGAGAGATAGACCTCAATACAATGATAGTTGAAAAATTCAACACCCCACTCGCAGCATTGCACAGATCAGCTAGACAGAAAGCCAGTAAAGAAACATCAAATTTGAACTACAACATAGATCAAATAGGCCTAATAGACATTTATAGACCCTTTCACCCAACAGCTGCAGAATACACATTCTTTTCTTCAGCACATGGAACATTCTCTAGGATTGACCATATATTAGGACACAAAACAAGCCCAAACAAATTAGAAAATACTGAAATCATACGAACTATCTTATCTGAGCACAATGTTATAAGAGAAACATTAGAAACTATATGGACACATGGAAATTAAATAACATGTTCCTTAACAACCAATGGGTGAAAGAAGAAATTAAGAAGGAAATTGAAAAATTCCTTTACACAAATGAAAATAGAAACACAACATTACCAAAACCAATGGACACAGCAAAGGCAGTATTAAGAAGCAAGTATATAGCGATAAGTGCCTACACCAAAAAATGAGAATATTCAAATAACCTAGTGATGAATCTCAAAAACTAGAAAAGAAAGAACAACTCCAAAATTAAAAGAAGAAAAGAGTAAAAATGATTTGAGCAGAAGAAGTAAGTACAATTGGGTCTAGAAAAACAATACAAAAAATTAGTGAAATAAACCATTACCTAGACTAAGAAAAACAGAGAGAAGGTCCAAAAAGCTAGAAAAAGGAGATGTCACAATGGACAGCACAGAAATACAAAGATCATTAAAGGTTACTATGAACAACCATATAACAATAAATACAAAAGCCTAGAAGAAATGGATAAATTCCTGGACATGCACAGCTTACCAAGACTGAATCAAGAAGTAGAAAACTTGAACATACCAATAACAAGTAATGGTATCGACTCACTAATACGAAGTGTCCCCCGCAAAAAAGTACAGGACTGCATGGATTTACTGCTGAATTCTAACAAATCTTTAAAGAACAATTAATACCACATTTTCTACAACTCTTCCAAAAAAATTGAAACAGAGGGAATTCTTCCTAAGCCTGCATGACCCTGATACCAAAACTAGAGAAGAACATAACAAATAGAGAAAGCTAGGCTGGGCATGGTGGCTCACACCTGTAATCCCAACGCTTTGGGAGGCTGAGATGGGTAGATCACTTGAGGTCAGGAGTTCAAGACCAGTCTGGCCAACATGGTGAAACCCCATCTCCATTAAATACAAAAATTAGCCCACTGTGGTGGTGCATGCCTGTAATCCCAGCTACTTGGGAGGCTGAAGCAGGAGGATTGCTTTAACCCAAGAGGTGGAAGTTGCAGTGAGCAGAGATCACACTCCTACACTCCAGCCTGGGTGACAGAGTGAGACTCCATCTCTAAATAAAACAAACAAACAAACAAACAAACAATGGGTCA
This sequence comes from Sapajus apella, assembly GCF_009761245.1. Classification (NCBI taxonomy): domain Eukaryota; kingdom Metazoa; phylum Chordata; class Mammalia; order Primates; family Cebidae; genus Sapajus; species Sapajus apella. The sequence continues at coordinate 14,415,393 of NW_022436953.1, forward strand.
ATTTCTCTGATGAACATGAATGCAAAGATCCACAAAATACTAGCAAACCAAATGCAACAACACATCAAAAAGATGATACCTCATGCTTAAGCGATGACGATATATCATGATTAATTATCTGTGCATTCCTGGGAAGTATCCAGGAATATACAGATTTTCCAAAATGTACAGATCAATAAATGTCATATATTGCCTCAATAGAATAAAGGACAAAAGCCATATATGATTATCTCAATAGGTGCAGAAAAAGCATTTGATAAAATTCAACTTATCTTCATGATTAAAGACTTTCAATAAATTTGATATAAAAAAAGTACTTCAGCATAATAAAGGGCCAATAAGACAAACATTATACTGAACAGGAAAAGCTGAAAGCTTCTCCTTTAACAACTGGAACAAGACAAGAACGCCCATTCTCACCACTCTATTTTTCCTTTTTTTTTTGAGATGGAGTCTCACTCTGTAGCCCAGGCTGGAGTACAGCGGTGCCGTCTCAGCTCACTGCAACCTCTACCTCCCGGGTCCTGGTTCAAGTAGTTCTCCTACCTCAGCCTCCCAAGTAGCTGGGATTACAGGCACAAGCCACCATGCCCAGCTAATTAGCTAATTAGCTAATTTTTGTATTTTTTAGTAGAGATGGGGTTTCACCATGTTGGCCAGTCTGCTCTTGAACTCCTGACCTCGTGATCCACTTGCCTTGGCCTCTCAAAGTGCTGGGATTACGGGTATGAGTCACCGTGCCCGGCCTCTCACCACTCTTATTTAACATAGCACTGAAAGTCCTAGTCAGAGCAAATTAGGCAAGAGATGGAAATAAAGGGCATCCAAATTGGAAAGGAGAAAGCTCAATAGTTCTTGTTTGCAGTCAACATAATCTTATATAGAGAAAAACATAAAGACTCTACCAAAAAGCTCTTAAGACTAATAAACAAATTGAGTTACGTTGCAGATACAAAATCAATATACAAAAATTGGTTGCGTTTCTGTACATAATGAACTAGCTGAAAATGAAATCAAGAATGCAATCACATTTACAGTAACTACCAAATAAATTTAATAAAGGAGGGGAAAGATCTTCAAAATGGAAGCTACAAAGCACAGATGAAAAAATAGAAGAAGATACAAACAAATGAAAAGACACCCCATGCCCATAGGTCAGAAGAATTAATATTGATAAAATGAACATACTACCCAAAGCAATCCACAGATTCAATACAATTCCTATAAAAATAGCAATGACATTCTTCACAGAAGTGAGAAAAAAATTCCTAAAATTTGTATAGAACCACAAAAGACCCGGAATAGCCAAAGCAATCCTGAGGAAAAAAGAAAAGTTGGAGGCATCACACTACCAGACTTCAAAATATACTACAAAGTTGTAGTAACCAAAATAGTGTTGAACTGGCATAAGAACAGACAAAGACCAATGCACAAAATAGAGGACCCAGAAATTAATTCATATACCTACAGCCAACTGATTTTTGATGTTGAAGAAAAGACAGTCAATTCAATAAATGATGCTGGGAAAATTGAACATCTACATCCCTCAGCAATTACACTGCGTAAAAATCAACTCAAAATGGATCACAGACCCAAATGTAAGAGCTGAAACTATAAAAATACTGGGAGAAAACAGGGGAAATGCTTCAGGACATGGGTGTTAGAAAATACATTATGAATAAGACTTCAAAAGCACAAGCAACAAAATCAAAAATAAACAAATGGGGATTATATCAAACTATAAAGCTCTGCACAGCAAAGGAAACAATCAACAGAGTGAAAAGGCAGCCTATGGAATGAGAGAAAATAGTAAACTATTCTTCTGACTTGGAATTAATAACCAGAATATACAAGAAGCTCAAACATCTCAATAGCAAAATGATAACAATAAAGAATCTTACTGTTTATTTAATGAGAAAATGGGCAAATAATCTCAACAGTCATTCCTGAAAAGAAAGTATATATATGGCTAACAGAGAAATATTAAAAAATGCTCAACATCACTAATCATGAGGGAAATGCAAATCAAAATCACAATGAAGTATCATCTTACCCCTGTTAGGATGGCTGTTATCAAAAAGACAAAAAATAAGAAATGCTGGTGAGGTTGCAGAGAAATGGGAAGTCTTGTACCCTCTTGGTGGGAATGTAAACTCGTACAGCCATTATGGAGAACAGTATGAAGTTTCCTCAGAAAACTGCAAATAAAGCTACCACATGATTCAGCAATCCCACTACCGGGTATTTATCCAAAGGAAAGGAAATCAGTATATTGAAGAAATGTCTGCACTCCCATGTTTATTGTAGCACTGTTCACAATAGCCAAGATACAGAATCAACCTAGATGTCTAACAACAGATGCCTGGAGAAAGAAAATGTGGTACATATACACAATGGAATACTATTCAGCTATAAAAAAGAATGAACTCTGTCATTTGCAGCAACAGGCGTGGAGCTGGAGGACATTATGTTAAGTGAAATAAGACAGGAAAGGAAAGTGAACACAGTGTGTTCTCACTCGTATGTGGCAGCTAAAAAAAATGTTGATCTCATGGAAGTAAAATGCAGTCCAGAAGATACTAGAGGTTGGGAAGGATAGGGGAAAGAAAAGGGTAGAGAGAGGTTTGTTAAAGGATACAAAATTGTAACTAGATAGGAGGAATAAGTTCCAGTGTTCTATATTCTATACCATTGTACGATGACTGTAGTTAACAATAGTATATAGTTTCAGATAGAAGGAAGATATTGAATGTTCTCAACGCAAATGATAAATGTTTGAGATGATGGATATGCTGATTACACTGATCTGATTTATATACGTCGTATGCATGGAAACATCACTATGTACCCCATATATGACTACAGTTACTATGTCAATTAAAAAAAGATTATAAAGAAAGAACTGTGGTTGCCAGGAACCAGAAAGTAGGGGAAATGGGGAGATGTTGGTCAAAGGTACAAAGATTCAGTTATTCAGAATGAAAATTTCTGGGTATCTAATGTACAGTATGATGACTATAGCTAATACTGTATACTTGAAATTTGTTAAGATAATTGATCTTAAGTGTTCTCACTACACAAAAGAATTGTAACTATGTGAGTTGATAGATATGTTGATTGGCTTAATTGTCATTCTCATTTCGCAACGTATATATGTATCAAGATCACATTTTGCACTTTATTTACAATTTTTGTCAAGTATACCTCAATAAAGCTGGAAAAACTAAAATGTAGGAGACTCTTAACTATATAAATTGCTTTACACTCTCCATGTTATAATTGTCATATATGTATGTATTTGAAAGCCCTACCAGATGTAGTAATTTTGATCTTAAAATCAGTCATATTTTAAAGAACTCATAAGGAAAACATATATTTACCCTTGTTATAGATACCCAAGTGTTGGTTCAATTGTGTCCTGCAAACATAGATATGTTGGAATCCTAATGCCCAGTACCTCAGAATGTGTGCTTATTTGGGGATAAGGTCTTTATAGAGGTAATCAAGTTAAAATGAGGCCTCTAGGGAGGCTTCTGTCCAATATGAAATAGGAAAAATTTGGGCACAAAAATACAAGCACAGGGAGAGCACCACGTGAAGACAACGGCAGAGATCTGGGGGATGCATCTCTGCTGACACCTTGATCTTGGACTTGTAGCCTCCAGAATGATGAGACAAAACTTTTCTATTGCTTAAGCCACGCAGTGTGTTATGCTTTGTTATGGCAGCCCTAGCTAACTAGTATGCCAAGTATTTCCCATTTCTGTTGTTACTACCTCATTCCTGAGGTCTCAAGCTTCCCTCGTATTATTTCCCTTCAGACTGAGCAGCTTCCTTGAGTGTTTCCATTGATTTATCTTCAGGTTCACTGAATTTTTCCTCTGTCATCTCTGTTTTTCCTATTGAGCCTGTGATGGGTTGAATAGTTCTCCCCAAACTCATGTGACCTTATTTGGAAACAGGATCTTTGCAGATGTAATCATCCTGGATTTAGGGTGAACTCTACATCCAGTGACTTTTTGTCTTTATAAGGAAAGAAGAGGGAGATTCGGATAGGAAAAGCATAGAGGGAAGAAGTCCATGCGAAGATGGAGACAGAAGTCGGACTGATGCTGCCCCAAGCCAAGGAATGCAAGAAGCCACAAGGAGCTGGAAGAGGGAAGGAAGAATTCTGCCTTAGAACTTTCGAAGGGCATGTGACCCCACTGATACCTTGATTTCAGCCTTCTAGCCTCCAAGTCTGTGGGATAATATGTGTCTATTATTTTAAGCTACTCTGTTTGTGGTAATTTGTTACAGCATCCCTAGGAGACCTATACAGAGCCCTCCCAGTGAGATTTAAGTTTTTAAATGAATTTTTTAGTTTTAAAATTTGCATTCATTTCTTCTTTGGCATGTCTATTTTTCTGCTGAGAACTTCTATCTTTTATTTCATGAATACTTATCTTTACCTCTTGCAGCCTCATTATAATAGTTGCTTTAAACTCTGTCAGATAATTAATTCTAATATCTCAGGTTAAACATCTGTTCATCATTTCGCCCTTCCCAACTTAACTGGCTGCTTGTATGTTGAGTAATTTTGGATTCTGTCTGGAACATTATGAATATTACTCTTGGTCTTATAAAAATATGTTTGGTTTATGTTCATAGGAAATCAACCTAGTAGTTGGTTTTAAATCACAGGTCTCATCTCTCCTTCTGTAGCCAGTGTTTAGACATTGGGGGTTTGAATCTTGGCTATCCTACCTGCCATTGGTCTCACACATGAGCAGCTCACAGGTGGGCCTGGGACTTACACCTGATCAGACATGAGGCAGAGGATTCCCTTCTCCAGCTCTTTTCTCTTTGCGTTCCCCTAGGTACTCTTGGTCTCCCAAGGACCCATTGTCCCATTCCTCTGAACAGAAAGATAGGTTTCTTTTAGAGTTTTAGTTACCCATGATCCTGTCACCCAGTTTTGCATGACTGAGTCAGGCCCTGAGCAGAGTGGTAAGGTAAAAGAGCAAGAAAAAGACAGTAAGAGTCCTGACCTCTTTCCCCGGCTCTGCCCTTCAGAGCACAGGGTCTTCCTTTGCGTGTTCCTTCTGTCAGAGAAGACATTTTTTTTTCTTCCTCAAAGTTTTAGCTGCCTACACAGCTACTGCACATTTCCCTATTTGGGGCCACTCGAGTGGCAGGGCCAGGAGAGTAAAGACAAGACAAATAAAAAATGTTGTTTAGAGAGTTTCTCCACACTTCCGAGCTCACAGTGGACCTCTCCACCATTCTCTGTTGAAAGAGGGTGCTCATACTGGCTGGGCTGCTCAGTTTCACAACTGAGGCCTACCGTGGATCAAATGTGAGAGACAAAAGAGGAAAATAAATCAACAGGAAACTCTCTCATGAGGCTTTCTTCCTCAATTTTTGTTTTACCTTCCCACTCTGCCTGATACTGTCTACCTTTCATATAGCTGGTTTTTGAATTTTCCAGATGTTTTAGTTTTGCTGTTTAGCAGTAATAGACTTACTACTCCATCTTGCTTGGCATTGGAAATGGGTCTATCTTTTAAAAGGTCTTTTGTTTATCTTTCATTTCTACATGATTGGACAAAGGGGTGCTTCAAAGTCTGAGTTTAAGCCAAGCACAGTGGCGTAGGCCTGTAGACCCAGCTACCTGGGAGGATTGCTTGACCCCAGGAGTCTGAGGCCAGCCTGGGCCACATAGCAAGACTTCATCCTGGGAAAAGAAGAAGCATGAACTTAGAGTGCCATCATCAACTGAAAATATTTGGTGCTTAAAAAAAAACCTGTTATTTAAATTTTTTGAATATCTGTAACACTAACAGAAAAGATTCCTCTCAAAGACTTTGCACTGTATAGAAGTTATTGGAAGTTATGGCTTGATGATTATATGATCGATGCCTAGCATGGAATCTGGTTTATTGAAGATGATAATTATTTTTATGAAGTTAAAACTCTAGCATTCATTCTGGTAAAGTGTTCTGGTTGCACAAAAGAGAAAACAACTCAAAGAGGCTGAAGTAAAAGTGGAAGTAGTAGTGTGGGCTCTGAAATCTCATGGAATCCAAGAGCAAGAAGGAAGAGGTTCATCTCAACTTCTTAGCAACAATGTTTGGAATTTGGAGTGCTGGGAGAAGCCAAGGCAGCTTCTTTCCTATGTGTGTTTTTTTTGGTGTGTGGGGTGGGGGGGGCGATTACATGGTTCCTAATATTTATTACTCTGTATTTGCTTAATCCTCTTTCCTTTCTCCACAAAGTTATCAGCTTCTTAGTGACAGTATTTTTTAATTAATTAATTAATCAATTTTTTTTTCATTTTATGTTTTTATTGCATTTTAGGTTTTGGGGTACATGTGAAGAACATGCAAGATTGTTGCATAGGTACACACCTTAGTGACAGTATTGAGTCACTGCATCAACCTTGCCCAAAGCCAGCTCTGCCTTAGCTTAAAGTAAATTTTCATTTATGTGATCAATTCATTTTCTGTTCTATTTTAGGCAGTTTGGGTTGAATTAAATTGCAAAAGAAATCACCCTAAAAACTATTTATCCTATTTAAGCTTCCATCAGCTTTGAGATTCCAACTCCCTTCTCTTTCTCTAGCTCCTCCTCTCTTTTCCTTTCCTTTCCCCTTTCCTTTCCTTTCTTTCTATTTTTTTTTTTTTTTTTTTTGAAACAGAGTCTTGCTCTGTTGCCCAGGCTGGAGTGCAATGGTGTAATATTGGCTCACTGCAACCTTCCCCTCCCAGATTGAAGTGATCCTCCTGCCTCAGCCTCTTGAATAGCTGGAATTCCAGGCCTGTGGCACCTTGCCTGGCTAAGTTTTGTATTTTTAGTAGAGATAGGGTTTCACCATGTTGGTCAGGCTGGTTTTGAACTCCTGACCTCAAGCGATCCACCTGTCTTGGTCCCCCAAAGTGCTGAGATTACAGGTGTGAGCCACTGTGCTCAGCCTCTAGCTGCTTTCTCTACCTCCTAGTCTAGGTCTACATCTGACTCCAAATCAACAGACAAACGTGAATCCTGCTTTTCAGTTGCCTCCCAACAAGGCAATTCTCAGTGTTCATCTGTAACAAATCTTAGTACTTAGTGACCCTGTTGGGAGGCTTGCCGTATTAAGTCCAATTTTCTTGGTTCTCTGAACTTCACTGGTGTTTGTGCCTCTTCTTTGATAGCAAATAATGTAAGTAATTGGATGTGTTTCTTCCTTACATATTATGTCTGAACAGTTCATCTACTTCCACCTCTCCCTTGCTCTCACACACGAATGGAATAAATACTTGTTTAAAACTTATTAAAGTCATTATCTCCCACTTTCATTTTATTTTGTTTTAATCAATTTCTCATGCTAATTTATTAACAATCCACCTTTAAGATGGGCAGATCATAGGATCTGTTTGCATCTGTCTGAAGGAGATTCAGATTAATGGAGGAGAAAGTGTTGCCAAATAAACTAATATACCTAATGTACAGTGAACACCTATTTTTTTTCTTTTTTGAGATAGGAACTCACTCCATCACCCAGGTTGTAGTGCAGTGGTGCGATCATAGCTCAATGCAGCCTCAAACTCCCTGGCTCAAGTGATCTGAGGGCCTGTTAAACCCAACATTGTGTTACGTATTTTCCATGTATTTACACATTTAATCTTTGAGGATATGCATGAGGTGTGTGAAACTATTATCCCTATGAGGAAACTGAGGTCTGGAGAAGTTAAGTAAATACAGTTATGAAATGGCAGAAGCAGGACCAGAACCCAGGCTTCTTTTATTCTAAATTCTAAATGACTTTACTTGAAAGCCTCCCAGAAACTATCAGGCAGTGCTCCTTTTACCAAGGAAGAGTTTGTGCTTGGTGTTATCAACTAGGAAGAATGGGGAAAACAGATCACTTCCAGGGAGCAGTGAGAGCCAGACCATCTCTTAAATATGTTTGTGTGCTCGCGCGTGTGTGCGTGCATGCACGTATATGTTTCAGGCGTGCTGTCTCCATGGTTTCTTTGAGTAAACATGAAAGGTGATCTACCTTATCTAATTAGATTAATGGAATATTAGCTTAAGAGTTATTAATGTTGGTGACAAATATCTCCTTTATACCCAGTGGCTCTAGCTCACCTATTATACCTGTGAACAAGCAGGGATTTCTCACCATAACTGCTTCAAGGTTTGCTTTTCCTCATGCTTCTGGACAAAGCAGACAAGATAATTCACCCCATGTGGTGGGAAAGGTCACTGCTTTGTGAGGACTGACCTGGAAGATTGTGGTAGGTGATGCTAAATTTTGTGTGTGCCCACAAGCTCTCAAAAGTCACACTGTAATGGAAACACAAACACGCCCTGCAGGGTAGCACACCAGCGAAGAGCCAGCTGGGAGCCAATCTTTCTTGGCATCCTCAAGGTGGAATTGATCCTGGTACCAACTGGTGTCTTTTTGGTATTGACCAGAGGCCCTTGCAGAGATAGAAAACACCTGGCTTAATTTTCCAGGCTGGGGTAGGATGGGCTAGCACTTTAGAAAGACAGAAAGGCGATGGCAGGACTCATTGCTTATTTTTGTGAGTAGAGCAAGACTGATCCAGCAGTCAATGATGAACGTGGCAGGTGGTGAATAAGGCAGCTCCTTATAATACTCCCGGAGTTGATGCTTCAATAACCATGGGATTCCCAAGGGCTCCAGCACAGGTACAAAGAGGTAGAGGAATTAAATAATAGCTCAGAGGAAGCAATAGATTTTTTCCCTCTTGACTCCCCCCTTCCTCATTGTCAGCAATACAGCGAATTGACAGATGTTTATAGCTTCCTGCAGCATTTGGTTCCAGCTGTGTGCACGGGTTGTAGTGGGAACATTGTGCTCTCCAGCTGTTCATCATGTTCAGACTAGCAAGTGTGTGTTTAGGTACAGGCTGTGTCTGTGTGTGTGTGTGTGGGGGGTGGCCTGTGTTTGTGTGTGTGTGTGTGTATGACCAAATTGCTTCCATTTGTGAGGATTTTGTCACAGCCTAGGAGTCCAGGCTAAATGAGTCATGTTTTCTTTTTCTTAGACAGTCAAATCTTTTTTTCTTAAAAAGTAAGCAATTAATATTCTCTCCCAGCCAGCTTCCTCACTTCTGTTAGACGAAGTCACCATCAAAGATATAGACGCCAAGACAAATTTGATATTGCCTGACACTTTAATTTCAGATATAATTTGAGGACAGATGGTTTATCTTAAGAAGCTTTCTTTTATTGGTAAATTACCTAGCTGATAGTTATAAATATATCTTCTTCCACTTACATATTCCTTTTAGGAAAAAAGAGAATGAGAGAATCCTATACTTATGTCCTTAAACTATTTAAGCTACCTCAATTATTACTAAATCCTGATTTTGGAATAAACTGCTAGCCATCGTAGTCAGCAACTTTGCCAACTTCTGGGCGCCTCTTGCCTCTTTGGTAGCTTCATTGTAAGTAGAATTCATTCATTCACTCATTCATTCATCACACAAACATTTATCAAGTCTCCATGTTCATGTTTCTTATATTTTTCTATTTATTGAGTTACTCATGCACTTGTTAAAAATGCAAATGCTCAGGCCCCACCTTCATCCAACTGAATCAGAATCCCCAAGGAGTAGGTTCTAGAAATATGATTTTTAAAAAGCCTGTTTTAGAGGTCCTTTGGGAATACAAAGATGAAAAGGACAGCCGTTTCTCCCTGCTAGATCATTGTACAAATGAATAGATAAACTAGAGCAAGAAAAGTCCAGCTAAGCTATGATAAAATACGTAGGACACCCATGAGGTGAAGTTGCATGTTGGTGTAGTGCTTGCTCTCCATCAGCTTGGCTGTTGGGGAATGGTCAGTCTTCTAGAGTCTATGTGATGTTGCCTCCAAGAGTGGGCATTAGACATGGAAAGAAGGAATACATCTTGCCCTAGACTGTCCTAATCTAGTACTTCATCAACGGACTGAAAGGACAGGGCTAGGAGGATTTGCCAACTTGTCAATGCTCTCATTTCTGATGAATATTTTGCAGCTTTTGGTAGTGTGATCAAGGCTCGAGATTTCACGGTAAGGCACTTACAAAGCTCATTGGGCTTACCACCAGGAAAAATGGAGTTCAGCTCTGTCCTTGCCGCTTATTAGCTGCGCAGTTAGTCTCTTGCCTAGTTTCCCCCATCTGCAAAGGCAGATAATATCTACATTACAGGATGGTTTTGAGAATTATATAATGTATAGCGCATAAACTGCTTGGCATTGCGCCTGGCATGTGGTCAGTGCTAATTAGTATTTATTTTCATAAATAATTTAAATAATAAAGGACCCCATTTGTGTCCCCAGAAATGACTCCTTCTCAGGCCATCAAACTCAAACTCCATATGTACAGTGGCTCTCGACTGTTTGCTCTGGCCCAGCTCCCTGGAGGGCTACGACACTGTCATAGCAGTCTCACTGGCTCAGGGCAGTGATTCTCAATCTGGGGCCCATTCTTTCTAGCTCAAATTGGCTTCCTAAAAGTCCCCAGGTAATTTGGACACTGCCTCCTGTTCCCACAAGGGCACTTGCTCATCATACCTGTCCCCCACTGAGATTTATTGCTTTGGGTGGTGAGTCTTCAGCAGGGTGTGCACACCTGCAGCTCTCAAGGAGTTTTGTCAAAATACACATTCTGCATCCCACCTTGGACTTAGTAAGATATAATTTCCCTGGTGGGGCATTGCTAAGTGTATTTTCACTTCCTAGGAAATACTGATGTATAGGCCTGGTTGAGAATCATTGTCTTTGTGGATGTCTCTCTGCTCAGCAATGTCTCACTCAGCTGGCACAGCATGAAATCTTCTAGCAAAAATTAATGGTGTCCAGATAGCTTTTCAAAGCTCAGAGATACTGACCCTGTGTGACAAACTAAGGAGGCAGAACCTGTGGTGATAAGGACATATGACAGGAAGAACTCTGTGTATAAAGGGGCCACGTATATCACCGTACACATGGTGTATACTTCATGGTACTTCATAAAGGGCAGCACTTGTTATTATTGATATTCGTTGTGTACTGGCCTCAGGGTTCCTGGCTCCTGAAAAGACCTGTTCCCATTTTAGGAGCAAAGACTCCAAATCAGGGAATTAAGAAACCAGCTGGCTGTTTGAGGAGCATTTAGAAAATGTGACAAGAGGTGTCATACACAGGCTAGCAGCAGACATTTTAAGAAAGGTAATTACTGTAAACTTTGTTTTTATTTCCCTTTTGGGTTCTGAAATTAGATAGGAAGGACAGCAGTGTGTTGGAAGCTGGGGTGGAGATGGTGAGTGACGGTCTCCAAAGACGCAGTCCCCAAGTTCTGCAAACAGCAACACAGCAAACCCCAGATTGGCACAGGCTTTGATTTTTGTCTCTTAGCATTCATTCTTGAGGTGTGGGGTTCCTAGTTGCTGTGCAAAAATGAGTGTAGCCACGTTTCCAACTGAGCCTATTGGCGATGTCTGCAACCCCTGCCAAGAGCCTCAGAGCAGAGACTTTAGTAGAAGATGGAAAACGAATGACTCAACAGAGTGAGGAAATTCTCTGTCTTCTGTTTCTTTAGATTGTCCCGAAAGGGAGACCAGAAATGCTGCTCAGAGCTAAGACTGGAAAGGGAGGTTATACCATTAGAGCAAAGACTGGGAGACAAAGGAACTGAAGTCAAATGGGACTTTTGTGAAATACTTTGGCAAGTACAGATTTTGAGATTAATTACATGAATCGATAACTGTATCACTGATGCAGATTGCAGACATCAGCTGGGAACGAAGGTAATTCTCAGGCCCCTTAATTTAGCCCTTAGCCCCCATCCAGACCTAAGCCTGCACCCGGCTGCACAGAGAGGCAGTCTGTTCCATCCTTGGAATTCCAGCTTAGGTAACTTCATAAGGCATTTTGGTTTAGTGGTTCCTTAAATAAGACAACGTTTCTTAAAGTCTAATCTCTCTCCTGCTGAAATTTCCTACCCTTCTGGGCTTTACCCTTAAACTGCTTGCGGCTCATCTGAAAAGTGCAGCTAGCAGGGTGCAAGCTGGTGCTCTAGCGACTGTTAAAATCAATCCTAGGACAACTAGCACGCACGGAAAAACTTGCCATTCTCCGCTGCCCCCACCTCCGACAGAGAGAACACGGAAAATATTCTCCCTTCCTTGGCCACTCCCTCCTCCCCTTACTGAAGGATGTTGTGTGTGTGCATCTGAATGGGGGTGGGGTGGGAGGGTGGAGTCTAGCTTTCTTGCCTCAACAAAAACATAATGGTTCCCAGCAGGCCAGAGCTGGGCAACCAAGGAGGCAGGGTCCTGTCCTCTCTCGGATCTGCAGGAAGGGAGGGGTGTGCCGGTCCAGGGTGGGATGCTGGTTCTGGCCGGCGGTGCGTGCTGAGCCCTTCCTGATGTGACTTCTTTATTAGACAAACCCTCACTCCCGCCAAGAGTAGACACACTAGTATCTGCTTTACGAAGATTTCTGCAACACGGCAGGGTGCAATTCAAAATCTGGGTTCTCCTTTTCTGAGCTTAGAACCCAATTTGTTCTGAGCTAGGAGAAGGCTCTGTAGGCAGAAGATCCAAGAGAAGGGAGAAGGCGCCCGGCGTCAGCGGGTCGCTTCCAGCCGTGACCACGAGCGGCCAGCAGGTGTCAGTGCGTCCTCGCTCTGCCCCGGCGCTCGGCTCCAGGACCCCTCCCCACCTTGGTCTAAGGGGGCGCGGTCCAGACCTCGGGTCGCGCGGGTCCCGCAGACAGCTGGGCGGCTGGTAGGACACGTAGCCACTTCTCCCCTAAGCTGAGGTCTGAACTCTGGCCTGTTCCACTTCCCCGTGGGTGCTGTCCATTCCGCCCCAGGGGTTCCATCCGAACCCGCGCCTTCTTCCCTCGCCAGGACCCCTCTCTCCCCAGCAGCTAGGAGCACCGACGGGCCGGGTCCGCTCTGGCTCGGGGCTGGGAGGCTCCAGCTGTGACTCACACCGGAGGTTGCTTCCCTCGATTTGGGCCGGGATTCCCCTCCACTCTTTCTTCCCTTTTCTCCCAAGATCCAGCTCCTTGGGAGCACTCACGCGTGCCCGTTGCGTTCTGCTCCGCCGGCCCGGAGCTGCACCGCCAACTCCCAGCAGGGGCCGCTTCCCCGCCGTCCGCCTCCCCCGCCTCCCCCCCCCCCCCCAACCCCCCACCCCCTTCAAGCCTCTGGTTCAAGGTACCCGCCTCTCCAAAAGGTTCATCTCGCCTGAGGGCGATGCTCCCCGGGTCCCGCGTTGGGCGCGGACGCTAGACTGGCAGAGGGGTGGTGCGAGGGGCGGGGGAGGGTCGGCTTCCCACGTGGGGGCTGACGCCGGCTGCTCAGCAACGCCGGCTTGATCCTGGGGCTATAAAACGTGTCCACCGTGAGCGCAGCGGAGCAGCATTGGCCCCGGCTCCGTGCAGACGCCGAGCAGCCGGCGCGCCGCCGCCCGGCCACTCCAGCGCCTTCTTCCCCAGCCTTGCGCTACTGCCCCAACTCGCGCTGTCCTCGGACCCCGGCCCATGCAGCAGCGCTCGGCGCCCCCCAAGCCGACGCCCAGGAGATCCCCTGCTTCCGTCGCAGCTCCTGAAGAGCTGATCGTTCACCTGCCCCAGCCCGCCTGAGGACTGGGGTGCCTTCATGCGGCCCCCACACTCTTCACCCCGCCGCCGCCGTCCCCGAGCTCCGCACAGTGCGCCCCAGCCGCAGCAGGGCGCACAACTTTGGAAGTCTCGCGGCGCTCCGATAGGCGGCAGAGTCAGCGCCTCAGCCCCGGGCCGGACCCGGCCAGCACCGCAGCGTCTGGGGGAAGCCAGAGAGTCGGTAATCGCTTCGGGGATATAAGGAGACAGACATAGGACCCTGAGCTCGCATCAGCACCCCTCAGCTGCCTCCCGGGGTGGGGGCGGGCCCCGCACACGGTAAGACCTCTTGCTTTCGCTCAGGCTCAAGAGTCAAAATATAGCTATTGATATGTATATGTATATTTAATTTCCTGTCATCCTTCCAAGTTATCAGGCCACCGATGATTTTTGTTCTCTCTTCTTGAAGAATAAATCTCTCTTTATCCATCGGCTCGCCCTACTCTCTCCCGCCGCTTAGAAATAAAACTTGGCTGTGTTAGGAGCTCGGAGCGAGAAGGCGCCCACCGAGAGCGTCCGAAGCGCCGGCCAGGCGCAGTTCGTGGGATCCGGGCCATGGGCCGCTAAAGGTCACCTAGCTTGGTCCCGGCCTCCCTGCGGCCCCCTCCCTATGTGAGCCGCGGGCAGGCGAGCGGGGCGCCGGAGGAAGAGGAGGACCCACGGGCGCCTGGCCGGAAGGCAGCTGGCAGCAGGCCCAGGCGAGCGGGCGCCCGCGTTCATGTTCCGCCAGGAGCAGCCGCTGTCCGAGGGCAGCTTTGCGCCCATGGGCTCCTTGCAGCCGGACGCGGGCAACGCGAGCTGGAACGGGACCGAGGCGCCGGGGGGCGGCGCCCGGGCCACCCCTTACTCCCTGCAGGTGACGCTGACGCTGGTGTGCCTGGCCGGCCTGCTCATGCTGCTCACCGTGTTCGGCAACGTGCTAGTCATCATCGCCGTGTTCACGAGCCGCGCGCTCAAGGCGCCCCAAAACCTCTTCCTGGTGTCTCTGGCCTCGGCCGACATCCTAGTGGCCACGCTTGTCATCCCGTTCTCGCTGGCCAACGAGGTCATGGGCTACTGGTACTTCGGCAAGGCGTGGTGCGAGATCTACCTGGCGCTCGACGTCCTCTTCTGCACGTCGTCCATCGTGCACCTGTGCGCCATCAGCCTGGACCGCTACTGGTCCATCACGCAGGCCATCGAGTACAACCTGAAGCGCACGCCGCGTCGCATCAAGGCCATCATCATCACCGTGTGGGTCATCTCGGCCGTCATCTCCTTCCCGCCGCTCATCTCCATCGAGAAGAAGGGCGGCGGCGACGGCCAGCAGCCGGCCGAGCCGCGCTGCGAGATCAACGACCAGAAGTGGTACGTCATTTCGTCGTGCATCGGCTCCTTCTTCGCGCCCTGCCTCATCATGATCCTGGTCTACGTGCGCATCTACCAGATCGCCAAGCGTCGCACCCGCGTGCCGCCCAGCCGCCGGGGTCCGGACGCCGCCACCGCCGCGCCGCCGGGGGGCGCCGAGCGCAGGCCCAACGGCCTGGGCCCCGAGCGCGGCGCGGGTCTGGCAGGCGCGGAGGCCGAGCCACCGCCCACCCAGCTCAACGGCGCCCCCGGCGAGCCCGCGCCTGCCGGGCTGCGCGACGCCGACGCGCTGGACCTGGAGGAGAGCTCGTCGTCGGACCACGCCGAGCGGCCCCCGGGGCTCCGCAGACACGATCGCGGCCCCCGGGCCAAGGGCAAGGCCCGGGCGAGCCAGGTGAAGCCGGGGGACAGCCTGCCGCGGCGCGGGCCGGGGGCCACGGGGCTCGGGATGCCGGCGGCTGGGCCGGGGGAGGAGCGCGCCGGGGCGGCCAAGGCGTCGCGCTGGCGCGGGCGGCAGAACCGCGAGAAGCGCTTCACGTTCGTGCTGGCCGTGGTCATCGGCGTGTTCGTGGTGTGCTGGTTCCCCTTCTTCTTCACCTACACGCTCACGGCCGTCGGGTGCTCCGTGCCGCGCACGCTCTTCAAGTTCTTCTTCTGGTTTGGCTACTGCAACAGCTCGCTGAACCCGGTCATCTACACCATCTTCAACCACGACTTCCGCCGCGCCTTCAAGAAGATCCTCTGCCGGGGGGACAGGAAGCGGATCGTGTGAGCTTTCCGCGGGCGCTCGCGTAGACTCGTGCCGACCGCAGGCAGCGGGCATCGAGGGGTGCTCAGCCCCAGGGCGCTTGGAAACCCGGGTCCTGCCTGCTCTGCGTTTCCTCGCCTGGGGTTGCTCTGCAGCCCCCTTCAGGTGGGCGTCTGCTGCTCCTACGAGGGAAGCCTCCTTGCTGCCAGGCCCGTGCCCCTCCAGTTGTTGGTTTGGCCACTCTTGACCTGGAGGCAGCTTCCTAGTGGGCCACCCCTAATCAGTATTGCTTCCTAAAGGTATTTTCACCCTCTTTCCCTGGTACAGCGCTCTCAGCTCTTCAGAGCAAGCACTGGACCACAAGGGCATGGCTCACAAACGGTTAATGGTTGGGGGTTACCTAGCCCTGGCTAATTCACCTTCCATCCCCACTCTCTCTCTCTTTTTTTAAAAATGCTCATGGCAGCCCTGCCTGCCCTTCTCATCTCCCACTGTAAATATACACTATTTTTGATAGTACACATGGGGACCCCATATCTCATGGCCTTGGTTTTGATGTTGGAATCCTGGCCTTGGGAGATTTGCCTTCCAGGCAGACACAGCTGTCTGGTTCAGGCCAAGCCCCTTTGCAATGCAAGCCCTTTCTGGAGTTATGATGTCCCTCTATGTTGTCCTTTTCACCAGCAACTGGTGACTGTCCTTTAGACATGGACCTGCTTTGAGATTTCCTGACAAGGAAAATATTCATGTCCTTTTTTTTTTTCCTGTGCCTAACAGCATAATTGCCTTTTCCTATGTAAATATTACGATGATGGACATAAGTAAATGAACCTTTCTGCCTCACATCAGCCCTTTGTATAAAGCCATTATTCTCTGATGCACTGTTTGCCCCAGTAACTCACTTTAAAACCTCTCTTTCCAGTGCTCCCTCTCTCCCTGCAGGGCCACTGCTTGAAGAAGAATATGTATGTTTCTGTCTTGTATGTATGCCTGCCCCTCCTGCCCCGAAAGTGCTGACTATGGGGAAATCTTTTAGCTGCTGTTTTTAGATACCAAGGAGTGGAAATTATGTGGAAGAAGCAAACCTGATACAATTTGCCCAAGGTAAACAGTTTGAAAAGACAAATGGGCCTGCCAAGCTGTACAGTTCCTGCCCCCAGAGCTATTAGGTATCAAAGTGTTGTCCTTTCCCCGCTCCCTGCTTTTCTGGTTGAGATCGTGTCATTGATGAACAGCCAAAGTCAGGGGAGGAGGGCGGAGACCTGGTGTTTACATCTGCGTTTCTACATGTTTTAGAGTCAATTTAAGGCCTGCACTCTTATTTCACTAAAGAAAAACTAATGTCAGCACATGTTGCTATGACAGTGGATTTTTTTAAATAAAAAAGTTTACAGATCAAATGTGAAATAAATATGAATGAAGTGGCCCTCTTGTCTGTTATCTGAGTTTTCAGAAGCTTTAAGACTCTCAGAATATCTGATTTTATGGATTTTTTAAAAATAAAAAATACATGTACATTATAAAATTTTTTTAAACGTTTGGTCAATAACAAAGCTACCATTTACTAAGTGTTCCTGATGTGCTAGACACTGTGGTTAACCGGTTGTAGGCATTGCCTCATTTACTTTTCTCAAGCACCCAGTGAGGTAAGTTTTACTATTTCCATTTTACAGGTGAAGCAACTGAGTCTCAGAGCAAGTGACTTGCTCAAGGTTAACAAGTGGTGGAAATGCACTGTACCCAGCTTTATCTGGTTCTAGGGTACGTACTCTTAACCCCAGGACCGTTCTAGAGTTTTGGCATTAACCCTTCTCAGAACCCTCCCAGTGGAGAGGTGTCTATGCAAAGTGTGCTATCTACACCAGGTGTGAGATATATCCCAAGTATGTAATATACACCAGGTGTATACATACTCCAGTGTCTATATGCCCTAATGTATCTATATACCTCAAAGTGTGTATCCACTCCAAAAAGTGCGGTATATGCACCAAGTGTGGAATATTCTCCAGAATGTGTATCATACCTTAAAGCATGATAATATATGATAGGCAGCATATACTCCAGAGTGTGGTTATGCACAAAGTGTGATCCAAACACCTGACTAGAACCATGTATCAGTTGGTGGTTTGAATTATCTCTGGCTGAAAGGCACGCATCTTTCTTGTTGCATTGCTGTAATATCAAAGTCTGCTCTGCTGTCTAGGAGGGCTTGTGTTCCTCACACTGTGGTTATGGCACTTTGAAGCGGGAAGGGGCCTTAGAGATCCAGGAGTCCAACCCCTCATCTGACAGATGAAAAGGCAAATGCAGATTCAATAGGGAGTGACTTGTTCAGGATCCCCCGGCGCTAGGTGACAGGTCTGGCTCCAGGCTGCCTGGGCTGGGAAGTAGCTGAGAGGCGTGTAGTAGTCGTTCTGTGCATGTCGTCAGACGCAGTACTGATGAAGAGCCACTCATGGAGGAGGGGGGCTGGAGGGGCAAACACAAGTGCCAGGTTGTGGTTTTTGGGGGAGGCCAGACTTTGTGAGCCCAGCCCCCTGCAGTGTGTGTAGACCAGCTCTGGACACCCCCCCAGAAGCAGGTCCTCTGCACCCTCTGGGCAGTACTTGCAGCATCTCCTCATCTTCCTTTGCTTCTCTGGTCTAGGAGAGGGTGTCTGTATATGCAGCGGGGGGAGGATGGAGAGCCCTGAGAAATGATCTGGGCACTGAGAGGTCTGGGAGAGGGATGACCGTGGCTCTGAGGGGGTGAGGAGGTGCCATCATCTGGATCCTCTGAGCCGGCAGACGGAAGGGTGGCCAGTTGCTGGGCTCCAGTGACCCTGGCTCAGAGGCTTCACAAGCCAGCCTCCTGCCCTGTGGCGCCAAGGCTGGCTCCCTGGTCTGCTTCTGTGGCCTGCTCCCCACCCCACCCTCACTCTGCCTCTCCTCTCCTTCCTCGCACCAGGGCACCCATCGCCCCAAAGGCAAACAGTGCCAGACAATAGCCTGCCTGGCAGGCCCCCAGGACCCAGGCTGTGTCCCAGCCACAGGAGCAGATACAAACACTGCTTGCTGTTGACTCTTTGCTCTGTCCTGTCTGCCAGGGAAGTGTTTGCCTTGTCTCCACCCCCAGAGGCCCACTTCTCCAGGAAAGGGAGAAGCAGCGTGGGCCATGGTGCTACACGAGGGGCCTCTGGTGTCATGCTCCCTCCTCCTTGATACAGAAGCAGAGAAGCCTCAGAGATGGATGGAGCCTGCAGAAAGTAGGGGAGACAGGGCTGGAGCCCAGCCCTGGGTGGGTTTCTGATTTCACAGTAGGAATCATTGTTTATTCATTTGCAAAGGACTCAAGCAACAGTCTGCCGAGGTATGGGGTGGGGAGGGGAATTGAGGCAAAATAGCTCCTAAAGGGATCTTGGCTTAAAGAGCAGGAGATAAGACTCTAACCCCGTAGCCTCCTGTCCATAGTATCTGTTCCTGAGAATCTGGGCCAAGAGGGTCTGTCTGCATGGCAGAATCTCCTGTTTTATGTAACTTTGGCTGGGATATTGAAAGCCATTGGCTTTTGGGTCTCAAGTGTGTCTTGCTAGATTTACTCCTGCAAGTGCCCTGGGTTGGGGGAAGGGCAGTGCCTTCGCTGGAACCTGGGCACAAGCACGATCTCCTCCTCCCCAAGGCTTTGTTCAATTTCTTCTAGGCTAAAAGGCTGGGGGAGAGAATGATGAAAACATGGCTTGGGCTTTCCCCTGTCTATGAGTCTATAATCAAATCAGAGATTTAGAGCCAGAAGCATCCTCATCAGTCCTTAACTCCTACCTTGTACTGGCAGATCAAGGGACCTGAGACCTAGAAAAGCTGTTGGTTATGCAGCATTCCAGGGGACCTTGGGCCCACTCCTCCCTGTGACTCTCTGTCTGATGCCATATACACCCAACATGTTTTGGGAGTGGTGACTTGCTAATCAACCCCAGAGGACCCCATGTGCCTGCTTTGTGTCAAGCACCATGCTAGGTGCATGCACTGTGCAAAGCTCACCGCTTGTCCCTGTGAAATGAGATTAGGGCCTGCCTCTGCCCTCTGGAAGCTTTGGAGCTACATGGGGAGACAGGATGTGCCTGTGAAAAGCACTAAATAGCCACACACAGTGACAGTGTGGCAGTGGGAGAGTGGATGCTGTGTGCCCACCAAGGGTAATGGGCATCTGTACTGTGAGTGAGCAGTGGGGGAGAGTTGGCTGTGGCTGGGAGCTCAGGGCGTAGGATGTGGGAGTTGAGATGCCCACACTTTGACTGAGAAGGCAAGGCCCACAAAAGAAGCTCTGGTTCTAGCAGCTAAGTCCTGTGGGACCATTGCCAGGTGGGCAGTGGCACCTGGGTCCAGGTCAGACCTCAGCTTTCATCCAACGTTATCCTTGGGGAAGGCATGGCAAGGTCCTGTCCCCATTTGGGTACACCTGTAAGGAAGTTTATCTCCTTGACTCAGTAGCATAATAGGATCCAGGTACCCAGGTCCAGAGCCTAGTGCCAGGCTAGCCCTTGGGCCTCTGCCCTGGGCCATGCCACCTCTCACAGTGGGCCTGAGAGTTCAGGGTGCAGGAAGGGCACCTTCCTCAATAGAGGGCATGCCTGAGGGGGAGGCCGCGACAAGTCACGGGGCGAAATCACTAACACTCGGATTTGCTTTGGGAACATTGATCTCTTTGATTACCAGAAAACCTGGGGCTTCGAGTGAGTTAAATGCAAAAAGAGAGAACACTGCCTGTTGGAAAGGGCCGAGACTGAGCATGATGAGGCCTGGGTTCTAGGCCCAGTTTTGTCTTTTACCAGCGGTGTGATCTTGAGCAAATCCTTCTCTGAGTCCCTGCTTCTTTGTTTATGAAATGAAAGTGGTCAGTCTAATATTATTTAAAAGTGTGTTCTGTGCAGTTAATTCATCTACGAAATCTGTATGATCTCCATTATCCCTCACTATTATCATTCTCTCTGCCTCTGCTGTCTATCAACTACATATCGTCGATTCTGTCTGTCATCTGTCTGGGGAAATGCTGGGGTAAGCAGTCTTCAATAGGAACCTCTCCTTTGGGGTCTCTCAGGACTTTGATGTGCCTGTGTGGTTTGTGACTGTCTGAGAGAGGATGACATGGTGTGCTATGTTTTCCAAACTCCCTGGACTGTGGAATTTCATGTTTTTTTTACAGAGCATCTCAGTGAATCATGTTTGCTGGAACACTCGTTGGGTAATACTGGGTTAAGGGATCTCATGGGGCTTTTCTGCTGATCCGTTTTATGATTCTATGAAATGCTGGGTCTGCTCTCTCCTTCTGTCCAGGACATAGGTGAGGCACACTGCGCATGGCCAAGCCATGTGTTCTCTGTAGGGTTAGTTGGTCTAAGGGCCAGGGGCCTCACTGAGGCTGGGGTAGAAGTGAGGGTTTGGTGTGTTTTCCAAACATAGGCTAAGCCAACATGTATGTGTGTTTAACATGTAATTAAGTGTGTATGGGTGTGTGTATGTATCTGTGTGTGTGTAAACAGGTACAAATGGACACTGAGGACCACCTTGCTCGTCTGGGCCTGGCGTGGAAGCATCTGGGGAGTTGAGGGTATACATGTACAGACCAGGGGAAGAGGTCACAAAGGGAATTAAAGGGGAGTGTGGTGCATGTCGCCGGTTCTCATTTCAGTTGGCCCCACCCTGCTTGTGGGTCTGCTCCTCAGAGATGGAATGCCACGCCCCTTCTAGCAGGAAGATGGGATGATGTGCATTCTGGAATGTGCACATTCTGGAGCAGCCAAAAAACACTGCTTCTCTGGCAGGCATACTCTGTAGCTTCCAGGTTGTCCTGTTCTCCATGAAAGGGGCAGTCCTCTGACTACGGGAAACTCTGGAGGGGATGAGAGGCCAGGGTGAGAGGCTACTACTGTTCTCCCCAGCTTTTTCAAGGGCAGGGACTTGAGACCTCTTTAAAATCTGTACCTGAGAAAAACAAGATGGCACCCTGTGAAGGGATGAGAGAAGGGGAATTGAAAACGGACTATTTGAAAGGTACAGGTGGGGTTAAGAGAAACCTACAAGGGCCAGGGAAGGACCCTGGGACTTACACAGTAGGAAGCTGTCAGCCCCTTCAGAAGGGGCCAGGGGAGGGAGGCACTAGCCACACTATTAGAACTGAGATTTTGGGGAAGGATGCCTGGCAGGCACTGCTGGCAGAGGACCCCTGCAACCATTGCTAAGCTGTGTCTGGACAGGCAGAGAAGGGAGAATCAGCACATTCTCCACTCTCGCTCCTGCATCCTGATCTGCTGGTGGCTGCACTTAGCTGGAACTCGGCAGAGAAGAAAGAGTAAGGGAGCAGCTTACAAGGCTCAGCCTTCTAGGGCCCAACATGGACAAGGGCAGAAACTATGGCTGGGGTGGAGCGCAGGGCGGGTAGCAAGCAGAGGCTGTCTAGTGTAGAACCCAAAGCCTGAGAAAGGCAGAGTAATAGCACTTTGGGGAACAGGCTGGAGGGAGGCCAGCTGCCTGCTTTCTGCAGTTTGTCCAAGGGCCAGCTGCTTGGGTCCCTGGGCATCTGTAGAAGAAAAGCACAGGCCCTCCTTCGTCCCTGACTATGCAGATGCGAGGCTTTATGCGGGGTTGTTATGTGTGATCAGATTACATGATCATGTGTGTGTGCACGTGCACACACACACACACACACACACACACACACTATCCTCTTCCCTGTCTTCCCTGCCACCTGATCAGGTGAGAGAGAGAATGAGAGAGAGCCCCAGGAACCCATGTGGCTGGCTCCTCTTGGCCTACAGTTCTCTGGGCAAACCCTATCCCATGTCTGTGGTTCAGACAGAGCTCAGAACTGCCCAGCAGTGATGGCCACGGAGACTGAGGCTGGGGTGAGGGGAGATGAGGACTGGCCCAGGCAGATATCCTCACCTGTCCCCCCGTTACACTGGGGAGTCTGCTGCTTCGTTCTCAGCATGCTCCCTGGACACATTTGAGGGGTTGCTTTTTATGCCCTTGCCCTAGGGGAGGCACAGAGACATTTAATGAATGAATGATAGAGTCCTTCCTTCCTTTATGCATTCAACTATGTTTTGGAGCTGTCCCCAAGCTAATGTCACTAACATCACTCTATTTGTACTAGGTGTTGGGGTAGAGTGGGAAACAAACTAATTAGGATCTTTACCCCACAGAGCTTCTTCTTTTGTGAGGGGACAGCTTCCTCTTGTGTTGGGGGAAAGCTTCTTCTTTTGTTGTGGGAGAGGTTTTTCTTTTGTGGCGGGAGAGCTTCTTCCTTTGTGGGGGGAGAGCTTTTTCTTTTGCAGGGGAAGAGCTTCTTCTTTTGTTGGGGGAGAGCTTCTTTTGCAGGGAAGCTTCTTCCTTTGTGGGCTCCAGCAAGTGGTAAGCCTAGCAATGCGGGTGCCATGGGGAAAGCTGACCCAGGAGAAGGCATTGGGGTGGGAGCCTGGAGAAGCGTGCAGCCAGATGAGAGATGGGGTGGGGGGCATTGTATGTTCAAGCAACTAATGAGGTCCACTTTAGTAGAACTATGGGATGTGAGAGTGGTGAGGGTGGAGGAGGATAGGGCAGATCATGCAGCCACAGGAAAAGGATTGTATCTTGAAGGCATGGGGAGCCATGAGAGGTTTCTTAGGCAGGAGAGGGACATGATCAGATTTTTTTTTTTTTTTTTGGTTCAGAACAATCATTCTGGCTGCTGGGTGGAGACTGATGGGGGAGGGTTATTGGGGGCAGTAATTCAGCCAGAGGTATCAGTAGCTTGACTAGGGTGCTGACGCCACAGGGAAGTCAGGGGGCCCTTGCTCCCAAGGTCACCCAGTGGCAGTGCCAGTCTCTGTGCAAACCTAGATATTGGGATTTTAGAGCTTCCCCTGCCTGCCAAACACCACTGCCTCCACCCTCTGTGAATTTCCATCTTTAGGGAGTGGTTCCTTGGCTCAGAGCTTCTTATTCATGGTCAAATGCAAATATCTCCTGGAGCATGAATTCAGTCGGCCATGGTGTGCCACATTGACTTAACAGGCCATGGGAACTGACCTGGACTCGCTTCTCATTTCTGAACGTCACCTGTTGTATCCACATAACAGGCCAGAGAAGATTAGAGGAGACACCATGGAGCCCAGGCATGTCAGGTCCCCAAAGATTAGTTGACTGTCGAGGGTGAATGACAGCTTGCAAGGACTCATCCCTGCCAACCCCATGGATTCTGCTTGGGGTCAGAAGATCTGATAAGCCCCAAATCTGGAACTCTCCCTGCTGACTCCCGTGCCAGGCTGTTCAGGCCCTCAGAGATAAAAGTCATCCATTTCCAAGAAGTTAGGGAACCTGTGACTTGACAGGGATGTCTACTTTGCCTGCCATGAGGAGCTCTCAGCACCGAACTCGCTGCTCTTGGGTGGGTCTTTTCCTTTGACTCTCCACATTTGTTTGTTTGCCTGAAACCTAATCCTTCCATTTTGAACACTTACTTGGAATGGAGCTGTCCCTCCCAGGAGTTCCCAGAGAGGGTGTCCAGGTCTTGGAGGGAATGTCTGGTATTCCTGAGAAGGGCACTTTAAAGCTAAGACTTTGGAATCAGGAAGATCTGAATTAAAATCCTGGTTCCATCACATAGCTTTGATTTAACCTTGAACAGATGGCTAAGCCCCAGTTTCTCCACGTGTAACTTGTAGAAGAAGTTGCCAGTCTTTTAGTGGGTTGCCAAGCCTGTGCTTGACATCTGGTAGAGGCTCAGTAGTGCTAACCTTTTCTCTCCAGTTTGGGAGCTAGGCGGCTCCTTTGGTCCTGTAACTGCTCTGGGCTGAGCTGGGCAGGGCAGGGCAGGGCAGGGCAGGGAAGGGCAGGGCAGGGCAGTGTTTTAGGGTGATTTGTGGCAGAGATTTGACCTCTTAGGTCTTAGCTTTCTCTCTTTCCAGCCTGATGGAAGACCTTACATCTTCAATAGCACAAGAGGTTGGGCCTGGAAGAACTCCAAGACCCATATGAGACCTGAAGCAACCATGCTGCAGTTCTAGACTTGAAACTGAGGTCTCCTGATGCCAGGTTAGTGTCCTTGTAGCTTCGCTGCACGCCAGGTTGATTTAACGATCTCCGGAACATAATGCTTGTTTCTGCCTCCATAACTCTGCTTCAATTTGCCTGCATGTGGAATGCCACATACATGCTCCCTCTGCTGCCTCCCAAAATCATACCCAAACTTTAAAGCCAAGCTACATCACCACACATGACAATGTTAATAGTGGAAAGAACCTGGGGTTGGCATCAGTTATATGGTGGCTTAATCCTTGGATCTGTCTTCCTGTCAGTTCCCCTGCCCACCTCCAAAGGTAGCAAATGCCCAATGGAGGTATCTGGGCGAGGGCGCCATGCTGCTGCTAAGAGGAGCTACCTATGGGCTTGCCCCCCTCCCCTCCCATTCTTGAAAGTTCCAAGGGAGGGTCTTTTCTTCTCATTCAAATGAATTGGGGCCAGAGACTGGTATCTTCACCAGTTCTTCTATGCCCACTACTGGAGAGCTTTTGGTCAGAAGAGTTTCAGACCTAAACTGAAAGGGCTGGGAGTGGTGGCTCGTGCCTGTAATCCCAGCACTTTGGGAGGCTGAGGCTGGTGGATCATTTAAGACTGAGAGTTCAAGATGAGCCTGGCTAACATGGTGAAACCTGGTTTCTACAAGAATTGCTTGAACCCGGGAGGTGTAGGTTGCAGTGAGTGGAGACCGTGTCACTGCACTCCAGCCTGGGTGATACAGGGAAGCTCTGTCTCAAAAAAGAAAAAAGAAACTACATAAACCTAAAGGAAAACATGAGAAATGTAGAGTTTCTGCTTTGGGAAAGTTTTCTCCCCTCTAAGCCACCCCTAACTCATGAGTTTTCCCAAGCTCTCCAGCATGGGGCTAAGAAGAGCTTAGATTTTGGTGTTTGATGGACTGGGGTTTGCATCCTGGCCTCATCTCTGGCAGTCTGCGTGACCCTGGACAAGTTGTTCTTTTCCCTATGGCATCAGGTAAAAATGGGTAAAATATTACCTGTCTCATGGGGCTGCTGTAGAACTAAATGAGGAGATGACTTTGCAGTAATAACTCAGCATGTAACATAGAGGATGGCTTTGGTCCTGTGAGCTATAGGTCCGGGCACAGGACTGTCTCTGTGTAATCTCTGACGCTCTTCCAATTCCATCTCCAACACTTGCTTCCTGCTCCCCAGCTTTGTGGAATGTGGCCTTTGGATCCATATTTCACTTCAGGGCTACACCAGGGTTCCCTGTCTTAGTCCCAGTCTAAGTTCTGAAAGTGCAGAGCAAATAGGAGGAAGTAAAGAGAGCTAATTGCAGTAATTTCTTTACTGTTTTATGCTTTGGTTTATTCATATGTAAAAAAATATTTTTTTTTTTTTTGGGTAAGAAACACCTCAATATAAGTTAAGTGTTTAGAACAATGTCTGTGCAAAGTAATTGCTCAACAATGGCTAGCTTTTATTTACTTATTTATTTGGCACTTACTGTGAATTCGTCACTTACTGTGAATTCGTCACTATGCTAAGTCCTGAGGATACAAATGGGAAAAATCTAATTCCTGTCCTGAGTTTCATGTTGGCGGTAAAGTAAACAACTCTAGTAACTCACTGTGTTACAGACAATGGCAAGAAATTAGCAACAGTAGTTCTCACCAATAATAGGGCATTAACTCTGCAACATGTATTTCGTTTACATACTGGCATATTTTGTGTATTTAAGAAGAAAACAAATCTATGTAAAAACGGTTCATAATATAGATTTAAGAGAAAAAGACAGATGATAACCAAGAGAGTATGACCTCATAGAAATTGAAGGCAAAGCAAAACAAAATTGGAAACTGTTAGTAGTTATCTTTGGTGGGCTGCAGTCAATTTTTTCATAAAAATTTATTCTTACATTTTTCTGTAATGATCATGTATAACTTTTGTAGCAGAATTAAAAGTTCTTTGAAAGCAAGAAGGAAACACTACAGTGTCTCCAGTGTGGAGGGAAGATATGTTATTGTCTGTTGAAGACATGAAGGCTGGGATGAGAGAGGATGGACATATTCAATTCATAAACATTTAAAAATAGATGTTTACAGCAGGAAAAAACCCAGCTTCACCAAAAAGGAAATCAACACGATGGGAAAAGACATTAGGTAGAAAATATTCAGAAAAATTTCCAATCCTGCACGTTTAAGACTGATTCCTTATAATAAGAGGAGTTTGATATTGATGTTGATGGTTGGCACTTAGGGAAATAAACACATCCCCATTTGGTTAATGGAAAAACTTCCTAGCAATGAAAGAAATGAGCCTGAGAACAACTGTGGGAGATCTCACAGAAGAAAATGCTGGAAACAATAAAATCATGTAAAATACTAAAATCACAGTGCAAAAGAGAAATCATAGAATGCAAGGCTAGGAAAGCCACGGCTGGGCTGGAGTTGGATGGCAGGTGTCTGTTCAGACTGCTGCATGCTCGTGCTCTGTTGGATGCTAGTATTTTAAATAGCCTCCCTAGAAACACGTGTCTTCATACACACCTGGTATCATATGTAAATTGAGCCTTATCTTCTGGAGAGAGATCTGGCAATATTGTAAGAAAAGCCATAACATTACATCCAATATTTTTTTTCTCCACTGTCGTGTTCTTGAAAAACACTCATTAAAGAACTAATATTAAGAGAAAAAAGATGCCCACAGTAATGCTGCGTATGTTAGCAAGCATTGAGAACTATCCAATGTCCACTCATAGCTTGAATCACTCAGCACAACTCACTTGCCTTGTGCTGCACAATCTTACTCTCAGTTTTCCTAACGACCAGTGTGGTCCCTTGCTCTCTCGCTTTCTAATTGGTTTGTATTTGGTACATGCTATTGTTGTCTTCTGGGTCTTGTCTCCTCTTAGTGATGATGATGGTGATACCTGTTTGTTGATAATGACGCCTCACTTTCTATCCCAGGAATGCAATGGAGAATTGTCTTATGCACATTTTCTCTGACCCAGCCTTGGGCTCCTACTATCATGGGGCAGGGATGACTCAGACTCTGCTGGTCTCAGCTTTGCAGATGTGATCCGGACAACTCCCCTAGCTGGGGGCAGGATGGGAGCAAAATTGACGGAAGCAGTAGACATACGACACGCTTTGTGAGGCGTCAGCTCCAGGCTCTTTGCGGGGCTGGAGACTTTCTTGTACCTTCTACATATGCCCTGCTTTTCTACAGCACTCCCAACACCCTCTTTTCACTTGGCAGAGAGAACTATGGTGATGGTATTGGACTGGTCTATAGCTCATCAGGGTCATGTGTGGGATGGAGGCCACAATTGAAAATCAACCCACTCGTTATGTGGTAAATGTCTGTGGTTGGCCTCCCCAGCCACGGCCACCATTCCCTCTTCTGGCAACAGCCTCACTTCCATCTGTGTATTACTCTCAATCAGTGTGTTTGGGGTGGGCTCCAGGGTGACTCTATGAGCTAAGCCCGAGTTTGTGGCCTGCCAGTGTATCTCCCATTCTGGCCCAGTGATTGAGTCAGGAGCCCATCTCTGAATCGGTCAGAGCCTATAAGAGGCCAGAAGACTTTCATTGGAATTGTTGAGAAAGAGGCAGTGTTTTTTTACACTGGATGTGCCATGTGCATCCATGATCTGGGCCACCATGGGAGATGGAAGAGCTCTGAAAGAGGAAAAGACATGGAGCCCTAATAACACCAATTGAATCCTTAATCTAGTTGTGTGTGAAGTGAGACCCATCTCTGGACTTCTAAAAAATTCATGAGCCAATACACTTCCTTTTTTTAAATTAAGCCAATCTGAGTTGAGTTTTCTGTCACTTGCAACAAGAAAGTCCTGACAGATACAGTCCTGTGACCTTTGGGTCAAAGTTACCTTGTCAATATGCTCAAAGATTGCATGAATTTGAAGTGAGTTTATTTGTTTTGCTTCTTTAGTTGGGTGTCACTTTGTCCTTGGGTTATGATCAGTTTTGTAATCCAAACTATATTGACACTTCCTTAAACGGTTCTTTGAACTGATATTGAGTCCATCGAACCAAGGTCAGAAACCCATAACTCACATGCTGTCCTAAGGGGGCCAAAAGGTTGGGTATATAAGGTTACTTGAAACAACTCCTTGGACCGGGTGGGAGGAACTTTCAGTTATCCATCAATTTCTGGGATTCTTGTATGTTATTGGATAGGAGGTAAAGGACTCCTGACCATCTGGGCTTCCAGTCTCAGGGTTCAACTTACCATTTGCATGTTTCTCAAGAGGACAGAACAGTTGTTCTCACAACTATTTCCTGTCTCTGCAAACAGCATGACACTGTCATCGTCCCAGAGGCATGGCCCAAATCCTCGCTGTCCTGTAACAGGAGCTGTTGCCCCCGAGTGACTTATTTCATGGTGAAACCTTCCAGAAATGGGTTTAGACATTGTTGGAATGTGTATGCATTTTTGTGCATTGCATTTCGGGGATGTTATTTGATCTAGTTGGCAAAGTGAAACCAGATGAGCTGAGAACATAGGTCATTTGGACTGCCAGCCTTCTGCACTTAAATATTCTGCTTTATTCCCCTCACATTTCTATAGAAGTTCAGCTTTCAAAACTATGTAACAGTATTTGGGCACAAGACCGTGTGAATCCCAATTATTTCTGTGAATCATCTGTGTGTGTACATGGATCCAGTAGCCCTGACTCCCCAAATTCCTCCACGTCTCCCATTTACAGTCTTTCTGGGTGGCTTCATCACACCACGAAAGGGGATGTATTCTGGATCCTTGTCTTGCCATATTATTTGGTTACTTATTATTTATTGGTCTCTGTAAGTGTTTCCTCCCTCTCTAGCCTGAAATTGCTGGGTAGGTCAAGGCTGTGCCTCTCCCGCTCCCCGCCCAAGGTCTAGCACAGCGTCTGCATGCTGAGGGTGTTTGCTACGGCCTTGTTGACCCTTGGGCCTTTGTTGCCATGGTGATGGGGTTGGCCAGGAGGTGTGGGGGAAGAGCCTGAAGGCAAAACTTAGGGGTGGGAGGGGAGGTGGGGGTGAGAGGGGAGGTGTGTGTGGGGTGGCTCAGGGAGTAAGGGTCCGGGGAAAGAAGGAGGCTAGAACCTTGCTTCTTTGTCCAAGGAAGGTTCATGTGGCCCATTAGCTTCATTGAGAATGAACCTGGATTCATGGCTTGAGGTGGAGCTGGAGACTTAGAAGCAATGCCCTGCCTATGTGGGGTCTTTCCCCTGGGCCAGCCCTTCTCTTGGGCCAGTTCTGTTAGGTGGTCTGTGTCCTTCCCCATGGAATATGAAGGACACAGAGGGGCTAATGGCCAAAGAGCTATGGGCAAAGGATGTGCCCTTGTTCTTCTTGGATGGGAAGCATGGAGGGCACCTGGAGTTGGTCCCCTGTCCTCTGCTGTCTGTAGCCGTGTTCTCAGGATCTCATGGAGGCAGCAAGACCCAGCCTTGCTCTCAAAGCAGCAGGTCTTGATTCCTACCACCTCTGCCTTAGCTAGCCCGCTGTGCCTCTGTGGGAGCCCCTCCTCAACCTCAGGCCCCAGCACATTGTCAGCATGCTCAGCTGTTGACCAGGGAAGAAACTTACAGCTCACTAGAGGAGTGGCCCTGCCCCTCCATCCCCCACCTGAGATGGCCTGGGGCTCTTGCTGGATCCCAGATCTGCCTCTCTGTCTCTCTCTCTGTCTCTCTCTGTGTGTGTGTGTGTGTGTGTGTGAGTGAGAGAGAGAGAGAGAGAGAGAGAGAGAGAGAGACTATAAAATTGGGGAGGGAGAGAGAACAAGTGGAAAGTCACAGAGAGCACTTCCTCCCTCTCGGCTACCCCTGTCCCCAGCCCTACGGAAGCTGCCTGTCCTGTACCTAAGGAAGTTGAGAAGCGCATGCAGTCTGGAGGGCGCAGTGCTTCCAGGGCTTCTCACTTCCAGGAGTGTGCTTTGGGGAAAGGAACTCAAATATACAACAGCTCCTCCTGTGTTACCAAGTGTGTAGACTTGTATAGGCAGCTGGGCCTGGCCCCTGAGCTGATCTCCCAGGGCCATGAAAAGAGGCTCTGATCCTCCTATTTACTCTCCTCCCGACTCAAGCACAGCCTCTCCCCTTCCACTGTCTCTACTTCTTCATCTGTAAAATGGGTATCCTACTGCCTCCCTCCAAATGTAAGTCTAAGGAGTGGTGGTGAGGTGGTGCTTTGCAAACTCTAATGTTCCTTGCCACAGTGCTGATGGACAGGGCAGATGACAGAGCACAGGAGCCCTGCACTGAAGTGCTGGGTTGTCCGCAGAGGGATGAGGAGGGACAGGAGAGGCTGCTCCAAGGAAGGAGTTTGGTTCCCGCAAGAGTCTTGGATCTTCGTCTCCTTGCACTGGGCCACAAGGAACCAGAGGCTCAGCAGGGCTTTGGGCTGTTGGATGTAGGAGCTGCAGGGAATGGAAAAATAGGCACAGTTCCTCACTGCCTCAGATTTATCTAGTTCTTTGTCCCTGGTCTCAGAGGGCTCCTTTCCAGACTGTGGCGGGAACTACAGGGGCCCTTGGATCTTCAAGTGTGATATTTTTTTATGGAGGTGGTGTTAGGAAACTCAGGAAGAAATCTGGCATCCTGGCATTGCCCACCCCTAAAAATAAGATGTGATGTGGCTAATGAGAAAGCATACAGGCCTGGCTCTGCATGGCCTAATATAGCCTGGCATTCAAACCCCAACCAGGACATAAATGGGGACTGGTAATTGAAAACATGAGAGGTCTCTTGGATGGGATGGCGGGGAGCCTGCTGCGAATTCTGAGGCGGGCACACCAGGGGCATCTGAAAAGAGGCCCCAGGGGACTGTCTTGGGTTTCCCAGTGTGGGCGGGGTTGGGGCCTGGCTGAGGGCACCCCGCTGCAGCCTCCTGTCCACACTCTGCCTAGCGGGTTAGCATTGGATTGACTGGTCCAATTAGCCCTCATGGGGAGGAGTGGTGGGCTCCATGCCACCAGAGGTCATAAATTCCATCACCCTGACCTCTTGAGAGCAGAGCAGACCGAACTCTCCATTCTCCTGCCCTGCCAGCATCCTGGCTAGCTGGTTTTGGCCCTACATGGACTCTCTGAGAGAATGTGGCCCAGTCCTCCCCCTCAAACAGCAGATTGATGCCAACCTCGAGTGTGGAAACATCATGGAGGCAATGCCAGGCGCTTGTTCTTCCTCATCCTCTCTCCTCCTGTAAAGACACATCCATGAGTCAGCCAAGAAGCTAAAGGATGCTGTTTGGTGCTGACTTGCAACTCAGGTCTGGGGAGGTAGAGGGAGCAGAACGCGGGATAGGAGAAACAAGTTTGGGAGTGAGGATGGTTTCCCTGTGGCCACCTTGCAGGGTGACCAGTTCATCTCTGTTTGCCTCCGACCTTCCTGATCTTGGCACTGAAAGTCCCAAATCCCAGAAAACCTCTCAGTCCAGGGAGAACCGGGATGGTTGGTCATCCTTTCCCATGAAAACCTCAGAAGCCTGCTCCTCAGGGGAGCACCATCTCTGGACTGGTGTCCTGGGTGACTCAGCCAAGGACCCAGAGCCTTCTGCTGGCAGAGCTGGGACTTGAATACAAATCCAGGGCTGTTTGCCCCCAGTCTGTATGACTCAGGTCCTTCCAAGAAGCGGGACACCTGGCTCTCTCCAAGGTTCTTGGCCAAGACCTTTCCCCAGGATGGAAGTGGTGGTGGAATAGCCAAAAGAGGGAGGAGGGGGTGAACGAGTCACCCTTGGAGATAAAAAAGTAAGACCCCTGGCTCAGAGATGCGGGATCTCAAGAGGGGAAAGGTGCGATCTCTGCCCTTAGGGAGTTCACACCCTGCTTAGAAAAGTGCAGTGGGCTTGCCTTTGGGTGCCTGGCTTAGGTGCCACTCGGTGGCACCTACCCACACTCACCAGGGAACAACAGACAAAGGGTGTGACTTATCAAGATTGCATTACTCGAATTTCCCTTATAGAATGTATTCATTCAAGAAGTATGTATTGAATATTTGTTCTTAAGTGTATTGTTCCCTCTGTTTGAAACATACTCTTCTCTTTCCCCTCCTTCTCCTCCTTCACCCCCATGTCCCAATTCCACCCATTCCTCAGGTCCCAGCTCAACACGTAATATTACTGAACACTGAGTATGGATCAGGTACCGTAGTAAGCATCTTACACTGCTTTAATTAAATGTGTAGAGTCCTCATGAAAACCATGATTCTGTTATACCCATTTTACAGATGAAGAAAGGAGTGGTTGACTGGCTTGCCCAGTGACACATGGCTCTTTACTGTTAGGCTGGGTTGCAGCCTGGCTTGCAGCTTCCTTCCCTGCAAGGAAGGCTTTCCTGAGCCCCAGTGCCCAGTGGCCAAAGTCTCTGCTGGAGTACTTGTCACCAAGCTGTGACATGCAGTCTCCTTGTCCGTCTCCTCCATGAGATGGGGTTCCTAGAGGGCTGGACTCCATCCTGGTGTATCCCTGATAGTAGGCATTTAAAAGGAGTTTGGTAAATACCTACTGGATGAATAAATGAATGAACGGATGGATGAATGATTGATTTGCCTCAATGGCTATAGGAGCTCTGAGCTCCTCAGCAAAGGCTTTGTTTCGTTGCTATGGGATACTCCATACTGGCAGCGTTGGGTGGAGGAGCTCCCGAAGGCACAAGGCAAACACAGCCCTCCTAAGTAACCATATAACTGACATCAGGAAACAAACCTATTTTTAAATACTAAAATAAATTTAAACTTTTAATGTAAATGACATATTTTTATGAATTCTTAGGATGAGACTGAGATTTGGAGGAAATTTCATGCTTGTGTTGGTATCCACAGGCAAGCCTCAAATTCTACCCTTCACCTAGCCCCCTGCAAATTCTCCTCTGCTGTTGGAGTGTTTGGGGAAAAAGTTTGAGAAATGCCACTGGGAGGAGCTGGCTGGAACTCAGGACATGGGATGTCTGGACTCAGCTCGGGCTGGAGGGAGGGCATCTCAGGGAGGGGCACTGCAGGAACAAAGGTGGGTAATGCGGACAGGTGGCTCTCTCCTTGTTCCTTGTTCCTGGATCTGGGCGAGCAGCCAAGTCCCTGTGAACGGCTCTGTACATGCCAGTGGCTGTCGAAGCCACATCCTGAAGTACCACCACCACCACTACTTGGAAAACCTCAAGCTATTTTTAGTCCCTTTAGCTCAAGAAAATATTATATCATCTCTTTTCCTCCCTACAAGCCAATTCATTGTTGATCCTGTCCCATCGTAAAACGCTGTTCTCCTTTTTAGCTATGGGAAACCAATCAGCTGCAGGGTGGAGTCCCTCTGCTATTTTCATATTTTGTGTCACTTGTTCACATGGGAGAAATCTTGACATTTTCCCACGTTGGGGCCCTGGGCAACCTGGCTTTGAATTTTAGGGATGTAATTGCTCTGGATCATGCGAGGGGGCCAATGAGAATGACCGACCCACAGGACTCAGGGTTCCAGGCGCCTGATGTTGGCATGACTGGGGCTCAATGCCGACGATCTTGTTTATTTTAGAAGCCTTTCCAAGAAGAAGAGGAGGAACCAGTGCCCTGGCCACATCCTTCATTGAAGGAATCTGCTCTGATTCAGCAGGAAGGCTGGAAGATGCTTGGCAGTTCCAGTTCATTGCAGGTTTACAAAATGCTTTTCCATCTTGATCTCTTTTGGTCAAAGTTCTGGGAGTTGGGGTTGGCAGAAGGCATCATCTACCTCCTACCAACTTGTGGCACTAAGGAAACAGAAACGGGCAGAAACGTAGCCCAGGGCCCTTTGGAACTAGAAGTGGCAGAACAGGGGTGCAACTGGAGGGGCATGGTGACTGATGTGAGGGGTCAGGGGTACAGACAAACATGGTTGTGTATCAGGCTTTTCCATTTACTGGGTGAGTATCTGCACGGTCACTTCTCTTCTCTG
Source organism: Sapajus apella (assembly GCF_009761245.1). NCBI lineage: Eukaryota > Metazoa > Chordata > Mammalia > Primates > Cebidae > Sapajus > Sapajus apella. Next base: position 14,450,045 of record NW_022436953.1, read on the forward strand.
AGACTCAGTTTCCTCAGATGTAAAATGGGGATAATAGCCTCTCATAAGTTGGGTACTATGTGATAATGGATGTGAAGTATGTAGTAAGTGCTCAATACACAGTCCCTATTCGTACTGTCAGTAATACTATTTCTCGCTGCAGATGTCCCATCTCTCTATGTACCTTGCCCAATCTTCTCCTCTCCCCTCACAAGAGGGTCCCATCTGTTATCTCTTTCAACTTGCAGACAAAGAAGCTTAAGGAATATGTAAATAGTTTAAAAATGCAAGGCACAGGCATATCTCTGTTTGTTTGATCTGCCAAGAGACATCCTTGCCACTTCTCTGCCACTTCTAGCTCCGTGGGGCCTTGGGCTACTTTTCTGCCCATTTGTTTCCTTAGTTGTAGGAGGAAGATGATACCTTCTGCCCACCCTAACTCCCAGAACTTTGACCAAAAGAGATCAAGGTTGGAAAGCATTTTGTAAACTGCAACGACCTAGAGATGTGCGTGTCCTTTCAGCGGTGAAAGGGGAGCAAGAGAAGCTGTCGCCATGGGCTGGAGTCTGACCTGGCATTGTCTGGACAATGGCTGGCATTTGTGGGGCTGTGAGTTTCTAAGAAAGAAATTGTCTTGGCAGCTCAGCACTATTAAGCATTGGGCAGCTGTCTAGAGCCCCATCTGTAGGAGACACACACAAAAAAACCCACTGGAAATTTAACGTCACGGGCAATGTTTACCCAAGTGCTTTCAGGGAAAGTTTGATGAAATTGGAAGATCCTTTTTGGATGAGCTGTGTGGGAACTGGCAGTCTCCTAGAATACCAAGAGCATAAGATGGTCCCTAAATAGGGTGGAGACAGCCATCTGATGAGCCTTCAGTTTGCTGGGTATATTTGGAGCCAAAGCTGAATGGTTTGGGGAACCCCCTTGCCAGGGGATACATGGGTCTCTCTATCATGAGTCTGGGCTGAGGCTGGAAAGCTGGAAAGGGAGGAAGGTGCAGTGAATATCAGGCATGTGACTGTCCTGCTATTTAGGAATTTACCCAGACTATCTCCCCCCAGCGTGGGGTTGCTATGATAGGGGTGCATATATTAGGCAGATGCTGTGGGAACTCCCTAAATGGGTGACCCGATCTAGGGTGGACCTGGGCATGCTTAGAGGAAAACAAACCCTGACAGGAATTCAGGTGGCCCAGGAGGTGAGGGTGCTGGAAGTGAGTGTGTCTCACAAAAGCCCTGCCCTTGAGGCAAAGGCTGGATGGAGGCTGGCCCAGTTCCTTCTGTTCCTAATCCTACACGATCTCCTTGAATTTCATGGGCCTCAGGGGTGACCATGGGCCGATGGTTGAGTGCTCCAAGTCAGAAGCTTCCTCTCTACTTTGCAGTGAAAACAACAACCTCCCCACAACCAGTACGAATGAGCCATGGCTTGCGCTTCCCATGGGCTAGGAGGATGGTCCAGCTAGACAACCAGCTGTGCACGTGCTGAGCCCCTGCTGCGTGCCAGCTACCTTGTGAGGTGGCTCCTCCTGTACACAGTTTTTAATAAGCTTGCAAAGTCAGAATTCCCATGTTACAGAGGAGGAAGCTGAGGCTGGGGTTAAGGACAGCCTCTAGTGGGTTAGTCCTGGTCTAGAAGGACCCTCTCTCCGGTGCATGTCTTCCAGTTCTAATGTCCACGCTGGATGAGATTTCCAGTGGCCCTGCCCTCCCTGCTGGATCCTTGTGGGTTTTTGTTGTGGGTCAGGGAACTTTAGGGCTCACAGGTGCCGGCTGACTTTCGGTGTGGGGAGCTGGGCTCCAAACTCAGCCTGCTGGTGGGCTCCCACCCTATTAGGGACCATTCATAGCTGCTGGGGCCTCTCACTTAGGTGAAGAGGAAGCAAATAGGTAGTTGTTTGTGGGGCCCTGCACAGAAGGTGGGATGTGCTTAGGGGAATGGGGTGGGACTCCTTGTCCCTGCACCTTGCCAGCTCTCCTGGGGACTTTGTGGTGGGAACCCCAGGGGCCAGTGTTGTCTTTCTTCTGCTTCCTGGGGTGGGGTCTGGGGAGGTGTGAAAAGGAAATGCAGGCCCTGGGCAGAGGTCAGGTAGAGAGGCTCGAAAGACCAATGTGGTATTTGCTTGCCAAAGGCCACCCCTGGAGCACAAAGCCCCGAGCTTCAGAACTTGAGCCCCACGGTTGTTGTGGAATTCTGACTGAAACGGGGCAGGGGGCCTTGGCCAGATGGATTCTTGCCTTTTTCCAGCCAGGGCACAGCCTACGTGTTGGGCTGGACCAGGAATATGGCTAGCCCCTCACTGACTTCAAGAATCCCAATTGATTTCTTTTTTACTTTGCACTTTTCAACTCCCTTCTCCTGCAGGTGAAAGGGAACTTGGAAGGTGAAACCTGCAGCGGCAAGCCCTTGAACATGGCTTATCATCTCCAAGTGCAGGGTGGGGAGAGTGACAGCTTTATGATGATTACCCTGTGAGTTTACTGCATTGGAAAAAAATTAATCTTGAGGCTCAAGCCCCTCCCTGCTCCACCCCAAGCCACTTTTAAATGGTACTTTCTCAAGGCTGTGAACTTGATTCCTCCCCTCCAACTCCTTGTGTTTACTTCTCAGGAACTTTTACATTAAGCTTTCCTAGCTGATGTTGCTTGGTTTGGACTAACACCAATATGAGGCTTATTTTCCTGAGGTAATAATGGAAAATATGCTTCGTTTCATGTGCCGCCTCAGCTAAATCGTGGTGGCAACCTAGAGCTCTGTGTTGGGAAGAATCTGGGGCCAACGCCAGACTCAGCAGAAAGTAGTGCTGTGATTGATTAGCAATTCCTGTCATGGCCACGGGAGGCAGGAGTGGGGGCACCTGTGCTATCCCCTATTTAGGAGATTAATTAATTTAATTTCCCACTTCTGTCTGTCTAGTCTGTAGACCTTTAACATAAAAAGTCAATCCTTTTCTACAGGGCTTCAATACACTGTGAATGGCTAGGCATCTTACGCCCTGCAGAATGGTCTTACGTCCACCCAGCTTTCAGAGTGGATTTTCTACAAAACAGATACCATCAGCTCCCTGCCAACTGCAGCAACAGATGTAGCCCTTCAAAATCTGGACCCTTATAGTTCAGGTATGTGGGATTTTTCTGTGTTCTGAATTCACAGCGCCCTTTCCTACATTCTTGCATTCTCCTGTGCTGTTCCCTTTGCCTGGGACATCTCTTCCTTTCTTATCCTTTAAGATCCAGCTGCCCTCTTCTGCTGCATGCGGGATCATGGCACAGGGGCAGCACAAGTTGCAGGCGCACAAGCCAGCGAAGAGGCAGTGGCGGCGGCCTCTGAAAGGGACCAGGGCCTGATGAAAGGCGGTCGTGTTATGCTCCCAAGAAGGCGTGCGTCATTCAGCAGCAAAATCTCAAGAAGAACCTAGAAGTGGGGATCTGGAAGAAGATCGAACATGATGTGGTGTTGACAGCCAGCAACAGCCTGCCCAAGAAGCTGGCACTGCTGAAGGCCCTGGCCAAGAAGAAGGGGGCGGCTGCTGCCACCTCCTCCAACAAGACACTTTCCTGAGGACGCTGGCCCCAGCGCAGGCCAGCAACGCAGCCCCCACCTCCATGATGCGACCTTGCAGGTGACCCACAGGCCACACTGTCAGGAAGAGGACCCTACCCCCCAGCACTGGGTCTTCATCGCTGAGCCTGGCCTGTGGGCAGCAGATCCTAGGGTGCTGAGAACCCAGCAAAGGCCAGTAAGATGCAGTCACCAACTTTATCTGTCCCTGTCCCCCTTCCTAGGCCCCGCCTCTACAGGTTTAACCCAAAGCAATAAACCCGGCTTTCTCATTAAAAAAAATCCCGCTGACATGTCAGTTCCCTGTCAAATCCTCTCTGATCCCTCCACACAGATTAGTCCTTCCCTCCATCATCTGTATTCCCACAGAGTTCTGTTCATTTCACCATCACAGCACAGGAACATAGACAACTAAAGACACAGTAAGCTGTTTCCCGTTTAGAGCAGCAGCCTCTGGCAGGCAGAGACGACCATGGCATGCCGCGATGTAGCCCTGCCCCTGGCCCACAGAAGAGGCTCAGTGACCGATCACTGAGGTGATCAACGTGAGGACGAATGAACGCCAGCATGTGTTGTAAAGTGACTTGAATTTTGATTCCCATTTGTTCGAGCCTGCCAAGGCTTAAATCGCGTTTGTTGGAATGCGAGAAAAGGAGGAAGAGCGATGATTAAATGTCCTTGATAAAACTTCTCTATTTTGTGTTTGGAATAAAAATGGGAAGCTTGAGATAGAAGGGTGCTTGTTTCCGTGCTGAACAGGCTTCTCCAAACAGGGACTCATGCCTCTAATCCTTCCCTAGAGGTGGGGAGGGTGGTACCAGTCTGGGCTCGGTCATGGGGGCAGTACAAGGGGTGGCAGTGGGATGGAGGTGGGAGGCATGGACGGTTCCACAGAGGAGCAGCCTCAGCCCAACATGCAAGGGTGGGAGTTTACCGGATGGGGCAGCTGTTCCCTGCCACCATACCCGGTGTGCCGTGCTGAGTGGGGGTGGGGGTGCTGGGCATTCCCTGCTTCTTTCTCTTCCAGATCCTCAGCTCCACCAGGCTGCCTCCCAAAATGTAGTGTTCACTGGCCTGTTGATTTTACTTTTCTTGGGTGGCTGGTAGACATAACGTGTGTGTCTATGTGGAATATAGCATCTCTGGGAGGTGACTGGTATTGTAGGGTTTCCTACAGAGTTGGCTGTGACCTTGTCACCATTCTCACACTTGGTGATACGGTTTGGCTCTGTGTCCCCACCCAAATCTCATCTTGAATTGTAATCCCCGTGAGCCTAGGGAGGGACCTGGTGGGAGGTGATTGGATCATGTGGGCAGTTCCCCCAGGCTGTTCACGTGCTGGTGAGGGCGTTCTCACTAGATCTGATGTTTCATAAGAGGCAGTTGCCCTGCGAGCATTCTCTCTCTCCTGCCGTCTTGTTTTTGCTTCCCCTTCGCCTTCTGCCATGTAAGTTTCCTGAGCCATGTAGAACTGTGAGTCAGTTAAACCTCTTTTATTTATGAATTACCCAGTCTCAGGTGTGTTTTTATAGCAGTGTGAAAATGGACTAATACACCAGCTTCTCTGGCTAACTGGAAAGGCAGGGAGGGAGGGTGTCCCTTGCCGAGCCACCTTTGCAGCCCGCATCCCTTCATCTCACAGCCAGAAAGGGCAGAACCTGAGAAGCATAGCTGGGGTGTGAAGGGGGTCTGTGGCCCCTCTGGGGCTGAGCATGTGTAGAGAGCAGAAAGAATTCAGGACATCCCAGGTGTCCCCAGACCCTTTCTCCATCTCTTCCCACAGGACTGAGCAGGTCAGGCCGCCTCACAGGGCTGAGGAAGGTCAGCGCATTCAATCTGGCCCCCACAGAGTCTCCCCTGGGAGGCAGCAAGGAATTCACTTGGGGTTCTGCCATGGTCATTCTCTGCTGACCCTGACCAAGGCCATATGAGGTGGCTGCCACCATGCCCTGGAGTTTACCTGTCCTCTATGTGCTCAGAGCTCAGTAGAGAAATGAGATTAATACTGACAGGCAAATAATGCAGTTTGTAAACAATCTGAAGCTATTTGGGACACAGGCACGTCCTCAGAAAGTTGTGCGAAATTAGTTTGTCACCAGTAGTATACGGCCTAAGTTTCCCATGCCCCGTTCTCCCTAACTTATGCCTCGAAGCAGCGCTGCCCGATAGAAATGTAATGGGAGCCACATATGTAATTGTAAAATTTCTAGTAGCCATGTTCAAAAATTAAGAAGAGACAGGTGAAGCTAATTGTAGTGAAACATTTTATTTAATCCAATCTATTTGAAATGTTTTTATTTCAACATGCAAGTAATATAAAAATTGTTAATGGACTATTTTACATTTAAAAAAATACCAAGTCTGAACTGTGATGTATTTTGAGCTTACAGCACATCCCAATTCAAACTAGCCACATTCAAGGGCTCATAGGGGCATGTCCTCAGTGGCTATTGCATTGGGCGGCAAAGCCTCAAAGACTTAACCAAGTTATTTCGTCTTTCTGTGCCTCGGTTTTCTCATCTGATGGACAGGGATGATAATGATACCTAGAGATAATACATACAGTGTTTAGCACAGCCCCAGGCTCAAGAAAACTTTTGGTAAGTGCTCATTCATTATATTGCTAGTGTTGAAGGTGGGGTTGGGGTGTGTGCAGTTTTTCCACTTTGAGTTCGGCTTTGGGAAGCAACTTTCCTTGAACTTGGATGCTGTGTCTACCTCAGTATTAGCTCTTACTGCCCTTTAGTCTACTGGTCCCTGCCTTCTGGCTCGCTAGGACTCCCAACACCTGCCTGGGCAACGAGCTGCCAGGCCATGATGCTGGTGGGTGGAGGGGGAGATGTTTTCCAAAGGAGAGGACCACACCTCTGATCTCCTAGGGGACCACTTTGGTAGCTCGGTGTGTGTAATGGGTATCCGGTTTATTAAATCCACGTGGCAGCTCCTGACTCCTTTTGGCCAAGAGCCTGGGGCAAGGTAACCTGTATGGCATTTTCCCATTTGGCCAGTTTCTCTCATGTGCGTATCGGACAGTCCTCACTGGGAGCTCTGGAAGTGGTGGTGTCAGAGCAGAGGGGCCCAGCCTTGCTTCTTGCCCCTGGGCTGCCCTTAGTGTCTGCCAATCAGAAAGCCTTCAGTGATGAGGGCTGAAGACCAAGGTTTCCTCAGCCGTTGGTGGGATCCACTGGCTCCCTGGAGAAAACAAGGTGTCTGTCACAGCCAAGTAAGGGGTCAGGGCTTGGTGTGGATGGCAGCCCTGGTCCTGGGCCCCCCTCCGTGGGCTGCTGGGCCGAATAGGGTCTCCCTGAGGGGCCTGCTCCTTGCCTTGCCTCCTTGTCAGCTTCCTTTCATTGTCTTGTGTATTCCACAATGCCTTCCTTCTTTCATTTATTTAACTAATATTTATCGACTGCCAACTGTTCGCTTGGCATATGATATACAATGGTAAACCCTGCATCCTTGCGCTTACTGTCTAAGAGGGTAAGACACTAATCAAATAATCACACGAACAAATGTGCCACTACGACTGAAGCTGGTGCTGGGTGCGAGGGAGGGCCAGCTGCTTGCTTGGTTTGGTGTGTGGTCGGGGCGTTGGCATTGTTTTTTAAAGCTTTCCAGATGACTCTAAGGTGCAAGCAGAGCTGAGGCCCACCTGTGTAGGGGTGGGGGCAAGTGGGGGGTGGAGGGAGAGCATGTCGTCGGGGTGGGGCTTGGGTGAGAGGGAATGCTTCGGATTCTATACCTTGCGCTCTCTGCAGAGAGATAAAAATAAAAAAAATTGCTGTTTTTTTTATTTTTTGGAGATAAGACCTAGCTCTGTCGCCCTAGCTGGAGTGCAGTGGCACAGTCATAGCTCACTCCTGGGTTCACGTGATCTTCCCATCTCAGCTTCCCAAGTAGCTAGACTATAGGCAGGCCACCATGCCTCGCTGACTTTTTTTATGTCTAATTTTTTGTAGAGATGCAGTCTCGCTATGTTGCCCAGGCTGATCTTGAATTCCCAGCCTCAAGTGATCCTTCAACCTGACCTCCCAAAGTGTTGAGATTACAGGCATGAGCCACTGCACCTGGCCTTCCTTGTAATTTCCAAGTAACACACCCATCAGTTATTTTTGACTTTCTTTTTTTTTTTTTTTTTAACTTAGATGGTACCTGAGCCTCAGTCCAGGATTTGGGATAGGAGGAGGCTGAGGGAGTGGGGAAGGATGCTTGTTTTCACACGGTATTTGGTAAACCATGAAAAAAGTTGAAAACATAATATTAAAAATTTTAAATTTATTTTTTAGAACAGGTAATATATTCATGTGGTTAGAGAAAAAGGTTTAAAGTGAAAAATCTCCCTCCCAGTTTTACTTCTGTGCAATTACCGCCCCCTTCCCTTAACTGGCAATTATTTTTATTTTTTGTTTTGCAAGTTTTAGTTTTCATTGAAAATGTAAGTAAATTAAACAAAAATCCTTTCCGCCTCCCAGTTTTTTTACACCAAAAGCAGCATAATATAAACACTAGTCTGCCCCTAAACAATGTATCTCTTGGAGCTCTTTCTATGTCAGCACTTAGGGAGCTTCCTCATTCTTACTTTTTTTTTTTTTTCTGAACAGCTGCACAGTTCTCTGTTGGGTGGATGTAACATAACGTGGTAATTTATGACCAGTCCCTATTGATGAACATTTGTTTGTTTCCCATATTCTTCGGCCATAATAAATTATGCTGCATCTTCTTCTGTTATAATAAATTATAACCTTATAAATACGTCACTTCACATGTTTGCAAGTCTATCTGTGGGATAAGTTCTCAGAAGCGGGATTACTGGGGTAAAGAGTATAAGCCTTGCAATTTTGATGGATTTTACCCAATTGCCGTCTGTGGGGGTTCTCCCACCAGTAACGTAAGAGGGAGCTTATTTCGCCACAGACTCTCCAACAGAGTGAGTTCTTAAACTTTTGGCTTTTGGCCAACTTTGCTCGACAAATGATATTATCTCAGTGTAGTTTTCATTTGCATTTTTATTATGAACAAAGTTAAGCGTCTTTTCATAGAGTTACGGGTCATTTATACATTTTTTTTAATGTTTAAGTTTAGGGGTACATGTGCAGGTTTGTTATACAGTGTAGGCAAACCCATGTCATGCGGGTTTGTGGTACGGTACATTTCTTTTCTAGGAGCTGGTCTACTCACATCCATTTGTGTGACTGTACTTTTCTTATCAATTTGTAAGAGCTCATACATTTTTGAGAGATTAGCCCTCAATTTGTGATATGGCTTATAAATATATCCCCTTAGATTTTTCTTGCTTATTATTATTATTGTTATTTTTGAGAGACAGGGTCTCACTCTGTCACCCAGGCTGGAGTACAGTGGCACAATCATGGCTTGCTGAAGCCTCAACCTCTCAGGCTTGAGCAATCCTCCTACCTCATCCAAGTAGCTGGTACCATAAGTGTGCGCCACCATGCTTGGCTAATTTTTAACTTTTTTTTGTAGAGACGGAGTCTTGCTACGTTGCCCAGGCTGGTCTCGACCTGCTGGCCTCAAGCAAAGCTCCTGCCTTGGTCTCCCAAAGTGCTGGGATTACAGGCATGAGACACTGCACCTGGCCTGCTTATTATTCTTTTTTTCCATACAGAAGTTTTAATATTTACTAGTCAAATGCATCAGTCTTTTATGAGTTCTGGAATTTGAGTTTTGGCTAGAGCTGTTACCCATGGCTGTATAGGAATTCTGCTGCATTTGTCCAGGCATTTTAAAATTTCATAGTTTTTTGTTTTAAGTCTTTGATCCCTTTGAAGTTTATCCTGAACTACAGTGTGGGGTATAGATCTGACTTTATTTTTCTCCAGATGGGCACCCAGTTGGTCTCATGCCATTTATTGATTCGACTATATTTTCCTCACTGATCTGAGATGTCACATGTATCACATCCTCAGCTCCACACACAGCGGGGTCGATTTCTCACATTTTTATTCTGTTCTGTTGGGATATCTGTCTGGGCATATGCCAGTGACACTCTGATTTGATTACTGGGAATAGACAGTATGCTCTTTTTCATTGCTCCTCCTTCTCAGTTTCTACAGATATGTTGGTTTACTTTTCTATACAAACTTTAAAGTCAGCTTGTCTACTCCTGTAACTTTATCCTCCACCCCTAATTGTGTTAGTATTTTATGGACCAGTGGTTAGGAATGTAGATGCTGGAATGAGAGACTGCCTGTACTCAAATCCCAATTGCCATTTTCTCTGTGAGTGGGCAAATTTCTTAGTTTTTTAAAACTTCAATTTCCCCATTGAATATTCCACACAGTATCCTGTTATGAGAACATTCACAGAAGGAACCCAGCTAACACGGACTTCATTTACTAGGAACTATGTACAATACACTTATTACTGATGTTGTGATTCTCACAATCATTATTGAAGTGTCTCCATGACAGTGTCCCCACCCCAAACAGCCATATCTCAATGTCATTGTCAGTGGAGGGGGGCAGAGGGAAGGGCTCTGGCAGCTTAGCTTGTCTATAGGACCATGAGATTGGGTGTAGAGGGCCTTCGTGGCCTCCTGTCTCCAGTGGGAGAGACTCGTGTGTCCTGAGATTTAACACACATTGCGACCTCTGGGGGCTGGGAGTGTTGACTGGACACATTGCGCCCTTCTAAATCTCAAAACACAACCCCGTCTTTCCTCCTCCCTCCGCTTCTCAGCACCTCTCCTCAGCATAGATCCATTCTTTGGTTAAAGAAGAGAGAGGCCTGAATAATAACAAGAATGATGATAATAACATTTGCTGCTATTTCGAGTCTCTTATCTGCCCAATAACTTGGAAGGAGTAGCTGGGAAGGAATCGAAATCATCATGACCATTCCACAATTGTTAGGATTTTTGGTTTCAATGCATAGCTTCCAACAAACCCTGTGGGGCTGAAGCGTGCCATCTTCCTCTTGCTACCTGGAGATGTGCAGCAGTGAGAGTCAGTCTCAGGCCAGATTCTACCATATGAAGAATGAGAGGTAGGTGTCCTTCAAAGCACCACCCCCATGCCTGTGAGTGCAGAGAGTTCTTGGCATTTGGACAAGCACCGTGCATAAGAACACTCCAGGCAAAGGAAACAGTGTTTTGGTGGGAGAACCAGCCATCCTTCTAGGAACACCAGGTGGCAGACCCCTCCATTAAGTAGGGGTGGGGACATGCAGAACCAAAGGGAACTCTGGTTTCTGCATGCTTGAACCCTGTTTATGCAAAGGCCAGAATGCTGGACAGTCTTTCTAACCAGCCATGATTCTTGACCCCTGTTATTTACCCATGGCAAGTGGATCTGACCTACATGAGGTTAGGCTGTAGACCCTATGGTATGAATTTAGATAAAGATAGTTGAAGTCCTTGATAGCACCTTCTAGAACATGGATTCTTGATAGGGAACCTCAACTGTTAACTAATTGCCTTAGGGTGAAGATGAAAGTAAATTTATACACATGTCTACATTTACTTCACATGGTTAATGCTTAAGTATTTTAAGGTAATTAATAGATGAGATGATAGGGACTTAATTCAACCCTGACTTCACACATGGGGAAGCTAAGGCTGAAGAAGGCAAGTAACTTGCCCAAGGTTACATGGCCACTAAGTGGGGTTCTGGAATTGAAACCCAGGTCTCTGCTGCTTTCCTGCCCTGTGATGACTGACTCCCCCCAGATGAATGGACGCTTTAGGAGCCACTGTCCTGACCATGCCCCTGACCCCAGCCCCAGTGCAGGGCTGGGCCCCAGCCATGCTGCCTGCATCCTCCTGCCCTTTTCCACCTTGGGCCTTCGCACGTGCTGCGTCTTCTGCCTGAAAAGTTCTTCCCAGTGCTGGAGGTTTTATTGCCATTAGGGCCTAGTCCACATGTCACCTCTTGGTGAGGCCCCTGACCACCAGAAAAGCCACACTCCCCATGCTTCTTTATCTCAGAGCTTATGTTCCCTTCACGGCACTTTCCACGATGCGCGGTTGCTTCACGTGTAAGGAAGCTGTCCTACAGACGCTGGGGCCAAGGCTGCCACCTTCACTCTTCTATCCCCAGAGCTTAGCCCAGAGCCCACAGCAGATGAGACAATCGACTTTCATTGAATAGATAATGAAGGGTAAGCGTTAGTGAACCTGAAATCTAGTGTGGACTCAGGGTATCCGCGTGACAGCTGCTGCCCTTTATCCTCCTTCCGTGTCTCTGCCCACTGGGCTGCTGTGGTTTCTGTTTGGGGCCCTGTGAGCATTCCTGTTTCGGCTGGGCCTGGGGCCACCCTCTGAGTCACAGCCTGCCTGGCGGGACTTCCAGGTTCCTGGCTAGCTGTGCCAGTCTCTGCACTTCTTCAGGTAGTGGCCTCAGCTCTTGCACCCCGAGCTTGTCAGCACCCTGAAAGCATCTGGTTCTATGGGTGTGATGGGGACGGACAGGGTGCTTCCCTCCTTTGTTTCCATGCCAGCCTCACTTGGGAGGCCAGCCTGGTATCTTCATCTGCTTATCTCTCTTCCTCCTTGAAACCACACAACCTCCAGCAGCCCTCCGAGTAGAGATCTTAAACTAGCTCAACTAAACTCCCCCTTACTTCCTCTCTTCCCTCCCCTTCAAGGTCCTCATCCTTGCTTCGTCACCCCCACTTCCCCTCCATGTCAGAGCCAGGGATAGTCATGGCCGCAGCCCTCGTGAGCCTTCTCCACATCCCAGGCAGGCGTGCTGCAGGCAGACCCACGAACGAACCCAGGTGAGTGCTCTTCTTCCATCTCAGATGAGGAAACTGAGCTTGCACAGGTTGGGAAGTGAGCTGTGTTTGTTGGCCAGGATTTATTTTGACTGGTGACTGCTGGGGCTTGGGGAGGAAGCCTAATGGCAACCCCAAGGCCATGGAGCAGATGGCCTGTGCAGCAGTGGTTGTCAGATGGGACAGTGTGGCTGTCTGACCATCCTGGCAACATGGTAGCCCTGGTCTGGGGGTCTGGGGAAAGGACAGGCCAGTGTTTTCATGGGGGGCAGGCTGCTTGGACACTGCTGCTTCCCTGGCCAGCACACGCATTGATTCTTTTTCCCATTTGGCTCCCACAGGGCCTGGTAATGGAATTGAAGAAATCTGAATGAATTGTCTGATGCATCATGACTAAGCTTAGAATGTGCCAAGTGTCTCCCAGGAGTGGCCCTTGGACAGCAGGGCTGGAGTGCTGGGACTCTGTGAGCAGGAAGGAGGCTGTGCTCAGGGAGAGCCACCGACTGAGCCGCTCAGGAGTTCTGGAAGTGCTTGGAGGGTGTGGGCAGTTGTCAAATGAATTTGTGGCACCAGCCCCTTGGCTTTCTGGTGAAGGGGTGGTGGCACAGTCTGTCGTCGTGCCTCTGGTGGTAGATGGGCAACTCAGTCCACACAACCTCCTTCATAAAGCCTTGGATACTCCCAAGCTTTACGGATCTCATTTTGACTTCCCAGGAAGCTCCATATATTGGTCTTTGTGAATTTTATGGAGCATTGCAGGATAATTTTCATTTTTTTTCCATGAACACTCCATTTCAAGTATGTTCAGGAAGCCTTTCATCATCTCTTTTGGGCCTCCACTTCCCTCCCACCTCCTTCCTACATCTGTTCTTCTCTAGGGTGAATAGTTTCAATTTTATCAACGTTTCTTCCTGTGGCTGTATGTGTAGGTCCTTTTCCCATGCTGATCACCAAATATAAGATTTATTTATATCCTACCCAACATGTACTCTTTAAAATTCAGGTGCCCGTAAGAATGATAGTAGCTAAGAGCTTTCATTGAGCTCAAATGCTGTCCACATGCTTCATGTTCATTTTCCCTTTTAATGTCACAATGACCTTTTGAAATCGATATTATTGTTACCTCCCACTTTGTCAATGAGGACACTGAGATTCAGGAAGGTTAAGTACCTCTCTTGCTCAAAGGTACACAGCAAATGAGGAGGAGAGCTGGGATGAGACCTAGGAATCTGGGCTCCGAGCCCCTCCATGCTGCTACTCAAAGTACGGCCCAGAGACCAGTGGCTCAGGCAGCCACCGGGGCCTTGTGAGAACTGCTGACTCTCAGGTCCACATCCAGACGTCCCGGATCAGGAGGCCAGTTGGTTCACATACATGCTCAAGTTGGAGCAGCTCTGGTCTAGTCTCCCTGGAAGGACATGTACCCCTTTACTTTCACTGATGCTGCCTTGGAGCATGTTAGATTCCGGTGTCACAGCCCCTTCTCTCCATCCTGAGTTGGTGCTGTCCTCAGGCTCATCTCTGTCCTGCACAGGCCCTTCCTGCAGAAGGCACATTTGTCAGAATGATAGTATGATGGTTAATTTTATGAGTCAACTTGGCAAGGCCATGGTACTCAGACATTTGGTAAGCATTATTCTAGATATTTCTATGACGGTATTTTTTAGATGAGATTAACATTTAAATCAGTGGACTGAGTAAAACAGATTACTGTCGTTAATGTGGGTGGGTCTCCCTCAATCAGTCGAAGGCCTTAATAGAAAAAAATCAAAACAAAACTGACCTTCCCCTTAATAGAAAAAGACTGAAGAAGAAGCATTTCTGCTGGAAAACTGCATTTGGACTTGAACTGCAACTCTTCCCTGGATCTCCAACCTGCCAGCCTATCACATTCATGTAAGCCAATTTTTTAAGATAACTCTTTCCCACCTTTCTCTATTAATATCTATCTATCTATCCATCTCTCTCTCTCTTTCCCCCTCTCCTGTTTGTTCTTTTTCTCTGAAGAACCCTAATACATCTCTTTTCTGCAGTCAGAATTCACAGTTTGAAGCAGACTTGGCTCTAGAGGTCCATGGAGATGGATGAATACAGAGGGGAAGGCTGGCTGATGTTTTCCCAAGGGACAACCCTTATTTCTCTGAAGAAACAGATAGTGTTCCTCATCCTACAACTCTCACTGGGGCTCTGCTCTGCAGAAATGGTCAGCAGTGTATACCTGGGCTCAGACCTGGTTATGCAGTCACATCTCACATGCCTACACCCAAACCCACTGCTCCCATGGCTCTGGATCCTCCTGGTACCTGTCTCCCTGGTGACCAAGCTTAAGGGTACCTCTCCTCCAACTCTGCTGCTTGGCCCAGGGCAACTCTGAGGTCATAGCAATGTCCCAATCAGACTGGTTAGGAGGAAGAGGGGTTGGGGCAGAATGAGGCAAGGGAGGCTTTCAGCAATTCTACTATCATGTGTCAGGTTTTGCTGTTTTGTGGTTTTATTTGTAATTTTCTTAACCTACTTGAATAAAAATAGGGTAAAACATTGAGCTTCTTGGTTCTGTAAGCCAATATTTTCCACCAAATTTGGATTTTTTTCCTGTTAATGTCTCCAAAAACTTTCCTGGAGAAATTCCCATTCTCTTTTCTCCTAGCACTCAAATTATAGACATACAAAGTCATTTGATAGTTTCCTATTAGTTATTGAGGCACTGGTTATCTTTCTTTAATCTTTCTGTTCTTCAGATTAATACTTTCAATGGATTTTTTTTTAGTTTATTGACTCTTTCCTCTGCTATCTCCTATTTGATGTTAAACCCATCCAGTAAAATGTTTGTGTCAGCAATTGTACAGCTCTCATGTTTTTTCCTGTTGAGATAGCCATCTGTTCATGAATTAGGATAATATTTTCCTTGAATTCCTTGAACTCTGATATCTTATTTGGGTACTCAGCATGTTAATGAGGTGTGGGTCAGAGTGCTAATGTCTACCATCACTCTTTAGCCTCTGTATTATGCTTTCAAACTTGTAGTAGGTGTTCTCTGGTCAGACCTAGGTAGTTACACCCTGTACATATACAGCCCACTCCTCAGTCTTCAGCTTCCAGGGTGCAACATTTCTAGAGTTCTGTCCTTACCTTTTCCCCGTCATGCAGCGCTCAGCTGCTCCAGCTGCCTTGAAGTCTGTTTTCTGCCTCCTCAGCCCATTGTTACTGCCATGCTTTGTTTGGACTCATTCATTGCTCTGAAATTGGAAAATTTCCCTAGAAAGAGAGTAGGATGGTTATTGAGCATTACCCTTGTTTCCTCTAACATAACACCTAGTAAAGTTTGAATTTTTATCTTCTATCTCTTATATTGGGCCATAGGTTTGAGTAGTTTCTCTGGCTTTCCTGGTTCTCACACAATGGCATCTTGCCTTTCAGTTCATCTGATGGTCGGTCCAAGACTCCCCCGTCCTTTTTTTTTTGTTTTTGTTTTTGTTTTTGTTTTTGAGACAGTAACTCACTCTGCCACCCAGGCTAAAGTACAGTGGTGCAGTCATGGCTCACTGTAACCTTCTTTTCAGGCTCAAGTGATCCTCCCACCTTAGTCTCCTGAGTAGCTGGAACTACAGGTGTGTACCACTATGCCTAGCTAAATTTTTCACTTTTTATAGAGATGGGGCTCTCACTATACTGCCTAGCTGATCTCAAACTCCTGGCCTCAAGCGATCCTCTCATTGTGACCTCCCAAACGAAACAGTGGGATTTCAGACATGAGCCATTGTGCCTGGCCACAAAGGCCTTTTTTTTTAAAAAAAAAATTGTGATAGGTAGTCTTTATTCCCACTATGTGGCACTCACTATATGCTAGGCATTGTGGTAAATGCTGTGTATCTATTTCTCACTCTCATATCGGCCTCTTCAGGGAAGTGTTTATACCACCCCCATTTTACATGTAAGGGAGGGGAATGTAGAGGGGTGAAAGGGCTTTCAGTGGTCACAAAGAAAGAAGTGGCAGTTGAGAACTGAACTCGGGACTGTTCCATCTCATCCCATGCTCTAAGCCATTGCTTTCTTGTTTCTATACACCTATCTACAGCCCAACTTCTCTGCCATTTCAGCCCCTTAAAGCACTAACATAGGTTTCTGGAAAACAGTTTTCTCTGCCACTGATTGTTTCTGCCAATGGACAACACAGTATACCCTGCACTTGATACCCCTGCACTCCCAGACACTCTCCTCTCCCCAGCATAGCAGTGTTTGATCAAGTACCTTCCAGCACCATCGATGGGTACAGTAGTATCCTAGGGACCCTGGGAGAAGGTGCAAAAACAATTTTTTTACCTAAAGGGGTCTTAGAGACAGTTATGTCATCCATTTTGCAGAGGAAAAGACTGACCTAGAAGGGAGTGGCCTCGCGAAAGGCCCATGGCTGCTACAGTGCCAGCACTAGAACTCAGCTCTTCAGATTTCCAGGTCTATCTGTTAAGATTCTGGCAGGAAGCACATGTCACTTGGGTTGCAGTTGAGGAGAATTCAGTGCGGGGACTGTTTATGAGGGAGTGGGCAGAGTTAAAGGACACTAACAAGGGATGATGAAGGATGCTAGGATTTGTAATAGCAGAAAGCCATTGCTACACCTGTGCCTGTAAGGTTTAGGGAAGGGAGAGCTAAAGCAAAGGAGAGGGCTACCTGACAAGAGCTATGCCCTTGGGTAGAGGAATGCAGCCCAAACAA
This sequence comes from Sapajus apella, assembly GCF_009761245.1. Lineage (NCBI taxonomy): Eukaryota > Metazoa > Chordata > Mammalia > Primates > Cebidae > Sapajus > Sapajus apella. The sequence goes on from NW_022436953.1 coordinate 14,467,037, forward strand.
GTCATGGCCCATCAGGGAGGGAGTTGGGGAAATAAATACCCTGACTGTCTCTCCACCCACCTTCTGATCTCCTCTTAGCACCTCCCATTGGCTGAAACCATCTGGAAGCCAGACACCAAGGAAACCTTGTTGATGCGTTTCATGGAGTTTGGCCTCCCTGGACACAGAGCAGAGCAGAAAAAGGTGGAGGGAGGCTCTGGAGGGGCAACTGGAGAGTAGCCAGCACTTCATACTGATGCCTCAACTCCGTCTGCTCCGGAAGACAGAGCATCTGTACACTTCAGGAGTTTGTAAGTCCAGATAGAGGGCCAGGTGTGAACAGGTAACCAATAGTTCAAGACTGAAACCCCTGTGAGGAGCAGAGAGGATTGGTCCCCAGGCTGGATGTGCATCCGCCCCAGGGAATGGGACTCTTAGGGAGTTGTTCTCCTAGGTAGGGCTTGTCGCTCTCTGTACCTATGGAGAGAATAGGATTCTCTCAATGCCATTAAACTGAACAAGCATTTATTGAGTGTGTACTGTTTGGAAGGTGTTGGGTCTCTAAAGATGCATAGGCGTAACCTACCTCTGCCTTTGAGAGATTCGGAGAGGCATATAGGTGACCAACACAACATCACTTTTCTGCATGAAGGTTGGGGGAGGCACATGTGCTTCTTGGTTTACCAGCTGACAAGGTGAGATTTCCACGGTGGGTGTTGAGTGTGTGCATGGACTTGGGCATGGCTTCTAAGATAAAGGAGTTTTAAACCTCTGTCTTCTGCCCTGCCATCTCCGCCACTTTCTAGTTATAAGAGGAATGGCAAACTGTGGCCATTATGTGAGCCATCAGGGTCTGGGGACTTGCCAGGGTAGACATTTTCCTGTTGGCTCTGAATGAAGACATCATCCAGTGGCTACTCTGAGAGTATGCGGAGTGGGCGTGGGTGATGGTAGAGACTCCCAAGTGTCTCAGGGACAGGCATTATAGGATGGTGGCTCTTTCCTTATTGGGGTTGAGGGGCGGGTCTGTGAGCGAACACTAAAGACTGGAGCTTCCAAATCCTACAACTCCGCCTTGATGGTATAATAGTGAAAATAGCTAAAATATATTGCCAGGCACTGTGTTAACTGCTCTGCAAGCATTCTCTCGATATATTCTTACAATGATCTTAAGAAGTAGGTACTAGGAGCAAACGGAAGCTATGAAGGATTAAGGGACTTACCCAGGGTCACACAGTTGGTACATGTCAGAGCCCGAATTCCACTCATCCCTGTGTGCCTGTTGAATGTTACCTGGGTGTGGAGGTGCTGAGAACGGTGTTGGACTTCAGAAAACAGTTTGGCTCTTGAACCATTTTCTGCATTGTTCTCTGCTTAGAAGTGTTGGAACCTCTTGTTCTGAGCATGCGAAGGACTCACTGACCTTTCCTGATGCTCCGCGGGGCCCAGGTTCTCCTCTGAATGACAGAGGTTCTAGGGACCAAGAACACAATACAAAGCTTCACCTCCCAGGCCTCCCTCCCCACCTGACTGGCCAGCTCTCCTTCCTGTCTTCCCATAAGGCCAGAGAAGGCATCAGACGGCAAGCAGTATTGAAGTGAGACGTGATGGGAGAGAAGGCATTCATCCTTCAAAGCTCAGACACCCTTCCCTGGAATGCGCCCCTGTTGTTAGTCTTTGCTCTTGGTTGACCTGCTTTGGTAGGAAGCAGGATGTGCTCCACTCAGCTCACTGGTTCACATTCTTCTCCACTGGGTGTGGTGTCCACCGGGCTGTTGACCAGGGGTTCATTTAGTCACTCATAATATGTGAGGACTCCACAGTTCACAAAACCTGTTCATGTTTCATTTGATCTTCACAACAGCCTCACGAGGAAGGAACTCACATCGTTCCTAGTTTAGAAAGAAAGAAACTGAGGCTCAGGTGTCTCTAAGCCAAAATGAGTCTGGCGGTTTATTTCACCAGCGCTGGTGGAGCCCCTGTCAGCCCTATGCCCTGCTGAGCAAGCTGCCTGGATAAACGTGGGGCCTGGGCACAGAGGGCAGACATTTCCCAGTCTGCTGCTTCTGTCTTCAGGAGTCAAGCCATTTCCTGAGTACCAACTCTGAACTAGGCATTCTGGTGGGTGTGAGAACTCAGTTACATCATTCTTGACTTCTAAGAGCTTGCAGTTTCCGTGGAGAGATGAGAATTTTGGGTGTAAGAGTAACCAATGCCACTAGGCCAAATCAAGGTGGCTTGGGAGAAATAAAACAATTTAAGAGGCCAGGTGGCCTCAGCTGCAAATGGTCCTTAGAGGAGGTGGGATCTGTGCTGTTTTCTACAGGAAGAGCAGTTCATGTTCAGGTAGGGAGGACATGGAACAGTATTCTAAGAGGAAGACCGTGCTGAGGGCCTGGAAGGAAGACAGCAGGAAACTGGAGACAGGGAGGCCAGTCTGTTGTAGACCAGGGGAGTAGAGAAAGGCAGCGTGGGTCTTTGTACAGGAGAAAAGAGAGATGTATTGAGTTCCAGAGGGAGCTCTCGAGCTGGGTCCTGCTGGGGGAGAGAGAAGACTGGGACAGTGGGTGTCATTTACCCCCAGGGCCTTGGCCTCAGCTTCAGGCTGTGTTGTCCTGAGCGTCCAGCTACCTTTTCCCCGTGTGCTTTAGGATTACCTCAGACTCCTTTTGCCATGGGGGAAGGATACCCAAGGATCTGGGTCAGGCAGCATGAACACATACCCAGAGGCTGCACAAGCAGCCCTCCACTGACCGCTCTCAGCTCACCTCCTACCACATCTCCCATTACTGACCACTTCATTCACGAAGCCCCTGCCACACTGGCCTTCGCCTATTCATGCAGCATATTGATATCTTTCTGCCACAGGGCCTTTGCATTGGCTGTTCCTTTTGTCTGGAATAATTTTCTTCTAGCTCAGCACAGGTATGGCTCTTTCTCATCTTTGAGTTTCACTGGTCAGAGTGACCTTCTCTGACCTCTCCATGTTCAGATGGAGTCAGTCCCTCCTACCTCCCAGTAACTCTTCGTTACATCACACTATGTCCATTACGTTGAGGGCACTCACTATCTGCTGTAATTTCCTGATTACTGTCTTTGTATTCCCTCTAGAATAGAAGCCCTATGAGAGCGTGAACCTGGTCTATCTTGTTGCCCATACAACATGTACTGGTCTGAGTAGACAGTCAACTGCATTTGCTGAATTGATGAATGAGCACCATTTCTCCCCAAATCTCCTTAGTCACACTCAGACAGTATTAAGGGTGGACAGGGTTTGGGGAGTGAGCAGGTCTGTGGATCTCTTGGAGTTACAGGCATCCTTCTATACTTGCATTCTTTTCCCTGGGAAGTAGATTGGTGGTAATCACTATGTTCTTCACCAAATGCTTCTGGCTCTCCATCTTCTGGGCAAAGGATAGAATTGTACTCCCTTGGCCCTTTTGAAATGAGGCCTTGTCCTGGGATTTGTTTTGGCTTCTGAAAAGTGAGTGGAAGGGATGTGTGTCTCTTTGGGGCAGACACTGTAAGAGCGAGTGTATGATTCACCACGCTCCTTCCCTCCACCATGATCGCACCATGACTGTGGGTTGTATATTGAGAGGGAGCCTCTATCAGTCTGAGTCTCTGAATGACTTCAGTGAGCAGAGAACCCACTGACCCATGCTGGACATGTAGCAGGAGCAGGAATTAAACTTTGGCTGTGTTAAACCATGAAGATTTTGCTTGTATAGCCTAGCCCATCCTGACGGATAAAGAGTCCCAAGTTTTTATTAGGTCCTCGGAGGAGTCTGTTAGCCAAATACAATCAAGAACCATTGGCTCAGGGATCAGCTGGAGTGGTAGAGAAATGCAAGAAAGGTAGAACTCATGTACAGTACATGCCCCATTATGTGCAAGACGCTTTGCTGCAGTGCTTCATGTATGTTATTGCATCAATTCTCCAGCAACCTTGTGAGGCAGCTAGTATTAACTCCATTTTGCAGAAGAAACAGACTTAGAGAATTTAAGGCATTGCTACTAGAAGTGTGGTGGGCAGACCAGCAGCATCAGTATCACCTGAGAGCTTATTAGACATGAAGAATCTTGGACCCTTTCCCAGTCCTATTATATCAAAATCTGCATTTTGACAGTGTCTCAGGTGATTTGTGTGCACATTAAAGTTTGGGGCACATTGATTTGAGGAGTTCACTTGATGATCTCTATCTAGCTCATAGACAGGGGACCCAGGCAGCGATGGCTCAAGAGATAGGATAGCATCCCCACTCTGCCCTACCATCCCTTGTGGGGAGAGTGGGAATCAGGATGTAGGATTTGAGTTAGGCATCTGATCTCCCTCCCAGCTTGTGTTCATTGGCTCCCCTGGCAGATACATCTTCAGCCAGTTTGAATGGTTGGTTGTGACCATTTATTGACTTCGAAAACGACTCAGACCATGTGTCTAGGGTTGTGTTCCTTCCAGCTGTGGATCTGTGGAACAAACAGCAGTCGTGGACTGGAGGTGAAGTCAGACTTGGGTCTAGAGTGGGGAAGACCTACCCTTGCTATACCTGATATGACTGGGGATCTGGGGTAATACCTTGATAATGGCAGTCACATGTCTTGGTGCCTCTGAGATGACAGAATTGGGTCCCCTTGGCATTGAGCTTGATGCCTCTGATCTTGAAGTGCCTCAGTGGGTGCTAAATATTCCAGAAGATCTTGCATGTTGCCTGAATCTGCCAGTGGCCAGAACACAGATCTTAGAACCCTACATTTCCTGCTTCCATCTCCAGGGGCTGAGTGATGCTACTCTCTTACCATGTTATAGATGAGGAAATGAGCAGGAAACTGTGCCAAGAGAAAGATTGCAGCCCCCTGCAGACATGGCCAGAGCTGAGCATCTGTGGGAAGAAGATCCCAGTGGCCCATGGCCTCTGGCACTCTTATCGGTTGATGGCATTCATCTCTGCAGAGCCACAGTGGACTTGCTAAGGAAATTGAAGCTCCTAGGCAGGGGAGCACAATTTGGCCTCTTCCTACTAAAATTACAGACCATTTTTAGCTCTTTTCTTTCCACGCATTTAGATTTTCCGTAAAAAAGGCACAGTGCCCTCTCCCTCAGTTAAAATCTAGTTATCCATTCAGCTAAGTGAGAAATCTCATATTACAGAATTATTAATTAATTCAACAAATATATATTGGGTGCCTGCTGAGTGCCAAGCACTGGGGCTAAGAAAAGTAATAGAGTGTTTTGTTTTTTTTTTTTTTCATTTGTTTAGACCCTGGGTTGGTTCAGATATAAAGAATAAAACAACAGTGACCTGTCTTCAATTGCCCACAGTCCAGGGAGGCAAGATTTTACATTGCTGCCATATGGAGGATTGAGGTGTACATAGAGTAATCCCTGGGCGTGCACAGAAGTAGATGACAGTGTGGGGCAGTGGCTTAGTGTGTTGGCTGAGGACTCAGACTTGGATTCCTGTTCTTGCTTTAGAATTTGCTCCCTGAGAGCCACATCTATTAGACAGAGATAGCAAGAGTATCTGATGGTGAGGATAGAAGGAGAGCACTGCCATTGATTGAACTCTTTATTATAAGCCCAATGTTGTGTTAAGTTACCCGAGACGCAGGATTATTGGAGGTTTGCGCAGCTGGTGCTAACAGGAATTTGGGGCGAATGGGCATTACCATTTGAGAGCCTCCTTTATTAGCTGGGGAGTGAGTTGTCCAAGGTGCCAGATCCAGCTGGTGGCAGAGCTGTCTCTTGTTCCCAGGCCTCTAGCCTCTTTCTGCATTGACTGGGCACTTGCCCCACTTTCCCAAGCTGGGCTCAGGTTTTGTTCCGATATGGAAATGTGGCTGCAGAGGGGCTGAGGGTAGCAGAGGCTCACCCAGGACGGCCGCCAGCTCCCTTCCCATGGATCAATGGAGCCCACACCTCCAGTTGGCAATCTGTAGAAAAACAAATTAAAACAGAGAAGCTCTCATTTCCTTTTTCCCCTCATCCTGCCCTGATAGATTTATTTTGGAAAGCGACAGGAGGCTAATGGAATCACTTAATTTCCCTGATAATAAATTACTCCCAAGTGCAATAATTAAACGTTTCACAACAAACAGTTTCTTTCTGCAAAACCTCCCTCATAGGTTTCTCCTGCTCTGCCAGCCCTCCTTCCTCCCCCTTCCTCCCCGCTGCCCCCTACTCCACCCTGAGTTGGCCTGGCCTGTCTAGTGAGTCATCTTTCGTTTCTGGGCTTAAGGAAGCTGACCCAGGCAATCACCCGGGGCCAATAGGAGAACCCTATAGGAATATGGGACAGAAAAGAATGTGTCAGGAAAGAAGCAACCAGATCAGGGTTTGAATCTTGGCTCTGGCACTTCCCAGCTGCATGACTTGGGAAAGTCACTTAATTTCCATTTGCTTCGGTTTCTTCATTTGCAAATGGGGATAATACCGCTCAGCTGGCAGAACCTTGATAAGGCTTAGAATCAGTGTGTGCAAAGTCCCTGGTGCATAATAGGTCTTCAGCAAATAGGAACTGTCAAAAATTAATGTTTCCAGTTTTTTTTTTTTTTTTTTTTTTTTTTTTTTTTTTACTTACACTGCCCTGAATTGTTGGAGTGGGAGAGAAAGAGAGCCAGAAAGAGCGACAGACAGAAAGAAAGAAAGAGAAAGAGAAAAAAAAAAGAAGGAAAAGAAGTGAGCTGAGGTGGGCGTCTCAGACCACTGCAGGGCTGGAGAGAGCAAATGAGGCTTTGTCAAGTGGTGCTCAAACCTTTATGTAATCATGCACGCCACAGCTAAGGGACAGCACATATTTGCCAATCTTCCTAGCCAGATGTCTGAGGCTTCACAGCAAGCTGAAAGGGGCCAGCTGGAATTTGGAGACCTGTCTTTGTTCCCTTGCAACTCAGAAGCTGGGTGCCCGTCTGCACATTAGCAGATTTGGAAGCGATGATGGCATTTCCCCTATGATGCGTGATTAATGTACAGTTGACTGTGGAATGCACAGCTGTTGGATATTTTCAAGGCAAACACCTCCATAAGACTAAGAAAATACCTGGGTTTATATGATGCAAGGTCCAGCCTTGGTGTTAGTTAGATACAATAGGCAAGGGTCAACCCTGCCAGCCCTCCGGCCTGGAGGATGGGGACAGGGTACTTGGTCATCTTCTCACTGTTATCATCTGTGAGAAGGACATTATGCAAAACATCCTGTTTGCTCATGGTTTCCTCTTATGTCTTGCATATGTCATCATGCACGTCTGGCTCCAGCACTGGGCTCAATGCAGTTGGGATCCACAATGGACAAGTCCCTCCAAGGCCAGTCCAGAGGGGTATTAAGGGTGTTCACATCTGTACTAAAAAGGGCAGAGGCAGGGGAAAGTGTTCTATATTGGAAGCTTCAGAAAAGCAACCACTTTTTTTTTTTTTTTTTTTTTTGAGACAGAGTCTTATTCTATCGCCAGGCGCCAGGCTGGAGTGCAGTGGCATGGTCTTGGCTCACTGCAGCCCGCATCTCCTGGGTTCAAGCAATTCTCCTGTCTCAGCCTCCCAAGTAGCTGGGACTACAGGTATGCGACACCATGCCCAGTTAACTTTTGTATTTTAGTAGAGACGGGGTTTTACCATGTTGGCCAGGATGGTCTCAATCTCTTGACCTCATGATCTGCCCACCTTGGCCTCCCAAAAAGCAACCACTTTTAACTGGCAAAATGAGAAACACTTTGTGGACTAGTGGGTGAAAGGAATTCTCTGAATTGAGGCTCTGAAAAATGTTTTCAGCCTGTTACTTGGATCTGATGGAAGCTATCATTTTATTTTCTCGCAGGCAGTCTACCTCCTTGTGTCTCAGTTCCATCATTTATAAAGAGAAAAGGATAATTTCTGCCTTACTTGAAAATTAAATGCATTAATGCTCATAAAGCATGCGGCATTTGCTTGACCCACCTGAGTACATAAGAGTGGGCAGCTACTCTCATGCTCTTGGGGGTGCTTATTCAGTCAGCCACGTGGGTAGCGGGGGTCCTGCTCAGATCCCAGCGTTCCCTTTCAGTCCTCTCTCTCATGCTTCTATTAGAGAATCTTGAGTCCTTTGTGCTAGAATTGTTGTCGGGGCCTGGCAGGGCCTGAGCTACCTGAGGAGCTGGGCAGAGTCGGGACAGGTTGCCATAGCTCCTCCTTCGCCTTCCCTGTTCTTTCCTGCCTCCTTTAAGGGTGCTGAGCAGTGAACCCCTCATCCACTTGGACCAAGAGCCACCTTGGGATGTGCATGCTATGCCTACTTTCAGCCAGCTTAAAGCAAGGTGCCTCCTGGGCCTTATTGCAGCTCACTTGGGAATGAATTTCAGTTTGTTTCAAAGGTTAAGTTTTAAGTCAAGGGAATTTATCTGGGAACGTGGGGGGTAATCCAATAACCACAACACACCGAGGAGGAAAGCTGCAGACGCCTCGCCTTTGTTCAGGCAACCTATGAGATTAACTGGGCGGGAAGGCCGTGTTATTTACCCATCAATCCTGTGGAGACTGTGGTTCAGGTGGGTAACCTGAGAGGCTTGTGTGGCTGGAGCTGAGCTGGTGAATTTCAATTTCAATTTAGAACAGAAAAGGCCTTTACAGCCTGAGAGTTTCCTTTACAAAAGCCAGGAGACCAATGCTCAGAAAGTCCAAGAGTCTCTTTTATAAGCAAGTGACCAGTGTTCAGAGACAGGCCCTTGGTTCTCTGTGGCCACCCAGCTTTCTGTTCTCTCGACTGGGGCAGGTTAACTCAGACCTTAACTACAGTCCCCTGCAACATGTGAACTGTATATTCTTGAAAGGAAAAGTATTATGTAGCTGTGTGTCCCATAATCAACAAATATTTGTTGAGAGAAGGGATTTGCTCCTTTGATTTAAACTATTGTCTCCAGAAAGCGCATTGAAAATGCAAATATGTTTTCTGGGAGAGTCAGCCTGTTAAACTATTAAACCGATAACCCCAGTTTGTTGACTTAGTTTTGGTTACCCAATGCCATCTTCAGGAGCCCCAGCAGGTCATTTTTGTGGCCGGATATGGAAACTCAGGACAGGACTACAGGGTGGGGTTGTTTTCAGTCCAGAGAAGTCCCACGCTCAGGAGAATGGCCTAGTTCCACATTTTGCCAATTCCGTTGGCAAGGTTTTGGACGCTCCAGAGGAGGAATTGAAAATCATGTCCCTTCAGAATCTTCCAAGTGCTCCAGAAGGGAACTAAAGTTGGCCAGCTTGGGAAGTGTCCTTCAATGCCAGTTTACCAGCTATTACATTGAAACAATTAAAGGGAAATTGAGAACCATCCCCATCACTGTGTTGTCATTGAGATGCATTATGTATAAAATATACTTATATTGGATAAAATGTATATATAATATATACTTAATATAAGTATATAAAAAGTATATAATATATACTTATATATAGTTATGCATTATATATTATATGTACATATATATAATTTCCCATTTTTATGACAATGTGTTCTCAATGTTTAGCTCCCACTTATAAGTAAGAGCATGCACTATTTGGTTTTCTGTTTCTGTATTAGTTTTCTTAGGTTAATGGTTTTCAACTGCATCCACGTTGCTGCAAAAGATATGATTTTATTCTTTCTTATGGCTGTGTAGTATTCCATGATGTGTATGTATCACATTTTCTTTATCTAATCCACTGTTGATGGGCACCTGGGTTGATTCCATGTTTGCTCTTGTGGATAGTTCAGTGATGAAAATACAAGTGCATGTATATTTTTTGGTAGAAAGATTTATTTTCCTTTGGGTGTATATCTAGCAATGGGATTGCTGAGTTGAATGGTGGTTCAACTCTCAGCTCTTTGAGAAATCTCAACGCTAGTTGCCACAGTGGCTGAACTAATTTACGTTACCACCAACAGTGTATAGGCGTTCCCTTTTCTTTACACCCTTACCAACAATTGTTACTTTCTGACTTTTTAACAAAAGGCATTCTGACTGGTGTGAGATGGTATCTCATTGTGGTTTTTATTTGCATTTCTCTGATGATTAGTGATGATGAAAAGTTTTCATATGTTTGTTGGTTGCTTATCTGTCTTCTTTTGAGAAGTGTCTGTTCATGTCCTTTGCCTAATTTTTAGTGGGGTTATTTGTTTTTTGCTTGTTAAGTTTCTAATGGTTTCTGGATATTAGACTTTTGTTGGATTCATAGTCTGTGAATATTTTCTCCCATTCTGCAGGTTGTCTTACTACTCCTTTTATAGTTTCTTTTGCTGTGCAGAAGCTCTTTAATTTAATTAGGTTCCATTTGTCAGTTTTTATTTTTGTTGCATTTGCTTTTGAGGACTTAGCCATAAATTATTTGCCAAGGCCAATATAGAGAAAGGTATTTTCTAGGTTTTTTTTCTAGAATTTTTATAATTTGAAGATTTACATTAAAGGCTTTAATCCATCTCAAGTTAATTTTTATATATGGTGATAGGTAGGGGTCCAGTTTCATTTCTCTGCATGTGATTAGCCAGTTATCTCAGCACCATTTATGAACAGAGTCTTTTCTCCATTGTTTATTTTTTTCATCTCTGTTGAAGATCAGATGATTGTAGGTGTGCAGCTTTATTCCTGGGTTCTCTATTCTGTTCCATCAGTGTATGCATTTTTGTACCAGTACCATGCTGTTTTGCTTATTGTAGCCTTGTGGTATAGTTTGAAGTCAGGTAATATGACCCTTATCTTTGTTCTTTTTGCTTAGAATTGTTTTGGCTGTTTGGGTTCTTTTTTGGTTTTATATGAATTTTAGAATAGATTTTATTTTCCTAATTCTGTGAAAAATGGCATTGGTAGCTTGACAGAAATAATGTTGAATTTGTAAATTGCTTTGGGGAGTATGGCAATTTTAATGATTTTGATTATTCCAATCCATGAGCATGGGATGTTTTTCCATTTATTTGTGTCATCTCTGATTTCTTTCAGCAGTGTTTTGTAATTCTCCTTGTGGAGGTATTTCACCTCCTTGGTTAGCTGTATTCCTCAGTATTTTAGTATTTTTAGGGCTATTGTGAATAGAATTGCATTCTTGATTTTGTTCTCAGCTTGAACATTATTGGTATATATACATGTTATTGATTTTTGAACAATGATTTTGTATTTTGACACTTTACTGAAGTCATTTCTCAGCTCTAGGAGCCACTTGATGGAGTCTTTAGAGTTTTTTTATGTATACAATCATATTATCAGTGAAGAGAGACAGTTGACTCTTTTTTGCCTATTTGGATGCCTTTTATTTCTTTCTCTTCCCTGAGCCCTCTGACTAGGACTTCCAGTACTGTGTTGAGCAGGAGTGATGAAAGCAGGCATTCTTGTCTTGTTCCAGCTCTCGAGTGGAATGGGCTCAGCTTTTGCCCATTCAGTATCATGTTGGTTGTGAGTTTGTCATAGATGGCTCTTATTATTTTGAAGTATGTTCCTTTGCTGCCTAGTTTGTTGAGTATTTGTATCATAAAGCAATATTGGATTTTATTAAAGGCCTTTTCTGCATCTATTTAGATGATCACATGGTTTTTGTTTTTAATTTTGTTTATATGGTGAATCACATTTATTGATTTTTGTATATCAAACCAACCTTTTATCCTGGGAATAAAGGCTACTTGATTGTGATGAATTATCTTTTTGATGTGCTGCTGACTTCAGTTTACTACTATATTCTTAAGGATTTTTGCATCTATGTTTTTCAGAAATATGGGCCTGGAGTATTTTTTCCTGTGTCTCTGCCAGCTTTTGGTATCAGCATGATGCTGACTTTGTAGAATGAGTTAGGGAGGAGATCCTCCTCAATGTTGGGAATAGTTTCAGTAGGATTGGTACCAGCTCTTCTTTGTATGCCTTGTAGAATTTGCCTGTGAATCCATTTGGTCTAGGTCATTTTTTGGCTGGTAGTTTTTTCTTTTTATTATGGATTCAATATTGGAACTTGTTATTGGTAGGCTTTCAATTTCTTCCTGATTCAATCTTGGAAAGTTGTGCGTTTCCAGGAATTTATCCATTTCTTTGAGATTTCCTAATTTGTGCGCATGGAGGTGTTCATAATGATCTCTGAGTTTCCTTTGTGTTGCTGTGGTGTTGGTTGTAATGTCATCTTTGTCATTTCTGATTGTGCTTATTTGAATCTTCTCTCTTTTTTTGGTGTTAATCTTGCTAATGGTGTATAAATTTTGTTTAACCTTTCAAAAAACCAAACTTTGGTTTCATTGATCTTTTGCACGGAGTTTTTGCATCTTGGTTTCATTCAGCTCTGCTCTGATTTTTGTTATTTATTTTCTTCTGCTAGCTTTATTTTATTTTTTACTTTTCTAGTTCTAGTTGTGATGATAGATTATTGGTTTGAGATCTTTCTAACTTCTTAATGTAGGTATTTAGCACTCTAATCTTTCCTCTTGACACTGCTTTAGCTACATCCTAAAGATTTTGGTATATTGTTTCTCTGTTTTCATTAATTTTGAAAAATTTTTTGATTCCTACCTTAATTTCATTGTTTACCCAAAAGTCATCCAAGGAGATCTTCTTGGTATTGATTTCTATTTTTATTGCAGTATGGTCTGAGAATGTGCTTGGTATGATTTTGATTTTTTTGAGTTTACTGAGACTTGCTGTATGGCTGACCATGTGGTTGATCTTAGAATATATCCCACGTGCAGATGAGAAAAATGTATATTCTGTGATTGTTGGGTGGAGTATTCTGTAGCTGTCTATCAGGTCCAATTGGTCAAGTGCTGAGTTTAGATCTAGGATTCTTCATTGGTTTTCTGCCTTCATGATCTATTTAACACTGTCAGAGGGTTGTTGAAGCCTCCCACTATTATTGTGTGGCTAAATCTTTTTATCGATCTAGGAGAACTTGCTTTATGAATTTAGTACTCCAATGTTCGGTGTGTGTATATTTAGGATAGTTATATTCTTGTTGAATATAACCTTTTGTCATTATGTAATACTCTTCTTTGTCCTTTTCCACTGTTGTTCGTTTAAAGTCCTTACATGACATAAGAATAGTGAACCCTGCTATGTCTTGTTTTCTATTTGCCTGATTGACCTTTCTCCATTCCTTTACTTTGAGCCTGTGGGTATTGTTACATGTGAGATAGGTCTTTTGAAGACAGCAGACAGCTGGGTCTTATTTTTTTATCCAACTTGCCACTCCCTGTCTTTCAAGTGGAGATATTTAGACCATTTACATTCAAGGTTAATATTGATATGTGAGATTTTGATCCTGTCATCATGTTGTTAGCTGGCTGTTTTGTAAACTTGATTGTGTAGGTGCTGTATAGTGTCTGTGGGCTATGGATGCAGTATTTTACATTTCTACCAGCAAAGCACGAATGTTCCGATTTCTTCGTTTCCCTGCCAACACTAGTTATTTTCCGTTTTTCTTGGTTAATTGCCATCCTAGTAGGTATAGCCATATATATAGTTATATATAGATGTATAACCATATATATAACCATAAATATATAATTATACCTTTTTTTTATATATATATATGTTTAAAGTTGCTTTTTTCTTGGTCATGGATATCAGCAAAAACAAGAGCCAACACATCTTTTAATTTCTTAAAATAAAAACTATCTGATTTCAACAAATAAGCAACACATTATGAAGATTCAGTATGCATAGTGACATATAGCCAGGTGAAACTAGCAGATATTTGATAATATGCATTTGCATAAAATTGGGCACAAATAGTAACTGGTTATCATAAAGGAAAGAACTTTGTCAAATTTTATATAAACGAAATAAATGGAATTTTTCTGTTAATATTTCCCTGTGTCATACTCAGCATCTCATGTGGGAGAGATGGTTTTCCCAGATGCTTTCCCTTGGCCCTGTCTCTAGTTCAGACAAGGCACCTTTTCTGCCATAGAGTTAATCCTTGAGTTCTGTTCTCTGCTCTTTCTTCATCCTCTTGTTTTGGGTGTTTGTGAGATAGATACAAATACAATTCTGGATCCCAAAGCTGAGGGTCAGAAAAGAAATCTAGCAAAGCCACAGAAGTGTGGTCTGTATACACTGCAGATATCCACTGTCCACTGTGTCAGGTCTGTCTGACATATAGCTGTTCCCCACTTACCTGAGGGGAACGTGTTCCAAGGACACCCAGTGGGCGCTTGAGGCCTCAGATAGTACTAAATATTATATATACTATGCTTTTTCTTAAGCATACATGCCTATGATGAACTTTCATTTATACATTAGGCACAGTAAGAGATTAACAAAAATTAATGAAATGGAACAGTTATAACAATACAGTGCAGTAAAAGTAATGTAAATGTGGTCTTTCTCGTAAAATATCAATGATACTATATTCAGCCTATATTTAGACTGCAATTGATTTCAGGTGACTGAAACTGTGGAAAGTGAAAGTAAGGATAAGGGGGTCTACTATACCTTATGAAGTATTGATCTTGTGGAGCCCCTACAAGGCAAGGGGAAATACTCTTATTTTACAGATGAGGAAATTGTTACCTAGAGAGGCAAGTGATTTGCCCAAAGTCACCCAGCTTGTCAGTGTCAGAGCCAGGACTTAAACTTGGGTCAACTGACCGAAGCCTTTTCTTCCTTGCAGCATTGCCTGTTCCTCTATAACTGAGGTGGTTGGATCAGAGGCGTGTGAATAGTTGACTTCAAGCAGCACCACAGGAGAGTGCCTCACACAATAAACACCTACTGTGCTATGAATATTTACCAGGAGCCCACTGTGTGCCTTCCCTGTGAACGCAATCTTCAGTGTTGCCCCAAAGCAGGAGTCAACCTTCAAATGGCCTGTGTGCTTTTGAAATTTCACTGTGAACAGATTGATCATGTGAGGAAAATAGTTCCATCTCAGACCTCTGAGAAAGCCTCTTGAGTACCATTGACCATTTAGGAGAACAATGCAAGAAAATTATCCACAGAGGGTTTTCTGAGTTAGAAATAGGACCTGAATATTTAAAAATCTTATCCTGGGAAAGATATTATGTTTTTCAATTCTGTTTTCTTGCTTATGTTTTTTCAGTTACATAGGCTGTATTGCTGGGATCTTAATGGTCTTGACAATGACGACACTGATGAAGGAGCTATTATTTACTTAGCCAGGGTGATTTTTTTTTTACTAATATTTAAGCTTATCTATTAATCTATATGTTGCATTCAAAAATATTGACTTGGTACTTGATATGTACCAGGTATTAGAGATTTAAAATTAAAAGTTGACCAGGACATGACCCTGACCCTTGCCCAGCTCACTATTCACAACTAACAGTGGAGGCAGATACATAAACCTTTAACTAGCATGGAATGTAAGAAGGGCTGTGGTAGATAATTGTACAAAGTACTGTGGCAGCAGGGATGTGGTAACAATGAACTCACCCTACAGAGATCAGTAAAAGCTCTACTGAGTAGGGACATTGGAGTGGGGTATTGAAGGATGAATAGAAGCTTGCAATATGCAGAAATGGAAGGTTAATATGGGAAGTGGCTGGATTCTTAGCTTTATAAGATTCATAGAGGGTGAGCTGAGGCATTTGAACTTCTATCTCCTGGCATTGAGCACCTGTTCAAGCAACGGTTCTAAATAAGTTATTGAGAACACAGGGCTCTTTTCAGTGTCTCATTCCCTGACTACGCTTTCTCAGCAGGCAATGATGCTAGGAAAATTGGTAAACCTGTGTGTCTGAAAATGTGCTTGTCATAAGCATTCCGTAAACTGTAGAATCACTTTCAAATTACCTACAGGATACTTTTGGATATTTTTAAAAATTTCTGAGGGATCTTCCAACTTGCAGTAGTTTCAAAACACTTTTAAGCCCTTCACCTCACAAGCCTCCCTGTCAAACTGATTTTACCTTCATAGGCTGTGCTTAGGGTTTAGTGGGCTCATGGCTAAGAAGTACCAGGTGCATAGGACTGAAAGAGTGGGATTTCATGGTGCCACCTTGCTGTTTTATAGGTGAGGAAGCTCAGCTATGAAGGTGAATGTCTTGAACAAGGACACACAGCTGGTAAATGGCAGAGCCAGGATTTCAACCTGGTCTGCCTGGCTGCAGAACCCTATTCTTTTATAAAATTTTTTTTTGAGATGGAGTCTCGCTCTATCACTAGGCTGGAGTGCAGTGGCGCGATCTCTGCTCACTGCAACCTCCACATCCCAGTTCAAACAATTCTCCTGCCCCAGCCTCCCAAGTAGCTGGGAGTACAGGCACATGCCACCACACCCAGCTAATTTTTGTATTTTTAGTAGAGACGGGGTTACAGCATGTTGGCCAGGTTGGTCTCGATCTCCTGACCTTGTGATCTGCCTGCCTCGGCCTCCCAAAGTGTTGGGATTACAGGTGTGAGCCACTGCGCCCGGCCAGAACCCTGTTCTTAACCTCGATGCTGTTCTACTCCAACAAAAACTCCTAAGTACAGCCCAGTCGCTCAGAGTCTGCAGCGAGAGTCCTAACATTTACCAAGGAACACTGAATAATGGAAAGAATGTGGATATGGAGTTAGATCTGTGGTTTAAATCTTGACTTCATACATTTCAAGTCCTTCGACTTCTGGCACGTCACTGAACTTCTGAAGAGTTAGGACTTACCTTGTGGAATTATCGTGAAGATGAGGAACCATACTCAGAGAACATAGAATAGGTCCTGTTTCATAGCCCCTGCATAGTAAATGAAGGTGATTTATAACAATAATTGTGACAATTATGGTTTATTTTGTCAAGTAGGGATCTTTTCCTCACCTCACACTTCAGAGTATTAGGTAGGTAGATGTTTATGTAATAAGGGTTGTTGAGAATGTTGATAAAACCCTTCTTTTTAATAGGAAATGAGAACCTTGGAAAGTCAAGGCAATGCACCCGAAGCCCACGTACGTGGTTTTGTGCTCTGTGCAAAGCATGAGAGTGCAGGAAGTGGTGTTCTTCCCTCCCTGTAGGAGCTGACATCCTCCTTCTCAATGGCTTTCCACATCCTTACCTCACCCCCCACTGTCTGGGAAATGCTAGAGAGAAATAAAACAAAATGCCCCGTGGGCACTAGTAATTCTGGCTAGTGAGAGCTGGGAAGACTTCAGGAGAAGGTGGCTGCAGCTGGACCCTAAAGGACAGGAAGGACAGATGGAGATGCCTGGGAACGGGGAACACTGGGGGCGAGGGATAGGAGTGGGGACAGCAACTGGGAGCACTTTGCTTCTTAGCTGAGGATTGAGCTCCCAGGGATGAGGGAGGCAAGTGGCCTGGAAGAGTTCTGGAGGGTAACAGGAAGGAAAGGGACCACGAAGAGACAGCATGGCAGTGAGTCACAGGACTGGCTGTGGTTCTGGAGATGAGGGATGAGGGCACCAGTGTGGAGCCAGCTCAGGGGTTTTCAGGATAAGCTCGCAGAGGTGCTTTGCCGAGGCCAACAGAACCTGCCCCTAATGCATCCAGGGGACGCTAACCGCTTTAGTCTATTCTCTGATGAATAATTTCTCCAACTCTAACTACATTAGGGACACAAGGGGCCAGGGCTCGGTGCTCTGTCTGTCAGATATCGATGCCACTTAAGTGAGTGATGCAGTGTGGGCCGGTCACAGTGCCTGGGCCTGTGGACAAGGCAGGCAGCCAGGAGAGCTGGCCCCAGAGGTCTTATTTCTTTGGCAGTGTAATCAGATTGGAGGCAGAATGTTTTTCTGTGTCTCCTCCCTGTAATCTCTGTTTTGGTACCGTTTCCTCTCCTCTACCATTCTGATCCTTGTTTTCCCTGCCTGTTGGTATGGTAAACTGTTCTGCCTCTCATCCTTCCAGGCCCACTGCCCATGCAGGACTGACACAGAGGAAAGGCCCCATAGTGGCCCATCCTCTATTCTGTACCCACAGTTGGTGGAGGAGGGAAGGGAAAGCGTGCTTGTTAATTTCCCAAAGGTGCAGTGCCAGGATGCTCAGGCATCTCATGACAGCAACAAGCATCAAAAGACCCTACCCGGAAGGCTGAAACTCAGAGTGAAAATGATGGCATTCTGCAGGGATAGATTAAAGGCCGGAATTTAGCTTCAAAAAGCCAACCATCCAAGATCAAGAGAAAATGTTTCTGAGTTGTATTTTTTATTAAAAACTTAACATGGGCTAATTGTGTGATAAAGCTACCCAAAACACTAAAGCTTACAATACAAAGTGCTGTTGTTAGAAAAGAAACTCATATCCCTTGCAAAAAACTTGAAAATTTACAAATATGGGCGAGAAAGAGAGGCAGAGGTAGAGACAGAGCTGCCTGTATGGAGATTACTTAATACTATCTCTTGACAATGATCTGTTAATCCATTAGGTTATAACCTTCTATTTCTTTTCCCTAAGCATGTATTCAAGGTATATTTATAATTGTATTTTTGAAAATATGTATTTGCAACATGGCCTTTTTTTTTTTTTTTTTTTGGAAACAGAGTCTTACTCTGCTGCCCAGGCTGGAGTACAGTGGCATGATCACGGCCCACAGCAGCCTCAACCTCTTGGGCTCAAGTGATCCTCCTACCTCAGCCTCCTGAATAGCTAGGACCACAGGGGTCTGCCACCACACCTGGCTAATTTTCAAATTTTTTGTAGAGGCAGGGTCTCTCTATTTTGCCCAGGTTGGTGTCAAACTCCTGGGCTCAAGGAAGCCTCCCACCTCAGCCTCCCAAAGTGCTGGGATTACAGGTGTGAGCCATTGCACCTGGCCACAGCTTGACTTTTTTATATAATTAAATATTGTAAATAACTTTTAAAGTCATTAAATACTTTTCCATAATGCCATTTTTGAATGTTGTAAAAGATTCTATTTTATAAATTTACTATAATTTATTCGTAAAATTCTGTTTTGTACATTGATTTTCGCTCAATTTTTCTGTAATACAATGAATCCTGGGATGCACAGCCTTGGAAATAAATTTTTGTGTACGGCCTTGAGTATTTTCTTAATATAAAGCCCTAAAAGTAAAGGTATAGAATTCAAAGGGTTATGAACATTTTGAAGGTTTTGATTTACTGGTTTGCTGATTTGTTTTTGATGTGTCTGGGCAAATCATTCCTGAGGCTACACCACCAATGTGTGAGAGTATCTCTGTCTCGCCATATTTTCCCCAGTACTGGGCACTATGATGTTGAAATATCTTGCCAGATTTATATGTAAAATGTGGTATCTTGCTTTAATTTATACGTTTTGAATTATTAGTGAGGTTAAACATTTTTTTCTTTTATATTTGACATTTTAAATATTATGAATTACCTATTTGTGTCTTTTGCTTATTTTCTGCTGATATTTTCCTTTTCTTGGCTGCTTGAAAACTTTTAAATGTTAAGACTATTAGCCCTTTTTCTGCCCTCTAGGTTGCAAATATTTCTTTTCAGTTTACTTCTTGCCTTTGATTTAGTGTATGTGCATTTCAGGTATTATACTGGCAAACTCATCAAAATTTTACTTAATTTTTCTTTGGTGTCATATAAAAAACTCTCGTGACCTAAGATTATGTGTTCATCTATATTCCCCTGCCCATACATTTTAGGTTTTGTTTTTACATTTAAATCCTCACAGTTTAATTACAGTGCAGTGTAATATCCAAATAAAAGGAGATAAGTTATGAGGAGAAAGATTTTGACTTAATACAGAATGAAACTTCTAACGATTGAGAGCTACACAGAAAGAGAAGAGACTGACAACCGAGGGAGCAGCTAATCCCGTTGCTTGACCTTCTAAGTTTTAAGAATTGCCTGGCATTCTCTAAGTGCTCAATTAACATTTGCTGAGTGAATGATGGAACAAGTGACCTCCATGGGATCTTTCAACGCTGATTCCCTGGTCTTGGCTCACTCCATCTACACAGATTATTTCAGAATTGGAAATTTTGGTTCCTAGGGGTGAAGCAGGCAAGGGGACGGGGGTTGGCATGGAGAGAGTCTACTCCTCAATTCTCAGCCTCCAAATGTGGAGTAAAGGCTTGCTGGGCTCTGCTGCTTGCTGGACAATGGAATGGGAGGGAAATAGGCAAGTCATCTAGTCCTTAGCCAAAGGGAATTACAAACAGTTTGGGAGTGTGAAGCAGGCACCCCTGAGAATTGAAAGAACATCAAGGCAGAGGGCTATAGCAATGTGTGTGTGGGGTGGGGAGTGCTGCTGCTATGAGGTCTTAACCCAAAGAAGACAAATGTAGACATCTACCATTGTCTTATTACTGAGATCATTTCATAGATGAAGAGATGGAGGGTCAGAGGATTTATGGAATTTGCTTCAAGATCTGACCACTGGAAAATGCCACAGCTGGGATTTGAACCCTCATCTGCTGTATCCTAAAACTCATCTCCTTTCCATTATTTGGCTTATTTTCAGAGTTTCCAAAGATATTACAATTTATCCCTCAGATGTATCTACTGTGTCTTTCTGTTGGCTTGGATTCCTACAGGTAAACTTGTGAGCAACTGGAGCCAATTATCAAAGAAAAAATTAGCCAGTAACACAGGCAGGGGATTAGAAAAGAGCTCTGAAGGACATACTACTAATCCAGTTCCTGTACATGGGGAGTGGAGCCCAAAGAACGATGTCATGGCAGATAGATAGGCACAGAGCCAGTGTTTCTCAGGAGGCAGGGAAGTCATCAATGGCTTCTCTCTCCTGAACACTACTTCCTGGGGCCTGCCTTTCCTGTGGTAGCCCCAGAAGCCACAACCTGAGAGCTTTGAGGTGAGGTCCCCTACCGCTGCTCAGGAAGGGATGCGATGATTGTGGCTTCTGCTGCTTCCCCTACTGAGGGAGGAGAATGAACTTGCCACACTGATATGTCAGTAGAAAGCCTTCTGCTGGGCAGTGTTCTCAGGGTGCATTGTAAAGACAGGCACGTGGGTTTGGTCTGTTCTGGCACTAGCAGCTCCCCTGTGGTTATATCAAGGCAATTGCTCCAGATACTTGGAACAAAGTCCTTTCACGTGCTCCCTGGCTACTTGCCCACAACCCTGGAGTCTTGTATCTGCAAGTGCTGGATGGAATCCTCTGGTTGCACCTGAGCTGATTTCAGATGGGACATACCTGGGTATAGCATTAAATAACAGGGGCACGTGGTGGGAAACATACTGTCTTCTCAATTCTCCATCACTCCCTCTGATAAGCATCTCCCTGAGACTTTGTCCTTGATGTACACACCTGCCAGCACCAGACCAAATTTCATTTTTTTTCCTGACACTAGCAGGATGAGCCAACCTCAAATGCTTGGGGCCTGTGACAGGCAGGAGCATCCAATTGGAATTCCATGGCATTGCACTGGATTTTATTGTATTTCTCTTTATGGCTTCCCTCCATTATGGAAGGTGGTGTCAGTTTTCTACTTAACAGTAAGGAGGTAAACTTTGTGTGTAAAATATATTTATTTTAGTAAAATTAGGTGAGTGGATTGAAAGCAAACTTTCTAATCATATGTATCTGTCAGAGTTTTTCCTACCAGAAAAATCAGAGGCAATAGGTGATATATACAGGGAGAGATTTATTGTGAGGAATTGGCCCACGTGGCCAGCGGTGGGTGAAGGGTCTGACTAGGCAACTCCAAAATCCACATTGCAGGCCGTCTGGAAGGGCAGTCTGGAACTCTTAAGCGTGGGCTGAATCCCGAGTCTGCAGGTCGAATTTCTTCTTCAACAGGGACGCGTCACTTTAGCTCTTAAGGCTTTTCAGCTGATTGAATCAGTCTCGCCCAGATTACCTAGGATAAACTCTTACTTAAATGCAGCTCATTATGGGCCTTAATCACATCTACAAGATACCTTCACAGCAACACCTAGACTGGTGTTTGATGGAATAACTGGGAACTGTAGATAGTTAAGTCAACCTGTAAACCATCTCATTATATAATAGCAGGTGACACAGAGTCTGGTCGAGGCTGTGAAAGAGTTTAGTAAATGCTGGGCAGCTGGCAAACCTGAGCCCAGCAGGTAGGGTGAATGGCTAAGATGTTAGATTGTGAGTGAAGGAGCTAGAAGTTTGAGGTCTGCCTGAGAATGAGGCTTTTTCTATGTTGGGTAATGAATATTTCAGCAATCTTGGGCTTGGCAGTAGGGGATGGAGATGAAGTGAAAGGAGCAGAACACGTCATCCTGCCTTTTCTGCCTCCCCTTCGTCAGCCCCTTTTCCAAGGGACCAGCTTTTGCTTGCTTCTGTCGTCCTGATTTCATCACTAGTATCTGTTCTACTTAATAGAGGTAAGCTTATTCTTAGTCTCTGAGAAAGGTAAAGTCCCTGAAAAAGGTGAACTCCAATAATTTAACCACACAGTGACTGCAATGCTCCCAACCCCACCCTATCTCCCATGGTACCCCCTTTACCAAAGGCTTAGATGTCAGAATTATTGATGGACTTCATTTTTGCAGCTCTGAGGTCACCTCATCCAATGATAGTGGTCACTGAATTGGAAATGTAATTACATAATTATTAATCAAATGTTTTTTCTCCGGATTGAAGAAACAACTAGGAAGGTCCGGAGGGAACTTTTTCTGTGAAGGCAATTAGAAAGGGATATAGAACTTGTGCTGAGAAGATTGACTTTGCGAAAGTCTCCTGGGGACAGGAGGTGGAGGGGAGAGGAGTTGATTTTACTTTTTAAAGGCTAGAATTTTCTGTTTCCTATGGAGACCTTAATTAATTTTCTGGACCGTGAGCTGTGTCTTCGTGAAACACGGAGGGCTGATCAGATTTCCAGTGCCTGACCTAGAGTCGTGGTGGTAAGCCAACATTGCTGCTGACATCAGGGATTGACATGCTGACAGGTGAAATGTGGCCTGGAAATCTCTTTTCCACGAATGCCAACTGTACAGTTGTTTGTTAGGGTAATTGCTTTGTGCCAGGCCTCTTTCTGAGCTTTGAAAGCAGGAGTTCCTGCTGGTAGACCAGCTGAAGAGTTGGATCACTTTCCAGTGCTAGTGAGGGGTGATGGGTGGGTTTGGATGCCTCTTTAATATCACTGGTATCTGGGAGACAGATACTTTTCTGAGGGTCTCTAGGGGTAAATTGTCATGAGTCTGTTGATATGAGAAAAAATATATTTTAACTCTCTGTTTTTGTGGTCTGAAAGCTTCAAGTTTGCTGATGACATCAAGCCAGGTAAATAGGTCTCATTTCAAGGGCTGGCCTTAACTGAGCGGTAGGGGTGGTCTGGAGAGCAGGGAGGATTCCAAGCCTGCCTTGGGTGGAGAGGAGAAAGAATGATGCGCCTCTGGCGGTGGGATTGCCATGGGCGGCAGCTCTGCCGTGCTGTCAGTTTTCCAGGCGTGACCTAGCTTTGCACGCCACCATCGCTAGCACGTGGTTTTCATTCCCCTGCTTGTTATGTCATGGTAGCAAGACGACTGCCTTCCCTGTTGGCCTCAGATCCATGGTTCAGGTAGGAAGGAGGAGAGGAAGGGAGGGCATCAGGCACTTGCCAGTCTCCTTTTATCAGGAACATCCAGCAGAATTGTTTCCATGTTTATACCTCAGTGGCCAGAATTGGGTCACATGGCTGCTTCTAGATGCAGGGTAATTGCTTTGTGCCAGGCCCCTCCTCAAGCTTTGGAAGCAGGAGTTCCTGCTGGTAGACCAGTTGAGGGATTTGATCAATTTCTGGTGTTTGTGATGGGGGATGGGTGGGTTTGGAAGCTTCTTTACTATCACTGGTATCTGGGAGGCAAATACTTTTCTGAGGGTCTCTAGAGGTAAACTGTTGCAAGTCTGTTGAAATGGGAAAAGGTATATTTTAACTCTATTGTTATGTGGTCTGAAATATTCAAGTTTGCAGATGACATCAAGCCAGGTAAATAGGTCTCATTTCAAGGGCTGACCTTAACTGAGCGGCAGGGGAGGCCTGGAAGGTAGGGAGGATTCCAAGCCTTTCCTGGGTGGAAACGGGAAAGACTGATGCAGCTCGTACTAAAGTCTGTCACGGGTGGTGTGCCTGTGGGTAAGACAGTGGCTCAGGAATGTGATGCCAAGCTGATAGTGATGAAACTATAGAAGGTAAAGTTTAGTACTAAGACCAATGTAGAATTTCTCTGCTCAGTTTCCTCAATTAGATGGCAGACTACTTGAGGGCAGAGTTTGGGACTTGTCCCTTTGTAAGAAAGAGTGACTTTGTCATGCCCACTTCCCTCTCAGAGCTCTGATCCTGCCAAGGATATTCAGCTGTAGTGATGAGTAATGCTGATCTTTCTGAAAGATAGGGAGGTAGGCCCGTGGCTACCTCGAAGCAGCCTTCCACCTGAGTCTCCTTTGGATGATTTAGGATTTGCATTTGTCTGCATGGGATGCTAGCTTGATTTCATGGCTTAAGTCCATGTGGGTTTATTTTTCTCACATAACAAGAATTTGTGGGATTTCCACAAGCAGCAGCTCTGCCACGCTGTCAGTTTTCCAGGTGTGACCTAGCTTTGCATGCCACCATCTCTAGCACGTGGTTTTCATTCCCCTGCTTGTTATCTCATGGTAGAAAATGAGGTAACATTTCCCTGTTGGCCTCAGATCCACGGTCCAGGTAGGATGGAGGAGAGGAAGGGAGGGCGTCAGGCACCTGCCAGTCTCTTTTTATCAGGAACATCCAGCAGAATTCTGTTTCCATGTTTATACCTCAGTGGCCAGAATCGGGTCACATGGCTGCTTCTAAATGCAAGGGGATCTAGAGAGGTTTTGTGCTTAAGCAAGAAAGGCAGAACAGACATTGGGTAGACAACCAGCAGGGATAAGCACAGCCACCTCTTGCCCTGCTCCCGTGCCCTGCAGACATTCCCTACGCCTCCAGCCACATTCCTTCCAGCCTGCAGCCTCCCAAGGATCTTCTTCTCCTTCCTCCCCAACCTCCTCCTACTCCCGCAACCCCTGGGTAGTCATGGAGATGCTCTGCTCAGATCTCCTCGCTGTGGGGAGCGCAGTTGATGAAGAGCCTCAGCTGCCCAGCTTTGGGTCCACTGTATGTTCACGCTGAGACCACACTTCCTGTGGGGCCCACCCAGCCAGTGACTGAGACAGTGAGGACACTAGAGTTGGCCATTCCTGCTCATGGGACTCCTGGAATGCGCAACCTTTGCTCAAAGCCTCTCGATCCACCCGGCAGAGACTTTCCCAGAGCTGCTCTGCACTTAAGGCTCTTCCTAGCCAATCTTCCTTTTTCCCTCTGTCTGCTCTCATTTGTGTTAGACCTGCATTGTGGTCCAAGCATTCTCCTCTCCTGTTCCCTCTTTTTTTTTTTTTTTTATCTTTTACAGACATTTCCCCAAATAAAGGTCCTGCATATCAATTGCTCTGTTGATGTTTACTTCTTGGAGGACTGAAACTGACATGCCTTCCTTCCCACATATTCATGTCCTTTCTCTTACCTGGAGAATTTTCCATGTCTGTGACCTTCAATTTGCAACGAGAGGGGCATAGTTTTACCTGTAATCTCATCCCCTCACTTCTTAAAACAGGTGTGTCCAAGGTGGATTCTTTGTTTGAATACTTAGGTTACTTATTTTTTTTCTTGCCACAAAATGAATCAACCATATTTATTGAGTATCTGTTATGTGCTAGGCCCTGTTCTAGGTGCTGCGGGATGCCAAGATTTATCTGAGGGCCTACCCTGGTGGAGCTCACAGGTTGGTGGGTTTAGGAAAGAGCCTCATTTCCCATTGGTGGATGACGTGTTCTCTCCACCAACCATCTCTCTAAACTCTGTGGCACCTTTCTTGTCCAGCATTTCTACCTTTTGAGCCTCTCTGCCACCTTTCTGGCAAATTACAGAAGAAGGAAAGCCATTGTTGCCCCTGCATCCAGCACATCAGAAGTCCAGGTAATACAGGCCTGGGGTAACCATGGCAACCTTAATGGAGCTCAATGACCTAGCATAAATCCCGCCTGAGCTGATTGTGAAATATGAGGGAGCTCTGTCTGCTCCAAACCGTTTGGAAGGAAAGGTGCCTTGCACTCTGTGGATGACTGATAGAAGCTTTCCCCAGAGCACAGAGGAAAAGCCAAGGAATGCTACACTCAGAGTGAAAAGGAAAGGAAGAGTTGATGTTGGTGAGGAATGGTTTTCTATGGCCTGTTGACATGGCCTGCTGAACCGGCTGACATGTTCATCTGGTCATTTATTTCCATGCTCTGGGCCTGCCACGAGCTTGCTAAATAAAGTCAGATGGGCAGCTCCAGCTATGAAAGGAACATGGAACATCTTCCATACAACTACACACATGCGTGTGCACCCGCTGTGTCAGGCACGCAGGTGAGGCGGAACTGCCTTGTGCTCAGCTCCTTAGCAAGGTCCACTCTCTCCTTTCCCCTTACCTGGCTGGGAACGGCTTCATGCGGTGTGGACCGCTGATGCCGCCTTTTTTGCTCCCTTTGCTGGAAGCTGCCTTGCACATATACTTCAGGTTTTGGTCCAAGTGTTGTACCCTCAGAGTGGCCCTCCTTGACATTCATAGCAGGTGCCCGTCCCCGTGACTCCCTCTCTCACCCTTTTCCTACTTTTTTCTTTTTTCTTTAAATATATTCACATGCTCATTTCTTTATGTGCCTGTTTGTGATCATTTTTCCCAGTATTGGGAATTCACATCCAGGGAACTACAGGCAAGACTTCAATGTTGAAGGATTTTTTTTTTTTTCTTTGAAGCTGCCCTTCCCTGCCCCTCCAGACACTGTGGCATGTAGGCGAAGCCTGGCTGCAGGCGGTGCAGGTAGGTAAAGCCTGGCTGCAGGCAGAAGCACCTGTCTGAGAGTGCAGTGCTTCTCTTCTTGGGTAGCAGAAAATCAAGCATGCAGGGGTGGTGTGGGAGGGCAGCAGGAAGAACTGGTTTGATGCTCTGTTTCATGTGTGGGTGTGGTATTTATACTTCTTTATCCTACTGCCTTATTAAAAGCAATCTGGGCTCTGTACAGCAAGCTGGGAGGTCTTAGGTAGAACCACACAAGTGTCTCTATTTAATTCACAAGCTGATTACCTCCTGCTGTTTCTAAAAAAATAAAAGGAAAAATAAACTAAACACTCCTCGACCCTTCCTCTTTAGAACTTCTCTTTCAGAAGATGCAAGTCCTGATCCTTTGGTAATAGCTCTGCAATAGAAAGGCTCGTGCTACTGTCACTCTCCTGGGTGCTCATCTACTTCCCTTGAAATCCTGACAGGGATAAGCAAGATTATTGATTGTTTGAATGGCCTATGGCTAGAAGATAGCTTATTTTTTTGATTTTTAAAATTTTTATTTTTTATTTTACTTTATGTTCTGGGATACATGTGCAGAACGTGCAGGTTTGTTAGGTAGGTATACATGTGCCATGGTGGTTTGCTGCACCTATCAACCCATCATCTAAGTTTTAAGCCCCACATGTATTAGGTATTTTTCCTAATGTTCTCCCTCCCTTTACCCCCATCTCCTGACAGGCTCCAGTGTGTGATGCTCCCCTCCTTGTGTCCGTGTGTTCTCGTTGTTCAACTCCCACTTATAAGTGGGAACATGTGGTGTTTGGTTTTCTGTTCCTGTGTTAGTTTTCTGGGAATGATGGCTTCCAGCTTCATCCATGTCCCTGCAAAGGATGTGAACTCATTCTTTTTGACTGCATAGTATTCCATGGTGCATATGTGCCACATTTTCTTTATCCAGTTTATGATTGATGGACATTTGGGTTGGTTCCAAGTCTTTGCTGTAGTGGACGGTGCTGCAATAAACATACATGTGCATGTGTCTTTAGAGTAGAATGATTTGTAATCCTTTGGGTATATACCCAGTAATGGGATTGCTGGGTCAAATGGTATTTCTGGTTCTAGATCCTTGAGGAATTGCCCACTGTCTTCCAGAATGGTTGAACTAATTTACACTCCCACCAACAGTGTAAAACTGTTCCTATTTCTCCACAGCCTCCCCAGAATCTGTAATCTCCTGACTTTTAAATAATCACCATTCTGACTGGCATGAGATAGTATCTCATTGTTGTTTTGATTTGCATTTTTCTAATGACCAGTGATGATGAGCTTTTTTTCATATGTTTGTTGGCTGCATAAATGTCTCCTTTTGAGAAATGTCTGTTCATATCCTTGGCCTACTTTTTGATGGGATTGTTTGTGTTTTTCTTGTAAATTTGTTCAAATTCCTTGTAGATTCTGGATATTAGACTTTTGTCAGATGGGTAAATTGCAAAAATTTTCTCCCATTCTGTAGGCTGCCTGTTCACTCTGTTGATAGTTTCTTTTGCTGTGCAGAAGCTCTTTAGTTTGATTAGATTCCATTTGTCAATTTTGGCTTTTGTTGCAATTGCTTTTGGTGTGTTAGTCAGGAAGTCTTTGCCCATGCCTATGTCTGAATGATATTGCCTAGGTTTTCTTCTAGGGTTTTTAGAGTTTTGGGTTTTACATTTAAGTCTTTAATCCATCTTGAGTTAATATTTGTTTAAGGTGTAAAGAAGGGGTCCAGTTTCTGTTTTCTGCATATGGCTAGCCAGTTTTCTCAACACCATTTATTAAACAGGGAATCCTTTCCCCATTGCTTGTTTTTGTCAGGTTTGTCAAAGATCAGATGGGTGTAGATGTGTGGTGTTATTTCTGAGGTCTCTGTTCTGTTCCATTGGTCTATAGATCTGTTTTGGTACTGGTGCTATGCTGTTTTGATTGCTGTAGGCCTGTAGTATAGTTTGAAATCAGGTAGTGTGTTGCCTCCAGCTTTGTTCTTTTTGCTTAGGATTGTCTTGGCTATATGGGCTCTTTTTTGGTTTCATATGAAATTTAAAGTATTTTTTTCTAATTCTGTGAAAAAAAATTCAATGGTAGCTTGATGGAATTAGCATTGAATTTATAAATTACTTTGGGCAGCATGACCATTTTCACAATATTGATTCTAGAAGATAATTTATAAATGGCCCTGATATGCTTCTGTTTAGTTTGGTGCTGGTGATGCAATATTTTGGGGGCAGGGCCTGAATGAAATGCCCTTTGGAGGCCAGGCGTGGTAGTTTGTGCCTGTAATCCCAGCATTTTGGGAGGCTGAGGTGGATGGATCACAAGGTTGGGAGTTCGAGACCAGCCTGGCCAACATGGTGAAACTCAGTCTCTACTAAAAGATACAAAAAAGAAAAAGAAAAAGAAAAATTAGCTGGGTGTGGTGGTGCATGCCTGTAATCCCAGCTCTTTGGGAGCTGAGGCAGGAGAATCGTTTGAACCTGGGAGGCAGAGGTTGCAGTGAGCCAAGATCGTGTCATTGCACTCCAGCCTGGGCAACAGGGTGAGACTCCATCTCAAGAAAAAAAAAATGCCCTTTGAACAAAGTTTTGGGGAGAGGGTGATGTACTCTCACATTCCACTGGCCAGTGAATGCAGCCACATTTGTACCAGTCCCAGTAATGTTGAGAGTTTTTCAAGCTGATGATTGCCTTCTCCCTTGTTAGAGAGGCTGGCATGCAGGCAATCTATCTGGAGAGCTGGGGGAAGCCCGGTCCTACCAGAATAAATGGGGAGGGACTGACAACTGCATCAACACCATCTCAGCTTGCCTGCTGTCTGCCCCTCACCACCCCTTTCCCTTGCATTGAATTGTTTTTACCATAACTCAACAGAATGGCTGGGTTGTAATGGTGTGGTCCCTTGGTAAGGACTGTTCCCGCCTTTGGATTGAGCTCTCCAGTTCCTGAGATTTCCTGATACTGTTACTGTGAGCCCTCACCCCCTCTGCTCGTGGTCCTGGCACAGACAGGCTTGACTGTCCCTTGCTGAGGCTGGTGTGGTGAGCTCCAAATCTGTCCTCATTCATGTTCTGTAGGTACTTTGTAGTTATTCAATAATTTTCATTTCCCAGCTTACTTGTCCCTTTAGCCACATTCGTCAGTTTCCTGTACCTCTGGAAACATAAGGCTTTTGATGTTAGCTCCACCTAGCCCCCCAACAAGACATGATAAATGGCTGCAGAGTCTGAGCTGTCACCTGATATTGGGGAGCAGTTTATTTGACGTGATGTTTTGTTTGCTTCTCCAGTGGCTTTGGATTCTTCCAGCAATGATTTTCAGAATCACTTAATTCCTTGGAGCGCATCAGAATTCTTGTGCCAACAGGGCTGCATTCTTGATCACATTAAGACACTGAAAATGTACTTAAGGGATTTGATTTCCCCGGCCGTCACCCACCTCCTCTCCTCACCAAATGAGGGCTACTTTGACTTCTGGATTTTCAGGGTGAGGTTAATTTTCTTTGCAACATCTTTGACTCTCAGGAGTGGTGAAATTGCTGTGGTTGGATCAGTCCTGGGAAACCTTGAGAATGTTCATGGGCTTGAGGGTACAAAGCTGGGATCCAAGAGGAAAAGAAGTATTGGCACTGAGACTGAGAATTTACAAACTGCCTTCACAGACAAGTCCTTAAGACCATCATTCTTACAGTTCTGGATGTTTATTGTTAACTAAGCAGAACAAAGTGGATCAAGTGTGCAGTGTCAGATATCCTATGCTGGGCTAAGGGGAGGCAGGGAAAATCTCTATGCAAGATGTCTCTGAGTTTGAGTTTGTGTGGAGGCTGTCATTCAGTCCTACTTCAACAAATGGCATTTCAGGAGAACGATAACAACAGTAAAAAATGAGTACTGACTTAAAATGTTCAGTGTGCCAACACACTGTATCTGTAATAAAAATACCAGTAATTACAAATAGATACCATTCATCGAGCTGTTAGCATGTTTCTTGAGGTGCTTTGCATACATTATCTGCAATCATCACAAAAACCATGCCCATGCAGGCAAGCGGAATGATTCCCAATGTAAAGAAAAGACACAGTACAGTGAACATGTCCAAAGGGAGCACTTGGATCCCCCTGTTCCTTCCCAGGCTTGCCCATCAGAGCAGATGGCACTATTCTCCACCATGGAGAAGCTAAAAACCTGACTGTCATCCCAGATGATCTCCCCTCCCAACTGCAGGCCTTCAGCCCATAAATTTGTGCCATTTCTACCTTATATCTTGAATTCATAATTTCTCTATCCCACCTTTAGCAGCCTAGTTCAAACCTGAATCATCTTCTCATTTCTTTTGCTCCTCCAAATGTCTCCTTCACATAGCATCTAAGAAGTCTTTATAAAACACCAGTCACCAGGGCACTGGCCCACTTAGCATTCTCCACTGGCTCCCCATTTCCAGTCTTTCCTTCCACCCCATCACACAGGACTCTGTTCTAGTCCCTGAAGGACACCCGCATGCTGGAGGCTTCCTGTGTGGTTCCCCCTGTCTGGAGCGCTGTGCCTCCTGCTTCTCCTATGACCCTTCCTTGTATTTGTTAGGTATTGTCAGTCTCCCTTGTGATTCTCCATCCATGTTCAGTTTGATTTCCTCATAGGTTTAGGGCAGGGCTCAGAAATCTGCATTTTTAGCAAGCTCCCCCGACCCTGGGATTCCAGCGCAGCTGATCCGCAGGCTGCGCTGTCATGGGAAACACATAGGACAGTTTTCTGATGTGCTGCTACAGCTCATGACAGTTTTTCAGGAAGCCCTACAGAAAGATTGAATGAGATTTGAGACTTTCTATGTCCATGATAAGAGCAGCAGGTATTTTGAAAACCAATAACTCGTTTCTCAGCTTGGTTCTCCAGTTGTATATCAGGCTTAGCCCCAAACGTGTCGTTCTTTGAATCTCAATAGGAAAAGTTGCCACCATTAAATATCTGGAAAAGGTAGTTGCAAAATCAATTTGGGTAACGGCTTTGTATTCAGAATACATGGTCAGTCTCCCAAGAGGACCGCTGTGGTTGGATGTTGCCTGTGGGAAATGGAAGCATCTTCTCTTCGGTCTCTACTCTGCAGCAGCCCTGAGCCCAGGGAAAGCTTGACTGATGTGAGGGGTGCTTGTGCTGAGCTTCACTGCAGAGCATTTTGGGTTAGACATTTTCCATTTTCATTTGAGAGATTTGATGGTGTCCCAGAGCCATGGATTCTAGAGCTACACTGATTTTGGCAAAGATTTGGAAATCTTGACCATCCCCAAGGGGTTTGTGCAATTTTTGGAAAGAGGAAAGAAAGGGTTATGTAAAGAAGATTAACACACAAAAAGTGAAATAACCACTAGGGGATGCCTTCAGTTCTTTGCTCATTTCAGTTATTTGGAATCCAGGAAAATGGAATTTTGCCATACTGAGTTGAGTTTTCCCCCACAAAGATAGCTTTTGTTTGTAATTGACACCTCTTCTTCAAATGATTCCTTTTTTGCCAGGTTTTTATGTGTCAGTCTGAGCTTGGATTTTCTGGACTTCCCTTACTAAACTAATAAAAAAAGAAAATATATTTATCCATATGCCCACACACTTTTTCAAAAACAGCTTTCCTTCAAGTCATACAGGAAACTATTATTTTCTCTATTCCAAACATAAAGGAGAAATCAGAAAACAACAACAACAACAACAACAAAACCCAACCATCGTCTTCTTTTCTCCCCTTTCATTTTTCATCTGTCTCCTTCCACAGATATTTACTGGGCATTTATTTTGAGTCTGTCTTACTCACATTTGCATCTCCAGAATGTAGGATAGCAGCTGGTACAGTCTTTGTCCTCACTGAGCCTGCAGTTTTGGGACTGGAATGAGAAATGGGGAGACAGGCACTCAACAGATAATATAAAAATACTACTATTTTACTAAATAATATGAAAAAATACAGGGTGCCGTGGGAGCTGAGTGTAGAGGGTCAAAAAAGTGCCCCTGAGAAGGTGGCATTGAAGCTGAGACAAGAGAGATGAGGAAGAGCCGGCTGGGTGAAATTGAGCAGGGACTGAGCATCTATGGGAATATGGACCAGCAGCATGTGCAAAGGCCCTGGGGCAGGGAAGGGCATGGTGCATTTGAGCAACTAAAGGAAGGCAAATATGATGTAGAATGGTGAGAGATGAGATTGGAAGATACGCAGCCCTCTGTAGCCGAACCGAAGTCTGTGTACTTAATTTCAAAAGCAGAAGAAAGCCATTGGTGTTTATGTGATGGCTTAGTTCTTAAATCTCCTCTAGTGTTGAAATTAATTGAAGAGCCAAGAAGACCAGCCAGGAGGCCACAGAAATATTCTACCAATAAGATCATGGTGGTTTGAAAGGTATGATGGAAATGAAGTTGGAGAGTAATGAATATATTAGAGAAATGTCTGGGAGGTAAACTTACTGATGAATGAGGGAGAAGGAGGTGTCAGAGTGATTCCAGCATTTCTTTTTTGAACACACAGAAGTGCTTTTTTTTTTTTTTTTTTTTTTTCTGAGGTGTGGAGCCTGGAGAAGGCTGGGGAGGGAGAAGATGACCCCTTCAGTTTTGTACTTCTGAAGTTGAAGCTGCCTGTGAGTCATCAAGAAAGCATCTCTGCCCCAGAGATACATTTTTTAAAATTTCACCATTTGCTAGCACACATTTTTCTTGATTTTTGAGTGACTCTTGCTTAAAGAACATTCAGCTGCTATGCAGGATTCACGAAAATGCCAGATGTTTGTTCTACCAACTTGCATTTTGAATAATTGATATATGAAACCCCTTCAAAGTGGAAGCCTCTTGGCACTGTTCTATTTCTACAACTTTTGTGGGTTAGCTGGGAGTCTAGTGTCTAGAGAGCTATGGCAGCGGGCACAATGGTATCATGCTTGTCATCAGCTAGGAAGCAGGTAGGAATAGCACAACTGAATGTCTAGGCTAGAGAACAACCCATGAGTTTTAAAAGCCAATGGAGAGTCAGGTAAGCAAACTCCAAGGAAGGAGATCAAGGACACCAGGGGTCAGGGAAAAGCCTTGAGTCCAGAGAGATTGGTGGGAAAATCAATAGAAACCAGCCTCTGGAATGCCCAGGTCATGGGGCCATAAACAAATTTGTGGTGCTGGGAAGGGTGGAGGCCCATGCTGCCAGGGCTTCCCAGGGGAGGAAAAAACCATAATTGTTGGAACTTGAGTAGAGTGCCAAAATGACATGAAATCATGCAGAAATTGTGAAAGGTAGCTCATAGTCCTATTTGTTTAGCAATAGCATAAAAACGCCATCTTCTCTATCCCCATCAAAATAGAAAATAGAAGCAGAGAAAAGCTGAGAAGAAAAACAAAGGCTTTTGTTTGGATATTCAAATTCCTTTTTCATGAGCTGTTCTATCCAACAGTCCTATTTCCTTACATTCTCTCTCTCTCCCTCTCTCCCTCCTCCACTCCTATACCCTAACCTCCCTCCTCCTTCACCCTTTTTGTCTTATGGTTTCACATTTCCAGAAGAATTAGACAGGAAACTGAAGAAACAGTGGAGAAATAACTATGTCATAAAGCAAAGTATGAAATCTGGGTGGAAGACAGTGCCAGGTGTGTGGTGCTGGTGATGGAGCAGCAATTTCAATCTAGCCACAGGACTGATGCTAAGACAGGTTCTGTTTCCCCATCCCACCTTTAGGAATGTCTTATTTGTTTACTTTGAGAATGTGGGACCCCAGGTGAGAGGAGGCAAGTTTACTTAGCTGTAAGAGAGAGGAGAGGAGAGGAGACAGGTGTTTATTTGACTCAGTGCAATCAGCTCATTCTCATTTACTTTTTTTCTTTAAGTTATAAAGTCATGACACCCAGTTAGATTTGCGAGTCTGCTTTTCCCTAGCTGTGCCATGTTGGGTGCGCCACTTAATCTTCCTGCTCTTCATTGATTTTACCACAAATTTCAGATGACAGTGACAATCCCTGTCCTACCTTCATGACAATTTAAAAAATAAAGATTAAATAAAATAGCATGTGTGAATTCCTTAAAAAGAAATTATTGTTATTACCCTTACTGGGAATTTGAGGTAGTTTGTAATAAGACTCATATACAATAGAGCTGTAGAAATATGGGTTAAAAAAAGTAACAAAGCAATGCAATAGAATGCAGAAGACAGAAGAGCACCTTCATATAGCGAAGCCCTAGGCCAAAGGAAGTTCCTACACAGCACTGAGTATAGACAGGGCATAAAGGGAAATTAGCGACTAAGGGATGCTCAGCATTTTACCAGAAACTATCAATGTTTTACCAGCAATTACTGCTGATAATTTTACCCAAGTTTCTAACTTAGGGTAGGCTCAGAAACTATTGGGTAAACTGAAGAAACACAAATGAGACATGATCCTTGCTCTCAGCCTAGTAGGGGAAGACTTTATTATGTGAACCATTGTGTAAGGAACCAAGTACACAAGAGGGAGCCTGTCTCCAAAAGCTATTATCCCAAATCAGGAATTGCCTTTTCATGATAATTTCTTTTCTTGATCCCATTGTTTGGTCAGTCAACAATTGCTTTTTGGGTCACCATTGATTATAGACACTGTACCAGTTCTGCGTGCAGAGGTGAAGGAAGGCTGTAAGGACCCAATGTTCCAATTTCTAGAATTTATCTCAGTAAAAGACCCCCTCATGGGCACAAAGAGATGTGCACAAAAATTCGTGGTGGTATAGTTTGTATAGCAAACATAATGTATATAACCCCAAAGCTCATCAATATGGAAGTAGTTAAATGAACCACAATCCTCCCTTACATGGAATACTATGCAGCTATTAAAAGAATAAGATAGAGCCATGTGTTTCATCAAGGAATTGTGCTCCTATTTTACTTTGTTTAGTGACAAAAACAAGTTGCAAAACAGCATGTAGACAATGATTCCATCCTTAGGAAAAATCTCAACATTGATAACGTATGTGTTTGTTTTTTTTTTTTGAGACAGAGTCTTGCTCTGTCTCCCAGGCTGGAGTGCAGTGGCACAATCTCAGCTC
Organism: Sapajus apella; assembly: GCF_009761245.1. Lineage (NCBI taxonomy): Eukaryota > Metazoa > Chordata > Mammalia > Primates > Cebidae > Sapajus > Sapajus apella. The sequence continues at coordinate 14,502,683 of NW_022436953.1, forward strand.
GCTGCAACCTCTGCCTGCCAGGTTCAAGTGATTCTTCTGCATCAGCCTCCTGAGTAGCTGTGATTATAAGTGCCTGCCACCATGCCTGGCTAATTTTTGTATTTTTAGTAGAGACAGGGTTTCACCATGTTGGTCAGACTGGTCTAGAACTCCTGACCTCAGATGATCTGGCTGCCTTGGCCTCCCAAAGTGCTGAGATTACAGGTGTCAGCCACCATGCCTGGCCAACTTATGTATTTTTAATGTACCAATTGTTGGCAGAATATGTACCCAACTGACCGTGGTTCTCTTGTGACAGTGAGAATCTGGGGACATTTCAGAGCCTACACTTTGTATTTCCATAGATTTGAATTTTATATCACCTATTATTACATGTGTTATCAGAGAAAGCAATAAAGATATTAAGCACTGTGTGGGGAGCTGGGGAGAGCAGAATGCATAGGTTATAGACCCCACCTTTGTAAAGGTTAAAGCCTAGTAGGGGAGAAAGCCACAAACAAGTTATACCACCATGTGAGTCTGCAATGATAGAACCATGTACAAGGGGCACAGGAGCTTTGGGCCAGGGTGTGGGGTAGAGGCCAGAAGGGTGTGGCAGAGGTCATGTGAGTGTGGTTTGGAAGGACACATAGAGAGTGACCATGACAAGGCGGCTCTATGCCAAGTAAAGATTCAAAACGGTCACAAGCATGTTAGTAACTCAGAAAGTAGCTCAGTCCGTGGGACATTCTGACTCATGAAATGCCACGGGAGGCCAGACGGTGCAGGGGACATTTAGAGACAGATGGTCCAAGAGGAACAGAGGGTCAACTCAAATTTTCTACTGACCAGCCACGTGATACTGCTTTTTCCCTCTCTTGGAAGAACTTGGCATTAAATCAGGCTCAGTTGGTGAGCTAAGGACAAATTCCAGACAATTCTAATTAGACCCCAAGCTTCCTGTAGCACATTGTTCTTAAATCTTGACTTGATGGTCCAGAGGCAAGACGCAAATGTCATCAGAGCGAATATTTATCTAGAGATGAAATCACTGAGCTACTTTGATTGATAGCAGGGTGAAGAACAGAGCGTCGAGTTTCTTGCTGACAAAAGGAACTCTGCATTTTTCGTGGTGTCCTCACATTCTTTTATCCCATGGAGGGTTCTCGTGGATACTTCAGAGATCTGCTTCCATTTTCTCTGGCCTTTAGAGTTGGACTCTGGTGTCACAACTATCTGGAAATCTTCTTGCTTGACCTTGGCATCCTGACTCGGTGAGGTCATTAAGGAAGGCAGTTGAGGGAGAAGAAAGTGAGCAGTCTCTCTCCGACCTGATTCTTATGCTGAAGAGTTAGGAAGAGGGAAAGAGAGAGAAATAGGCAATTTGGTGGGAAAGATGAGAGAGTTGGGTCAAGAACTGCTTGTCTAAAAGGAACTATACATGATCAGAGATTTTAATCCATGCTGAGTGGGAGTCTATTTCCTATCGATTTTTTTTCACCCTGCCTGGCCCCATACATAGCCTCTGGACTCCCCTTTAATCTGTAAAGCAGGCTCTGGGGGTGCTCATCTCCCTCTCCTAATACTGTCCTCCCTTGCAGTGCTCCTGAGGATATTTTAGAGCAATGTATATGGTTTTCTTCCCCCTTTCCAGCAATTTTATAGTACATAATACAAATTTTGAAAACCACATGAGTCACAAATATATTGTTTGATGAAGAGTCAGAAATGGAACACATGTTTCTAATCAACACCCAGATGAACACAGAATATTGCTAGCACCCGAGAAGCTTCCCTTGCAATTTCTTCCAGTCAATACTTGTTGCCCACCACCCCACAAGAGACCCACTATCCTAACTTCTAAAGCCATAGTCCAGGTTGTCTGTTTTTAACCTACAAATATAGAATAATATTTTGTATGTCTCTGGTTTCTCTGATTCAACTTTGTGTTTATGAGATTCATCTCTGTTGTTGCATTTATTTGTAGTTTAAACATTTTAATTGTTGTGTAGTATTTTTATGAATATGCATCCTACTATTGCTGGATGTTTGATTAGTTGAATTTCAGGATATTATAAGTAATGCTGCTATAAACATTTTTTTACATGTCTGTAGGTTAACAGATATACAATATCTGCTGGTTACATTGCAGGAATAAAATTTATGGATTATAGGGAATGCATATGTGCAATTTTAGTGGCAATTGCTAGATAGTTTTCAATGGACTTGTACTAATAAACACTCCCACCAGTGCAGTGTTTGAGAGCCTTGGCTGCTTCACATTGTCTCCAGCACTTGCTGATGCTTGCCTTTTTCATTTCACCCTTGGCGGTGTGGTGGTATCTATGATTTTGGTGTTTTAATTTTGCATTATTCTGATGACTAATGAAGTCGATCACCTTTTTATTTACTTATTAACTCATTTGGATATCCTCTTTTGTGAAGCACCTGTTCAAGACTTTTGCCCGTTGTTTTATTGGATTGTCTGCCTTTTACTTCTTAGTGGTAGAAATTCTTTATATATTTTTGGGCAAGTTCTTTTTAAAAAAATCCTCTTCATACTATCTTTTGATGTACAGAAGTTCTTAACTTTAATGTAGTCCAACTTACCAATTCTTTCCTTTCTGGCTAGTGTATTTCGTGGTTTGTTTCCAAGATCTTTGTCTACTCTAATGTACTAAAAATAGTCTCATGTTTTCTTCTGAATGTTTTATGGTATTGTCTTGAGCATTTAGATCTACAGTTCATCTGAAACTCTTGTTTGTGTACGCTGTGTAGTAGAGGTCAAGACTAATTTTTTCCCCATACAGATGCCTAAGCGAGTCAGCATCCATTATTGAAAAGGTCATCTTTCTTCTGCTGCCCTGTCATAGATCAGATGACTACCATCTTTCTGTGTTTCTGGATAACCTTCTGTGTTGTTAGTCATTTTGAGCTTATTCCAATACCTCACTGAAAATTCGATATCAGGTAGTGTAAGTTCTTCATTGCTATTCTTCAAGACCACTTTTTGCCTTATGTGCATCTATATATATTTTGGAATCACTTGTCACTTTCAAAAGGAAAACCTGCTAGAATTTAGAATGAGATTGCACACAATGGGAATTTGACATCTTTCCAAAATTGAGTCTTCTAATTCATAAGCATGATCTATTCCTCCATTATTTGCATTTTCTTTCATTTATTTCAATAATGTGTTGTATTTCAGTGTAGACATCTTCTATGTGTTAATTTGTTTTATTATTAATCAGTTGTCCTAGGAGTTCACCCATTTTATTAATCTTTCAATGTCCCAACTTTGAACACTTGGTTGATTTAAGTCATATATATATATATATATATATATATATATTTGGAAACACATTTTTCTTCAGAAGTTTTCTTTTGATATAATTTTAGAGTTAGAAGAATTATGAAGATAGTACAGAGAGTTCCCATATATTTTTTACTTGGCTTCCCCTAATGTTAACATCTTATACAACTGTGGTACGTTTCTATAAACTAAAAAACTAGCATTGGTATAATAAATATTATTAACTAAACTGCAGGCTTTATTTGCATCCCCACAAGTGTTTCCACTAACATCCTTTTTTTTTTTTTTTTTTTTTTTCTTCTGGAGCCAATGCAAGATATCACACTACCTTTAGTTGCAATACATCCTTAGTCTTCTCCAGTCTGTGATTGTTTCTTGATATTTCCTTTTTTCTTCATGGCCTTGCCACTTGTAATGCATGTTGGTTCGGTGCTCTGCAGCATGTCCCTCAGTTTGGTCTTGTCTGCTATTTTCTCGTGATTTGACTGAGGTTATAGACTGGGGAAGGATGCCTCAGAGATGATGACTCGTTCTCATTACCTCATATCAAGGGTTATATAATATCAGTATGATGTAGTACTGGTGATATTAACTTGGATCACTTAGTTAAGGTGGTGTCTGTCAGGTTTCTCCCTTGTAAAGTGATGATTTTTCCTTTTCTATATGCTGTTCATTAGAAGACAGCTGCTAAGTCTAGCCCTCACTCAAGGTGAGGGGAAGTAAGCTCTGTCCCCTGGAGGGAGGAGTAGCAAAAAGTTTGTGAACATTTTAACACCTTCACTGTAATCAATAAATATTGGTGGAAAGCTCTGCAAATATCCTGTTTCTCAAAGTTTACCCATTAATCTTAGCATGCATCAGTGGAGATTGCCCACAATAACTATTGCTGTGGTATGCTCTGATAGTGATTTTTTTACTTCTCTCATTCCTTCCACTTTTAAAAAAGCTGGATATTTTTTCTATAAAAAAGTTGTCTCTTTTCCCTCATTTATTCACTCATTCATTCATTTAAATCACTATGGACTCATGAATATTTACTCTTTGGGTTATAAGCCCATACTGCTATTACTTTTTTTGTTGCTCATTTTTTTTGAGCTGTGGCCATTGGGAACTCTTTCAGGTTGGCTCCTGTGCCTTTTCGACTGATATTCTCTCTCTCTGTACTTTCTTATTTTCTGGTACTATTGGGTGCTTCACACCTGAGACTAAGAACCAGCCATTTTCTTTTTTAGGAAAATGGTAATTAGAAGCCAAGATCTGCTGTTAGTTTTGCTTGTTGCTACTGGGATGTCCACTGGTTCTTCTCAGTGGACAAAGCTAGTGAATGTTTATATATATTATAAATATACAATTAAATGTTATATGGAATTGTATACATTATAAAATATATAAAAGCACACCCACATATACACATGTATATATAATATTCCACGTCTAAATTTATTTCTGAATCCATTTATATATGCTTGAATAAAACATGAGTTTCTATTGATATCTCTGACTCAAATCCAGCACCACAGGGCTCTTTTTGACCCCCCTTCACCTTTGCTTGTTTTTGTCTCTGATAGTGAAAAGCTGGCTCTCGTTATGTACCATATATTTATTGCTCAACCCTAGTTATATATGTAGTTTTAAACTTGCTAACCTGTGCTCCTATGAGAAGCAAATTTATCAACTAGAGTGCTTTGTAATTGTACAGTTCTTTATGTCTTTTGCCCTTCAGTACCTAGACAAAACATTGTTTTCCAGAGTGACTTAGATCAGCTCCATTCTTCCCCCTTCCCTTCAGTGAGGTTATGCTGTACATTTGTAATTTGGTTAATTCATTTGTCACTCATGTAAACTTTAATCAGCATAAATCTTCTGTTATCTGAGAGGAGCAGATTATGAATCCAATAATATACTTAAAAGGAGGTTAGGCCAGGTTAGAAGTCCCCTCTCCTTTTCTCAAGATTCTAACCATTTGGAAGAAGGACACCATGCCAAGTGGGAATCAGATCATAGTATTACCCTTGTTACTGACAAAGATAAATTGCAGAATACATCAGGACATGCTCTTCTCAAGCAGAACTTAACCGTTCTGAGGCAGAGGTAGACAGCAGCAAATCTGACTTGCAGTGGGGTAGAGTAAGCAGAAGGTGAGGGATAACAGGCACTCTGTTTAGAGAATGTGGGCGAGTGGGATGAGAGGCACAGGGCAGAGAAGATCAGCTTAACTCTTGAAGAGCCTGTGGGTTACAAGGACCAGGTGGCTATCTGGCTTTCTAGGAGGTGAGTGGGTATAATGGGCAGAAACTGTGGTATTCATTTCAGTACTATTGCCACCTAGAGAAGAGTGGAGATCTCTTCCCTTAAATGGAAACCCGAGTGGGAAGTGTTCCCTCTCTAACAGCTACTTCACCTGATCCATAAGCTTTAGGCTTCCTACATCTTTCATTGGAAAGCAAGACACTGCAGTGTTCCTGACAAAAACAGGAGTGTTAATTGAAAAAAAAAAATAGGATTTTGAATTTTTAAGTTATGAGCATAATATTTAAAAATATTTATAAAAATCAAATATAAATAATAAAATTAAACACTTATAGTCTGACTGTCCAAACAAAATAGCTATTAACATTTTGGGTGTTTTTTTTTTTTTTTTTTTTTTTAACCCATCTATTTCTTAATCATCTCAAAGAACCAGCTTTTGGTTTTATTGATTTTTCTCTATTGTTTATTAGTTCATATTTTATTAATTTTCATTTTTAGTCTCATTTATTCTACTTAATTTGGGTGTAATTTTTCTGTTCTTTGTCTAGTTTCTTAAGGTGGAAGCTTAAATATTTGATTTTAGACCTTTCTGTTTTTCCCGTATATGTTTTTAAAGTGATAAATATCCCTCTAAGCACTGCTTTAGCTGTATCCTATAGATTTTGATATGTTAATTTTTTTAGATCCAGTTAATTCTAACTATTTTTTAGTTTCCTTGGTATTTCTTTTTTGACCCATGGATTACTTAGAAGTAAATTTGTTTAATTTCTAAATATTTGAGGATTTTTCAGATATTTTCTCTGATTTATTTTTAACCTAATTTCATTGTGGTCAGAAAAGTATACTTTGCATGATTTGAATTCCTTTAAACTTATTGAAATTTATTTTATGATCCAGATGATCTATCTGGATCCATCAGCACTTGGAAACAATGTATGTATTTTTTTGTTGTTAGCCGATGTGTCTATAAATGTCAATTAGGCCAAATTGATTCAAAGTGCTGTTTAAATCTTCTATATCCCTGAAATTGTTTTCTATTTTAATTAATGAGAGAGGAGTGTTGATACCACTATTGATAGTTCTAGTTTTATCTGTTTTTCTTTTGGTCTGTTAGGTTTTGGTTTATGTATTTTCCAGGTTTCTTATTGGGTACATATGCATTTAAGATGATATCTTCTCAATAAAATACCTCCTTTATCTTTATAAAATATCCCTTTGTATTCCTAGCAATGTTCCTGCTAAAGTTTCTTTGGACTGAGATTAAGATAATTGTTTCTGCTTTCCTTTGGTTAGTGTTTGCATAGTTTATCTTTTTTTGTACTTTTAATTTACCTGTGTTTCTATATTAAAATTGAATTTCCTGTAGACAGCAAATCATTGGTCTTGCACTTTCCCCTGCTTGGCAGTCTCTGAGTTTTAAATGAAGTGTTTAGACTAATTACATGTAATATGATTATCAATATGGTTATGTTTAAATCTGCCATATTACTAGTTATTTTCTAGTTGTCCGATATATTCTTCTTTCCTTATTTCCTGCTTTCTTGTGGATTATTTTTCATATTCTATTTTTACCACCAATGGCCTAGTAGCGAAGTATCTTAGCCTTAATTTGTATTTTAGTGGTTGCTCTTGGATTTACAAATTTGTGTATGATATAAGAAACTTGTTCAGTATACTTCAGTTCCTTCCCTTTTTCTATCATGGTCGTGCATTTTACTTCTACATATTTTATAAATCCCACAACACATTGTATTATTTTTGCTTTAAAAAGTCTAATAATTTTTAAATACTTTTTTTTTAGAATGAGAGAAATGACTTTATACTTATCCATATATTTACCTTTTCTGGAGTTCTTAATTCCTTTGGATTAGATTAAAATTTCCATCTGAAAATTAGTTCTCCAATTTCCATATTTCATATATTTTCTGTCTGAAGAGTTTTCTACAACTTTTCTTTCACTTCAGGTCTACTGTAGACAAAATAACACAGCTTATATTTGTGTGAAAAAGTCATTGTTTTACCTTCGTTTTTGAATAGATTCAAATACAATATTAAGTTTACAGGTTTTTATTTTTAAAAAATTGCCTTAAAGCTGTCACTGTGGCTTGTATTACGTATGACTAGAAGTTTACCATCATCCTTATCATGTTTATCTGTATGTAGTGTTTCCCTCCCCCATCTTCTGTTGCTTTTATATTTCTTATCAGTGTCTCTTAAGTAATTTTGTTGTGTATACCTTGGTGTGGTTTTATGTTTGTATTGCATGGGATGTATTGAGCTTTTGGAATCTGCAAGTTTACAGTTTTTGTCAAATTTAGAAAAATTTTGACCATTATTCTTCAAATATATATATATTTGCTCTTATCCTTCTGCCTCTAAGACTATAATTGTATACTACTCAATGTTGTCCCACAAATCACTGGGACTTAATTTTGTTAAAAAAAAAAAATCCCTTCTCTGTCTTCTCTCTCTCTGCTTCAGTTTAGGTAGTTTGTATTACTAAATCTTCCAGTTCTTTGATCTTTTAAATGTAGTGCCTAATGTACTTTTAACAGTGTGTGGTTAATTTTATGTGTCAGCTTGACTGGGCCATGGTGACTACATATTTTGTAAAACATTATTCTGGATGTTCTGTGAGGGTTTTTGTTTTGTTTATTTTGTGTGTGTGTGTGTAGATAAGATTCATGCTTAAACTGGTGGATTTAGGAAAGCAGATTGCCTCCATAATGTGCGTGGGCCTTATCCAATCAGTCAAAAGCCTCAATAGAAAAAAAGACTGATTTCCCATTTATAAGTGAGAATATGTGCTATTTTGTTTTCTGTTCCTGTGTTAGTTCACTTAGGATAATGGTCTCCAGCTCCATCTATGTTGCTGCAAAGAACATGAGCTTATTTTTTTTTTATGGCTGCATGGTATTCCATGTTGTATATGTGCCACATTTTCTTTATCCAGTCTACTGTTAATGGGAATTAGGTTGATTTTGTATGTTGCTATTGTGACTAGAGCTGCAATGAATATCTACATGCATGTATCTTTATGATAGAATGATTTATATTCTTTTGGATATACACCCCATAATGAAATTGCTGGATCAAATGGTAATTCTGTTTTAAATTCTTTCAGAAATTGCCAAACTGCTTTCCACAATGCTGAACTAATTTACATTTCTACCAGCACTGTGTGAGAGTTCCCTTTCCTCTGCAACCTAGCCAGGATCTGGTTTTGCTTTTTTTTTTTTTTTTTTTTTTTTGACTTTTTAATACTAGACATTCATACTGATGTGAGATGGTATCTCATTGTAGTTTTTAAGTTACATTTTTTTAATGATTAGTGATGTTGATCTTTTTTTCATATGCTTGTTGCCTGCATGTATGTCTTCTTTTGAAAAGTGTCTGTTTATGTCCTTTGCTTACTTTATTATTTAATAGAGTTGTTTGTTTTTTGGTTGTAGATTTGTTCAAGTTCCTTGTAGATGCTTGATAATATACTTCTGTTAGATGCATAGTGTGCAAATATTTTTTCCCATTCCCTAGGTTTTCTGTTTACTCTGTTGATAGTTTCTTTTGCTGTGCAGAAACTCTTTAGTTTAATTGGTCCCACTTGTCAGTTTTTATTCTTGTTGCAATTGTTTTTCACATCTTCGTTATAAAATCTTTGCCAGGGCCTATGTCCAGAATGGTATTTTCTAGGTTATCTTCCAGAATTTTTATAATTTTAGGTTGTACATTTAAGTCTTTATCCTTCCTGAGTTGATTTTTGCATGTAAAGAAAAGATCCAGTTTCAATCTTCTGCATATGACTAGCCAGTTATTCCAGCACCATTTATTGAATAGAAAGCCCTTTCTCTGTTGCTTGTTTTTGCTGTCAAAGATTGGATGGTTGTATGTGTGTAGCATTATTTCTGGGCCTTCTATTCTGTTCAATTGGTCTATGTGTCTGTTTTGGTAATAGTACCATGCTGTTTTGTTTATTGTAACCTTGTAGTATAGTTTGAAGTTGTGTAGTATGATGCCTCTAGCTGTGTGTGTGTGTGTGTGTGTGTGTGTGTGTTTTGTTTTGTTTTGTTTTTTTGTTTGTTTAGGATTGCCTTGGCTATTTGGATTCCTTTTTTGGTTCCATATTCCTTCTAGAATAGTTCTTTTTTTCTAGTTCTGGAAAGAATGTCATTGGTAGTTTGATAGGAATAGCATTGAATCTATAAATTGCTTTGGGCAGTATGACCATTTTAATAATATTGATTATTCCTATCCATGAGCATGGAATATTTTTCCATTTGTTTGTGTCATCTCTGATTTCTTTGAGTAGTGTTGTGTAATTCTTGTTGCAGAGCTCTTTCACATCCCTGGTTAATTGTATTCCTGAGTATTTTATTTTTGTGTGGCTACTGTGCGTGAGATTATTTTTTTTATTTGGCTCTCAGCTTGAACATTATTTGTATATAAGAATGCTATTGACTTTTGCATAATGATTTTGTATTGTATCCTGAAACTTTGCTGAAGTCGTTTATCAGATCAAGGAGGTTTTGGGCAGAGACTATGGAGTTACTAGGCATAGAATCATACTTTCTGCAAACAGGGATAGTTTACTTCCTCTCTTCTTATTTGGATGCTCTTTATTTCTTGCTCTTGCCTGATTGCTCTGTTCAGGACTTCTAGTACTAAGTTGAGTAAGAGTGGTGAGAGAAGGCATTCTGGTCTTTTGTGGTTTTCAAGGGAAATGCTTCCAGCTTTTGCCCATTCATTATGATGTTGGCTATGGGTTTGTCATAGATGGCTCTTACTATTTTGAAGTATGTTTTTTAGTGCCTAGTTTGTTGAGGGTTTTTTTTAACATGAAGTGATATTGAATTTTATTGAAAGCATTTTCTGCATCTATTGAGATAATCATGTGGTTTTTGTTTTTAGTTCAGTTTGTGTGATAAGTTATATTTATTGATTTGTGTATGTTGAGCCAACCGTGCATCCCAGGGATGAAGCCTATGTGATCATGATGGATTAGCTTTTGATTTGCTGCTGGATTCAGTTTGCCAATATTTTGTTGAGTATTTTTGCAGATGTTCATTAAGGATGTTGACCTGTAGTTTCCTTTTTATTGTTGTTGTGTGTCTGCCAGGTTTTGGTATCAGGATGATGCTGGCCTCACAGAATGAGTTAGGGAGGTGTCTCCCCTCCTCAATTTCTTGGAATAGTTTCAGTGGGAATGATACCAGCTCTTCTTAAACATCTGGTAGAATTCTGCCATTCCTGAGGCTTTTTTGTTTCTTGATTGACAGGCTTCTTATTACTGATTCAATTTTGGAAAACATTATTGGTCCGTTTAGGGATTCAATTTCTTCCTGGTTCATTTTTGGGAGGTTGTATGTGTCCAGGAATCTATTCATTTCTTCTAAGTTTTCTAGCTTGTGTGCATAGAGGTGTTCATTATAGTCTCTGAAGTATTTTTTTGTCCTTTTGTAGGATTCTCTTTGCCATTTCTGATTGTGTGTATTTTGATTTTTTTTTAATTTATTAGTCTAGTTAGTGGTCTATATGTCTTATGATTTAAAAAAGAAAAACAACTCCTGAATTCGTTGATCTTTTGTATTTTTTTTTTTGCATCTCAGCTTCATTCGTTTCAGCTTTGATTTTGTTTTATTCTTGTCTTCTTCTAGCTTTGGGGTTGGTTTGCTCGTTTCTCCAGTTCCTCTAGTTGTAATATTAGGTTGTTAATTCGAGATCTTTCTTTGTGATGTGGTTGTTTAGTACTATTTCCTCTTAACACTACCTTAGCTGTGTCCCAGAGATTTTGATATGTTGTATTTTTGTTCTCGTAAGTTTAAATAATTTCTTGATTTCTGCCTTAATTTTATTCATCCAAAAGTCACTCACGAGCAGGTTGTTTAATATCCATGTAATTATATAATTTTGAGCAACTTTATTAATATTGATTTCTGTTTTTATTGCACTGTGGTATGAGGGTGGTAGGTATGATTTTGTTTCTTTGAATTTTCTGACGACTGTTTTATGTCTGATTGTGTGGTTTATTTTAGAGTCTGTGGCATGTGCAAATGAAAAGAATGTGTGTTCTATTGTTCTTAGGTGAAGAGTTTTGTAGACATATTAAGTTAATTTGGTCAAATGTCTAGCTCAGGTGCTGAATATCTTTGTTAGTTTTCTGCCTTGATGATATGTTTAATACAGCCAATGGGGTATAGAAGTCTCCCATTGTTATTGTTATCTAAGACTTATTATCTAAATCTCTTTGTATGTTTCAAAGAACTTGCTTTATGAATCTGGGTGCTTCCGTGTTGGGTGCATTTGTATTTAGGATAGTTAGGTCTTCTTTTTGAATTGAGTCATTTACCATTATGTAATACCCTTTGTCTTTTTTTGATCTTTGTTTAAAGTCTGAAATTAGAATAGCAATCCCTGCTTTTTTCTGTTGTCTGTTCACTTGGTAGATTGTTCTTCATCCTTTCAGCCTGTGGGTGTCATTGCTTGTGAGATGGGTCTTTTGAAGACAGTATACCTTTAGGTCTTGCTTCTTTATTCACCTTGCTACTCTGTGCCTTTTAATTGGAGGCATTTAGTCTATTTACCAAAATTATTATTGTTATGTGTGAATTTGTTCCTGTCATAATGTTGTTAGCTGGTTATTATGCTGTCTATTAGTTTTTGATTGCATGCTAGATATTTTTAATTTTACATTATTTAATGATGGGTTTTTATTGTTATTGATTGTATTAGTTGGCTAGAATTGCCATAAAAGTACCACAGACTGAATACCTTAAGTAGTAGTAATTAATTTTTTCACAGTTCTGGAGGCCAGAAGCCTTAAATCAAGTTGTTGGCAGGTTTAGTTTTTCCTGAAGCCTCACTTCTTGGCTTGCAGATAGCCACCTTCTCATTAAGTTCTTACATGGCCTCTTTTCTGTGTGTTCAATTCCCTGGTATCTTTTTCTTTCTTGTAACTCTGCTAGTCATAATGGATTAGGGTTCTGCCCTTATGACCCCCTTTAATTGTAATTATCTCTTTAAAGGCCCTGTTTCCAAATAACGTCACATTGGGGTTTCAAAATTCAACCTAAAATTTTTTTTTTTTTTTTGGAAAAACAATTCCATCCATAATACCGTGGTTTTAGTTTCCTTTAATGAGTGCAAGGCTTTGTTGTGAAAGATAGTTTTGTTGCTTGGGGGATCAGCTTAATCTTTTAACGATTGTTTTTAATTTTGTTAGGGCAATTTTATGGTAGTAGCCTTTACTCTAAATCTGGTTTAGCCTCACTGTTATGACATGCTCTTCTAGACTCTCTACTGAATATTGCAATGATCAATAATGAGAGTCTCTACTCTGGCTAGTCAGAACTTAGATTTCTCTTAGTGTTTTTAGTTCTGGGAGGTGTTCAGCTTGCAGATCCTGGTCATAATTTTACTGGCTTTGTGGAGTTTCACTCTACTAAGGTACAGCTTAGTACTTGGCAACAGACTAAAGGGGATCCTCGAGTCATCTGAAGTTCTTTCTCTGCATGGGTCTCGCTTGTCTGGAATTCTGCCCCCACAAAGTCCAGCTGTCTTAGCCTACTCAAATTCAGGTTGCTGTATCCTCAGTCCAGCAAGATTGCCAAGCCCTGCTTGGCATTCTCCTCCCTGTCTATGGTCTGTAAAGTGCATCCATCAAGGGCTAGGGCAATAACAGGGCTCACACAATTTCCACTTTTTTTCCCCCTCCAGAGGTCACAGTCCTATATTGAATATCTGGAAACCATTGTTTGTATGCTTACGGTGAGAGGCCATATCCATTACTGTTGCATATTAAGATCTGTACTATCTAGACTTTTGATCTGCTTTTAAAAAACTTACCTTGTTTCAAAAGTATTTTTCTCATCATTAAAAACCATTTAGGAACATCATTTTAAATGGTCTCCTCTTATTCTATTGTATAAGCCTGTATATTTTAACTGAAGAGCAAGGAAGGCCAGGAATGGGTGTGTCCTAGAACTTGGCCTGGGTCTTCATGCGGCATTGGCAGACGGTGAGGGCGGGGTGAGCCGGGGTGGGGGAGAGAAGGAGGCACTGAGCTGGGGTAAGTGGGACATTGGAACGCCGGAGCTCCATAAGGACAAAGGGAGTGTCCTCTAGGATAAGAGCACTTTTCATTCATTCTCTCAAATCATGTCCTGATTTTGCATTTTGTCAAATAATTACTTGTGAATAGGTATCCTGCTGTCTAAGCTGCTGGATACACGTGGGAAAAATATGGCTGCTGGAGGTCAGACGTATTTAGCTTGAGCTTCAGCTTTTTCACTCAATAGTTAGACAGTCTTAGGAAGGTCATGCTACACCTTCACAGCTTCTTTTTGCTCAAGTGTAAGGTAGGGAATGAGCATAATTTGCTCACAGGGTGATCTTCCAGTTGAACTGAGATAATATCTTCAACCGCACTGGATATAGTGTCCAACCCATGGTAGGTTCTCTCTACCATAAATAGAGTTTATTTATAAAATCAGATGTAAAACACTGAGCTGGGGGCCTCTGGCTCCCAGGGGTCCTCTAGCCTGGTCAATTAAATAACCAGGCTAGAGATTACCAAACAGGGGCCAGAAAGAACAAAACAAAGAACAAGTAATTTTGATGGAGCTAGACTCTGGAAAATCTAGAGTATGAAAGATCAGGATCAATTAATATTAACAGGAGGAGGATGAAGCTGGGTCCCGTGTAGCATGTAGGAGCGTGAGAGTGGTGCAAGGAGAAGGCATGGATAAGGACAGAGTAGAGAGGCACAGAGCATGGTGCCATGTGAGTCCCCAAATGACTCTGTGTCATTTTCTTGTCTCTTTTTGCTCATAGACCAGAAAAGGAAACCAGACAGACCATCTCCACGAAAATTATCATCAAATTCATGATTGTGAAAGGCTGGTGAGTCTACCAGGTAAGGCTTATCTTTATCTGACAGTTGGCAGGCCTGGCTGTATGGGCAGCTGTTTCTGTCCCTCACACATAGTGTGACTGGTCAGCTGTCCAGCCTTCCCACGAGGGCTGCCGGCAGCTGCAACCAGGATAGGCTGTGTTACACTAATGAGGATCATCACTGAATAATCCGCATTCAAGCTGTAGGCACTTAGGTGCTGGACCTTTACAAAAGAATTTTCTTTCCTTCAAGGTGAACAGAGTGGCCAGGCTAATATTTCTTATGAATTAAAAAAAATTAAAAGTCAAGAGAGGCTTTAAGAACATAATTTTAAAAAGCGCTCTGGCAATAATCTAGCCTAATCATCTTGGTTTGGATAGTTTCCTCATCCAGGCAGAACCAAGCGATGTTAAGGGAAGGCTCAGTGGTGCTCCCGTCTGTTTAGAAGGGCAATCCTGTCAGTGCTGCCGTGCACTCTGCACAACCTGTACAGCTGTGCATGGCAGCCCTGGCCTAGGAGCTCCTTTGTCAAGATTGGTCCTTGGGATGTTCAAGAAGTTGAAGTTGCAAAGTTGGTCTTTATCAGACTTTCATTTCAATCCTTCCTTTTTTATTTTCCCCTCCTTTTCTTTTTAAATAGCCAACATGTAAAGTGTATATCTTGTTCTAAGCCCTGTGCTAAATACTTTGTATGCATTGTTTCACTTGATCTTCATGGGCATCCTGTGATATAAGTGATACTCTCTCACCACTTTGCAGACCAGGAGTTCAGGGCTGCCCCAGCTTAGAGAGTTGATGAGTGGTTGGGGATGAGCCACCATGCTCTGTGCTTCTCTACTCTATCCCTGTCCATGTCATCTCCCAGAGCCACTCTCACACTCCTGCTTGCTAGACGGGGCTCAGCTTCATCCTCTTCCTGTTTATATTAATTGCTCCTGATCTTCTGAACCGTGGATTTTCCAGATTCTAGCTCCATTACAATGTACCTGATGTGTTCAGGCCCGGCCTTATGGGGAGCCATTTCTGTCCCATTGTTCTTTTCTTCCCCTTGTTCTTTGTTCCATTCTTTTGGGACCCTGTTTGGTCGTCTCCAGCCTGGTTAATTAATTGATGCAAACACAGTCGGTAGGAGCTAGTGGGTTGAGAGTACCCCATTGAGCCTGGCAATGCATTTTCATCTAGACAGAGAGCACACCTTATTCTCAGCGATTTCTGAGATGGTGGAAATTTCAGGCACCATAGTGGTTGCTGGGAGATCTTTCTATTGAAGGGTTGTTCAGCTTCCTGTTCAAAGCAGTTCAGCAGTGAGGAAAAGAAAAATCACTGCACATGCTGTGAAGATCTGGATTTCAGTGTTGGTTTTACTGTATTCTGCTTATTAGAATTTCTAATTTACCACATTCTGCTTGTTAAAATTTCTGATTCCTGTTTCCTTCACCTGTAAAAAGGGAGGTATTGGACATCTATGACCTACATGAGTTTTTAAAAGCTAAATCTTTCTTGTGAGAGCGTGTGTGGAACTTCATGTGTTCTAGGCATCCTCCATGAGTGTCAGCTCCTGCACACCATTGCAACCATTATTTTCATTGCAGGAGGTGCAAGCAGGTGTCAGTGGTGAAGGGTAAACAATGCATGTTCACTTCATCTCATTTGTTTCTTGCTAGTAAAAACTCAAGTTTTATTTCTTGTTCTTTCTCTTCTTTACTTTATCTGGCCAATTATTTCCTGATCTGCTTATCATTTCTGCTGTTCTGGTACCTCTGGGTCTTTTATTACTTCCTTCTGGAAAGCCTGTTTCTCCATCCTTGTTTGGCCACCCTGATTCATCCCATAAAACTCAGCGCCCTTGTTGGGTCACACTTTCTTGCCACTCACTCTCATTTTAGTTCTTATTGTACCAGTTAGTCATTTCCTGTTTGTTCCTACACATGGCCTGATACAGAGCAGGTATTTTATTGAGTAGCTGAGGAAATAGGAAGGGAAGATGGTTAATCATTTAATTTGATAAACAATGGGGGTCAGAGAGATTACACAGTGTGCTCAGCACCCACCACCAGCTAGGAGAAACTTGTTGAAAGAGAGCATGCTTTCATGTTGCAAGACTGCCTTATTTGAGATAGTCACAGAAGTGTGGCAGCAAGGGAAGATTCTACTTGAGACATGACCAAGTACTTGTTTGCTTGGTTGTTCCTTCATTCCCTAATTTATTCAATGTTTGTTGACCTCATGTGCCATATTGTTGTACGGGCTAGAAATATGGCTAGTGAACAAAACAAAAATCCATGTCTTCATGGAGTTTATATTCTAGTCAGGGACAACTAATAATAAATTAATAATTTCTTTAATAAATAAGAAGTTCTGATAAGCCAGATGGGGATTAGCATTATAAGAGAAATAGATAGCATTAGGGATAGGTGGGGTAGGGGGAACTACATTACCTGGAATGATCAGGGAAACTTTCTTAGAGAAGCTGCATTTGAACAGAGAGCTGAATGAAGTAAGGAATCAGCTATTCATATATCCTCCTGGTTTTAAGAAATGTTCTAGGCTGAAACAAGAGCAAGGGCAAAGTCTCTGGGGTAGAAGCAGGCTTGAGAACAATAACCACTATATTTTTCCTAATCATAAAATGACCGCAGACCTTTCATTTTGTATTTTGTCCTTTTGCATCATAACTCTTACAAGATAAGCCAAATAATGTTACAAATCCACCTGATTATAGATAGTGGGCATATTCCTGGAACTGTGGATGTGTCCATATGAATTTAATTTTTGTAATTGAATCTCATTTCAAGGCATACAAGCAGCTTGCCATTTTAAGGGCCCCCACAGTTAATCTTTTTATAGGGACAATAACCAGCCTTAGAGGATGCTTCAGGGTCTTCTCTTTCTAAAACCTTATGGTTTTATGTGTTTAGAGAGGCTGAACTTTCATATATTTTCATGAAGGTGGAGATAACACAGCACTAAATACACGTAAATGGCAGCCAGCAGTCAGGCAGGTAAAATTTCACTGGAAGAGACCGAGGTTTTCTTTTTCTTTCCTCAAAAGTAAGACTTATCAATCTTCTATCTTCCTTCCCAGTCTGTATTAACATTAGGCAAAGAGGACAAATACTGGCATAAAGAAAACAGAAATGAAAAATCTGTTGAATAGGAAAGGTAAAACCATCAAGCAGCTATTTCCTAAATCTCTGTTTAAAAGAATAAGCCAACATTTCTTCTATTAATGTCAGTAACTCTCTGCCTTTAAAATTTCAGTTCACGTGGCCACGTAGTGATAGGAACAGGGATGGTTTAGTTCTGAGCCTTCTTCCACTTTCCTGATATTATTATCTTGGTTGTTATAAACAAGCAAACAAACCATAAAATGAATCATGCCAATTTCATGTGTGCATGTGCGATTTCATGTGAGAGTATTCTCATGTAAAGGCTTGGTTTTGGCATGGTGATATGGTTTATTTCATCTTGAATTGTAGTTCCTACAATCCAAGGTAATTTAATCATGGGTCGGCTGCCTTAATGCTGGTCTCACGATAGTGAATGAGTTCTCATAAGGTATGATTGTTTCATAGGGACTTTTCCTCCTTTTCTCTTTCCTGCTGCCTTGTGAAGAAGGACATGTTTGCTTCCACTTCTGCTGTGACTATAAGTTTCCTGAGGCATTCCCAGCCATGTGGAACTGTGAGTCAATTAAAGCTCTTTCCTTTATAAATTACCCAGTCTTGGGTATTTCTTCACAGCAGCTTAAGAACAGACTAATACACACAGTGAGTTCGTTTAAGAGCATAGCACAGGGATGGTGTTGACAGCATGGCCCCTTCTGAGATATTTCTTGTGAATGGATTGTTTGCTTGTGTACCTAGCTAGTGTGTAACGTGACAACTTCATAAGCTGTTTAAACCATTCCTTAAAATTTTGTTTAGCTGCTAAAGCAAAAAGAAAAGGCAGAGAGCAATGAAGTAATATTCAAGGATAGCAGTCTAGCTAGAACACAGAGCCAGACCTCAAAAAAGCCAATTCAGGGGCTAGGTGTGGTGGCTTACTCCTGTAATCCCAGCACTTTGGGAGGCCGAGGCAGGCGGATCTTGAGGTTGAGAGATCAAGGCCATCTTGGCCAACACGTGAAACCCCGTCTCTACCAAAAATACAAAAATTAGCCGGGTGTGTTGGTGGATGCCTGTAGTCCCAGCTACTCCAGAGGCTGAGGCAGGAGAATCGCTTGAACCCGGGAGGCAGAGGTTGCAGTGAGCCAAGATTGCACTACTGCACTCCAGCCTGGTGACAGAGCAAGACTCTGTCTAAAAAAAAACAAAAAAAAAAACAACAAAAAAACACACACACAAAAACCAATTCCCAAGGCATCAGCCATTCATGGATCCTTTCAGGCCATCACCACTAGACGGAATCACAGATGCAGCCTGGACTCTGTCTGCAGCCTGCTTTGCTCAATAGTTGATGGGACAGGAATGTGCTTTTGTTTTGTCCTCTTGTTTTTTCCAGTGGTGAGGCAGCAGAAATGCTATGGCTGAAGATGATTTCCTATGCTGTATTTGTTTCCCAGCCCTATACAGAAGGAGCTGTTTTATGCTTTTGTTGTGTCTTCTGGAACTTGGGAGGTTCAGGCAGTTCCACATCTAGGCAGTAAAGATGTACAGATAATTATAACCCTGAGAGTATCTCCCATCAGCAGGGCCATTTATTTGGTATCTGTAAAGTACTATCACCCATGAGATCATCATCACCATAATTTTGTAGCTATCATCTTCATCTCCATCCTCAGTCTGTTGGGGGACAAATGAAGATATGTATGGAATTGTCCATGGCTGACGTTCTTAGCCTTTCCATCCTCAAACACATCCTTCTAAGCTCTTTTTGCCTTGAGCCGATGTGGCTCTGGTCTGACCCACTCATTTGTTATTCTTCACATTCAACTTTTGGGTGGAGTTTGTCCATCTTTAACTGGATGGTGATATCTTTACCTGAATCGTAAGCTCTTTAGAGAAGCCAGCCTTGCATTCACCCTATGGATAGTTACTTTATCGCTGCTCTAGGGCAGGCACAGTTCCTGGGTCTGGCTGCATAGGACTCACATGGCCATGGCCATGGCCATGGCAATGCATGTTACCACTCTAGAGTCATCTTACCTGTGGCAACCTTATAGGTGGAAATTGCACCTCCAACAGGCCCTGAATCACTGCTCAGGTGTTAGTGCTGGCAGGAGCATTGACTTTGACCACTGCTTCTATGGTCCAGTTGTCCACAAAGAATGTTTGTGTTAATGATGCAGATGGAATGAATGGCAAGGATCATGATTTCATCATGGAGTCAGAGAAAGGCGCAAAGTCACTTAATCCACTTGTATCCATTTCTTCTCATATCCTCGAGGTGAAGGTCAAAATTTCTTTCTCTGTCTCCTCCTTTCCTATTGGATAGTTGGGTGAAGATCTTTCTCATATTTTCGGCTCTAATAAAGAGCTTCTATATTAGAGTTATTTAAAAAGGAAATTAAACAGAACACACACAGATATGAAAGTTTTTTTTCTTCAGTATGTTATTGTTGAACGAAATATCTTGTGAGAGGTTAAAAGTAAAATGATCATTGAGTGGACCTCATTGCATGTACTTGACCTATTCTTGGAGGGTTGCATGTTAACTGAATTTTGTAACTCAAGTTCTATTTTAAATTCGCCCTGAAGAGTTGTTATTTAAAGCAACCCAGTAAAGAGAATAATCATCAGACCCCCGCTGAATATTAGGGTTGGCGGGGATAGTGGATTTTTTTTTAAGGAGGGTGGGAACATGACTCTTAGGAACACCCTGGTTTTATCCCCAGGCTGGTGGGGCCTGGGAAACACACATATTTTTTTTTTTTTTTTTTTTTTTTTCCTGAAGGAAGTTTGGGAATAGTAAAAGAAGAGAAACTGGATTGAAAGTTCTGTAGAGAGTGGACATGGCTGCATTTTTTTTCCAGTGTGGGATATGGATTTTCCCCCAGAAGGGATTTGGTGAAATGGCCTCAGATCATTCTGAAATGGCTGGAGGAGAGCGGGACATGTGCTGTTCTCACAGTACCTAACCGTTGGACAAGAGTGTCATTTCCACCAGCCCAGGATGCAACATTATGGGGAAAGGGGGGATTTCCATTCTTGTGGGGAGAGGTTCCTAGGATGTATTTATTTGGAGAAAGGGTAAGATAATTTGTTATAACATCTAGATTGGCCACAGAAATCCTATAGTTTGCATTTATTAAGACGTTTTGTGGGTTGTTATCTTGAGAAGAAACACTGAGAAACTTGGTTCCAACTCAGCATTCCACAAGGAAATGGAATTTTCACTGCTCCTTTCTGACATAAAAAGGTCATCTTGTTGTTTATCTACAAAGCCAGGGGAGCCTGAGCTGTTGAGCATTTTGTATTTGGAAACACTGGCCCAAATTCAAAGAAGCCGGATGCTCTCTCTCCTTCCTGCCTGGTTTTTGTTTAAAGACATTGGCCTCATGAATCATTGGATGAAGGATTGGAATAAATCTCCTTATGTTTCAGAAGATGAGGGCCTTGGTACAAAGGAGAAACCCAAAGTCAAGGACACCCCAAAACTCCTAAGAATGTTGATACTGAGACTAGAGCTTCTATGATGCTCCTTGTCTCTGGGCTACAGGATACATAGATTCTCTCGTACTCAATGAAATCACCAAAAACCCTTGGCAAGATGGGAATCTTAGACCCATTCTGAAGTTCCCTGCAAAGCCTCAGAATAGCTTCCCTCTGAGCAGGGTGGTGACATAATAAATATGGCCCAGTGAAAAATGAAAATTTGGAGTTTCTTGTTCAAAGAGCCAGAAAAAAGTACAGTTACTAAAATACAAGTTTTTTCCTCTAAAAATTTTTATTACTTATAAAATGTAGTACATATAATTTTTTATACTATTACTTATAGTGCTATGATGGTGATACATGAGTAACAAAAATATTTTTGGTGTCATACTTTTATATAATACAATAAAAAGTAATTTATTGATTTGATATCTTATTGACAATAAGATTTTTCTGGCTCCCTTTTGCTGTAAATTATTAGGTTATCAAAATTTATCAAACATTTATCAATTTTATCTTCAATTGATACAAAATTGAAAATGACATTTGTTGCTCTTTGCCAAGATTACAAATAATTCTGACAATTTTTAATTTTCAGAAGGATATTTCCACTAATGCAACTGTTACTGGAATTGTGTAGGAGAATCTTATTGGCTGTAGCGGCACCGGGATACATTTCTGAGAAATTATTTTGAAAAAAGACTTTAGGGTCTGGGCATAGTGGCTCATGCCTGTAATCCCAGCATTTTGGGAGGCTGAGGTGGGTGGATCACTTGAGGTCAGGAGTTTGAACCTGCCTGGCCAACATGGTGAAACCTGGTCTCTATTAAAAATAAAAAAATTAACTGGGCATGGTGGCATATGCCTGTGATCCTTGCTACTCTCAGGGGAGCTGAGGCATGAGAATTGCATCAATCCAAGAGGTGGAAGTTACAGTGAGTGGAGATCAGGCCACCACACTCCAGCCACCAGCCTGGGTGACAGAGTGAGACTCTGTCT
This sequence comes from Sapajus apella, assembly GCF_009761245.1. Classification (NCBI taxonomy): domain Eukaryota; kingdom Metazoa; phylum Chordata; class Mammalia; order Primates; family Cebidae; genus Sapajus; species Sapajus apella. Next base: position 14,524,707 of record NW_022436953.1, read on the forward strand.
CAAAAAAAAAAAAAAAAAAGACTTTACTATATATACCTAGCATTGATGATTCTTGTCAAATAATTTTTCTAAAAAGATTTAACTCTTTATACAAATCTGTTTTGTATAAGTTTGGATTTAATTATAAATGTAAATATATATATATAGTGGCATTTTAATGTTTTCTCAGACATTTTCTGTAACTCATAGAGAGCCTACCAGCAACTGAAAGTAGCTTTACCATTTTATATACAGTTAACCCTTGAACAACACAGGTTTGAAGTGTGTGAGTCCACTTACACACATGTTTTTTTCAATACAAGTACACTGAAAGTGCCTGCCTTTTCTGCCTTCATGTGTACCTTCTCCACCTCTGCCATCTCTGAGACAGCAAGGCCAACCCCTCCTTTTCCTCAGTGAGAAGACAAGGATGAAGAGCTTTATGATGATCCACTTCTACATAACAGGAAATATATTTCCTCTTCCCTGTGATCTTAAAAATCACATTTTCTCTTCTCTAGCTTTATTGTAAGAATACAGTGTGTAATACATATAACATGTAAAATACATGTCAGTGGACTGTGCATGCTATCAGTAAGGCTTCCAGTCACCTGTAGGCTATTAGTAGTTACGTTTTGGAGGATCCTGAAGTTGTATGCAGGTTTTTGACTGTATGTGGTGGGGTGGCATTCCTATCCCTCACAGTGTTCAAGGGTCAACCGTGATTCAAAATGCCTGTTTATATAGTCTACTGTGTTTCTTCAGGACAAGGAAAATTTAATCTAAAAATTATCTTAATAATTGGTTCATTGAAGTTTTATACAAAAATGGCATTCTTTTCTGTCGTGACAATTTTAAAATTTATTTTTTCATTCTAAGCCTGTGAATATTTGCTTTGTAATGTTGCAGGAGTTATCAAAACTGGAGATTCTAAACTCTAAAATATTCTAACAACTCTTGGATATACTTTGTTCCAACATTCATGTGTACATTTTTATTTTGTTAATAATTTACTAACAACTTATATTGCCCAAGCACTGACTGGCAAGTCCTGTTCTGGCACTGAAGATGGAGAGTTAATATTTATGGGGCTGTCACAAGGATAGGCTCCAAGGGCCGCTGGGCAAGCTGTCTTCCCACCGCTGTGATCATTGCTGCAGCTTTGCTCCTATTGCTGCCACTGCCATCTCCCATCTGGGCTCGAGTCCCATCCCTAGTTGTACCGAGGACCCCATGGCAGGCTAGGCTGCCTCTGATATGCCAGGTCAGTTGCTTGGCATGCACACTGCCTCTTGCATGCAATGCCCCAAGGCCTGTGCCTGCATGTGTTGCTGCCTTGTATATCTGCTCTGCTCACACACATGCTCTGTTGTCTCATCAGACTTGCAAAACTCATGCCCAAAGACAAAATTATTAAGAATTTCAAGACAGTACCAGTAGATCATTAAACCAAGTACAGGGCCACTTCTGAGAGCAATTCTGGGTGTGTCTTACATGCATAGGTCGTGTACTCATGAAGCCGGTCCCATCTTGAGATACAGAATATGGCAAGTTGAAGGGATGCAAGTTATTTACCACATGCAGCTTTGGCAGAGCATCCACATTGCCAGGAAGTTCACCCTCATATCTAACCCTGGCCTCAAGTTAATCCTTTCTTCAAAGATTGTAATATTTATATTTATTAATATGTATAGCCCTTCAACTAATTTGTCAAAGCTCACCTAATAAGCACAGTCTCACCTGAGCAAAGACTAGCACCTGTTCTCTTATCTTGGGACACTGATTCCTGATATTCCTGGCTTTCTTTATAGACCGTGAGATTTCAGAACTAGAAAGGGCTTCATCATTTACCCAATCCTGTGGGAAACTGACCTGTCTGGTTATCTGAATATCATAGAGGCTTATAAAAAGTTGCATTTCCTATAGGCAGGGCATGGTGGCTCATGCCTTTAATCCCAGCACTTTGGGAGGCCGAGGTGGGCGGATCACAAGGTCAGGAGTTCAAGACCAGCCTGGCCAATATGGTGAAACCCTGTCTCTACTGAAAATACAAAAAAACAAAAACAAAAACAAAAAACAGCTGGGCATGGTGGTGGAGGCCTGTAGTCATTACTTAGGAGGCTGGGGCAGGAGAATCACTTGAATCCAGGAGGGGGAGGTTACAGTGAGCTGAGACTGTGCCACTGCACTCCAGCCTGGGTGTCAGTGAAACTGTCGGGAAAAAAAAAAAAAAAAAAAAAAAGTTGTATTTCCTGTTCATACCCCTAGAGATTCAGATTCAGAAGATCTGAGATGGGGCCCAGGAGTTTACACTTTAACACACAGCTGGGAATTCTGGTGGACAGCCTGGTGGGGGAATATCTGGCTATTTTCCCAATTAGAAATTTGAGGCTCTACAGTCTTCTCTGTCCCTATGTTCAGTGCCCTTCTCATTTTCTCCACTCTGTCTTGCCTCTATCTGATTCAGTGGTTTATGTCCCATCTTCTGTGCTTTCCCCTCCTCAGCCCATGGTTACAAAATGGAAGAGGCTACTACTCTCTCTGGATACTCCTTTTATATGAAACCCTTTCTGTAGCTCTGTGTAGCTTTCAACTAATGGAACAAGAAAGATACTGGATTACCAGGTCCTTGCTAAGCTCTCACCATCAAATGAAGCAGGATGTGTGTGGATATGTGAGTGTGTGCATGTGTGTGTGAATCTATGTATGAATGGGCTAGGCAGTGATAATGGTGGATGAAATATATCATATGGACTCTAAGTCCTAGGGTACTTCAGACTGGAAATACTAAACCTGTTGAGGGATTTGATCAAAGCTGAAAATTCATGAATGGTTCAGAAAAATCAGCATGGATTAGCTCATCGAATTTGTGAATATACCTTTTGAGGAATAAAATAAGTAGCTTTAGTACTTTTGCCATTTGCAAGACTGTGTTATGGCTGTAATAAACAACTCCCCTCCAAATTCCAGTGGCTTTAACAACTCACATCACATGTCCATTGCACATCTACTGGAAACTTGGTTCTATTTTTTCTCTTTCTCAGACTCTTGGCTGATGAAGCAGCCCATCCCAAAATACTGTAGATTTCCTAGCAGTGGGAAAGATAAGTTGGAGCATCCCATACAGCAGTCTAATGCTCTGGCCTATAAATGACACATTACTTCTGCTCACAACTCTTTGGCTAGAACTGGTTACATGGGTCATCGACATGAGAAACAAGATCATGCTAAAGTGATTTGCAAACTGTAAAACACTCCACAAGTTCATTGCTTTTTTGAGGTATCTTAAAAATGGTACAGCATTATCCAGTACACATACAATCTGAGGAGTGGGAAAATCCAGAAATAGGCCCTTTTAGAAGGACTAGATTTAAGCATGAATAATAGAGTCCTGTCAGCAAAAGCTGAGAAGCACTCCTTAGCTGGAAGAGCCACTTTGAAGGGTCTGGTTGAGATGAAAATGTTTTAATATAGTACATTGTATCACAGACCCAGGTGGTAAACTGAGCTTTCTTCCTGGTCCATTTTCTAAGAATTTTTCTAATTCCTAGTCTTCTATCCCCACCTACTTGTAAATTTCGATGCTGAGGTTGGAGCTTGGTGGAAATGATTAGAAGTCTCAGAGTCTGGAGGGGGCGGCATGGGAATTGGATTTTTAGTTCTCTCACAATTTTATGTTGTCACCTAGCTCTTTAATCCTTTATCCCCTGGCCGCCTTGTCTCCTCATCTCAGTATTTAATTCTCTATTATGTGCTTACTTTGGACAAAAATTCAAATGAAACTGGAGGCCCTCATGTTGTCTTGGAACTCAGGAAGGACTTTGAGGTTGTTAAAAAGAGATGCAAAACTGTGAGTCCGCAATGGGATTTCGGGCACCTAAATACTATCAAAGCATTTTATGTTTGTATTTCAGTAGCAGTGAAGAGTAAGGCCTGGAAGTAAAACTGACTCTCTCACACACACCCCTCCCAAAACAGAAACAAAAGACCCCAACTCTAGACATCCTAATACTTGGAGAAGACATTCAACCTTTAGGAAAACAGGTTGACTTTTCCTTGCCATATTGTGTCTTAAAAACAGTAGCATGGTGAAGGTGGCACATGAATTCAAAGCACAGCTCTGCTACATATAAGCTGTGTGAACTTGAACAAGTTACCTAACGTCTGTGTGCCTCATTTTTCTTCTTTATAGAGTGAAATGTTTAAAGTGCTTATTCCTAGGGGTGTCTTTGATTATAATGGGAATATGTAATAAACACATAACTACAATCAATCGAATGCTCAGGGTATACCTGGTGCTGTGTTGCTGCTGGTGTTGGTATTGTCCTCATCCTCATCCTCATCCTCATCATCATCCCCAAGAGCAAATTCTGTCTGGTCTCTTCTGAGCCAGAATGAATTGGGAAAGACAGAGTGATGGGGTATGTAAAAGAGTGGTTGTCTTCTGGTACTATTATTCCAAGTTCATTTGCTATATAAGTTTCTTTTTTTTTTTGGTTTTGGGGAACATGTGAAGAACATGCAAGATTGTTGCATAGGTACACACATGGCAGTGTGATTTTCTGCCTTCCTCTCTTCACCTATATCTGGCATTTCTCCCCATGCTATCTCTTCCCAACTCCCCACCCCCCGCTGTCCCTCCCCTATTTCCCCCCAACAGACCCCAGTGTGTGATGCTCCCCTCCCTGTGTCCATGTGTTCTCATTGTTCAACACCTGCCTACGAGTGAGAACGTGTGGTGGTTGATTTTCTGTTCTTGTGTCAGTTTGCTGAGAATGATGGATTCCAGGTTCATCCATGTCCCTACAAAGGACATGAACTCATCGTTTTTGATGGCTGCATAATATTCCATGGTGTATATGTGCCACATTTTCCCTGTCCAGTCTATCATCAATGGGCATTTGGGTTGGTTCCAGGTCTTTGCTATTGTAAACAGTGCTGCAATGAACATTCACGTGCATGTGTCCTTATAGTAGAACAATTTATAACCCTTAGGATATATACTCAGTAATGGGGATTGCTGGGTCAAATGGAATTTCTATTTCTAGGTCCTTGAGGAATTGACACACTGTCTTCCACAATGGTTGAACTAATTTACACTCCCACCAACAGTGTAAAAGTGTTCCTATTTCTCCATAAGAAAAGTGTTCCTATTTCTCAAAATATGAGTTTCTTTTCAATATTTTTCCTCTCCTTTGTATAGTTAATGCCAGTCTCTCTTTCAAGGAGCATTTCGGTCTATGTGCTTATAATTTATTTTCAGTTAACACATTGCTCAGTAAATTAGTAAGTGCCACTTAAATCTGGACCTTCTGAGCCTCTTTAAGAAAGGCAGAACACAGAAGTTTCTGCAGGCAGCAAACTGCTTTGCCCAGTTAAATGAATCTGGGACCCCAAGGGTGAGTTTTGGCTTAGAGGCTTATAATTCATAAAGTTCGAGAGAGTTCCAAGACTGGGGAGGAGGGCTTCCCATCTTTGCTTTATTTCTGTTAAGTAAATTTATATTTAATACACCGAACAAACTCCATCACATTTTAAAATATTGGGTTTATTTAGGCATAATTTTCATAAAATAAACCTTACATTTTAAAGTTTGTAATGTGGTGAGATTTGACAAATGTATGTAGCCACTACAACAATAAACATACATTTCATACAGTTTTATTACCGTCCAGAAGTTTCTTGTGTTCCTTTGCAGTCAGTTTCCTTTCTGCAAATTCTGCCTCAAAACCCACTGAACTGCTTTTTGTCCCTGTAGTTTTACCCTTTGTGGAATATAATATAAATAGAATCATAGAGTATAGTGGAGGCTTTTGTGTTTGGTTTCCATCACTTAACATAATGATTTTGAGATTCATCCATGTTGTTAGATGTATTAGTGACTTTAAAAAAAATTTTCAAGTAATGTTCTATTATACTGATATAATTTCGTTATCCATTCACTTAATGAAAGAGACTTGGGTTTATAGCTTGCACTTTTCAGCTATTCTGAATGAGCTACTGTAAATATTTGCATACAGATTTTTGTGTAGGCATAGATTTTTATTTCTCTTAGATAATAAACTAGTAGAGGGATTGCAGCAGGGTTGTATAATGAGTATATATTTCACTTTATAAGAAATTGTGAAATTGTTGTTTAAAGTGGATGTTCCACTTTTCCTTCCTGCTCCGCACGTCATCAATACTTGATGTTGCCAATCCTTTTAATTTTAGCTATGCAGTGAGTAATGTGAGCACCTTTTCACGGATTAGCTAATTGTTTAAATTTTTTGGTAAAGTGTCTATTCAAAGCTTTTGTAAATTTTCTAATACTTTTTTTCTTATTGAGTTGTAAGAGTTCTTTATATGTTCTGCATTCATGCTTTTGGTCAGATGTATGATTTTCAAACATTTTCACCCAATATGTTGCTTTTCTTTTAAGTTTTTTAAAAATTATACTTTAAGTTCTGGGATACATGTGTAGAACATGCAGGTTTGTTATGTAGTTATACGTGTGCCAGTGTGGTTTGCTGCATCCATCACCCCAGCATCTACATTAGATATTTCTCCTAATGCTATCCCTCCCCTAGCCCCCAATCCCCTGACAGGCCCCAGTGTGTGATGTTCCCCTCCCTGTGTCCATTTGTTCTCATTGTTTGACACCCACTTATGAGTGAGAACATGTGGTATTTGGTTTCCTGTTCTTGTGTTAGTTTGCTGAGAATGATGGTTTACAGCTTCATCCATGTCCCTGCAAAGACAGGAACTCATCCTATTTAACGGCTGCATAGTATTCCATGGTATATATGTGCCACATTTTCTTTAATCAATCTATCATTGATGGGCATTTGGGTTGGTTCCAAGTCTTTGCTGTTGTGAACAGTGCCACAATAAACATGTGTGCATGTGTCTTTATAATGGAACAATTTATAATCCTTTGGGTATATCCCCAGTAATGAGTTGGCTGAGTCAAATGATATTTCTAGTTCTAGATCCTTGAGGAATTGCCACACTGTCTTCCACAATGGTTGAGCTACTTTACACTCCCACCAACAGTGTAAAAGTGTTCCTATTTCTTCACATTCTCTCCAGCATCTGTTGTCTCCTGACTTTTTAATGATTGTCATTCTAACTGGTGTGAGATGGTATCTCATTGTGGTTTTGATTTGCATTTCTCTATTGACCAGTGATGATGAGCTTTTTTCATGTTTGTTGGCTACATAAATGTTTACTTTTAGAAGTGTCTGTTCATATCCTTCACCTACTTTTTGATGGGGTTGTTTTTTTCTTGTAAAATTGTTTACGTTCTTTGTAGATTCTGGATATTAGCCCTTTGCCAGATGAGTAGATTGCAAAAATTTTCTCCCATTCTATAGGTTGCCTGTTCACTCTGATGATAGTTGCTTTTGCTGTGCAGAAGCTCTTTAGTTTAATTAGATCCCATTTGCCTATTTTGGCTTTTGTTGCCATTGCTTTGGGTGGTTTGGTCATGAAGTCCTTGCCCATGCCTATGTCCTGAATGGCATTACTTAGGTTTTTCTTCTAGAGTTTTTATGGTTTTAGGTCTTACAATTAAATCTTTAATCCACGTAGAGGTAATTTTTGTATAAGGTGTAAGGAAGGGACCCAGTTTCAGCTTTCTGTATATGACTAGCCAGTTTACCCAACACCATTAATTTTATTAAATAGAGAATCCTTTCCCCATTGCTTTTTTTTGTTAGGTTTGTCAAATATCAGATGGTTGTAGATGTGTGGCATTATTTCTGAGGCCTCTGTTCTGTTCAATTGGTCTATATCTCTTGTTTGGTACCAGTACTATGCTGTTTTGATTACTGTAGCCTTGTGGTATAGTTTGAAGTCAGGTAGTGTGATGCCTCCAGCTTTGTTCTTTTTCCTTAGGATTGTCCTTGCTATGCAGGCTATTTTTTGGTTCCATATGAAATTTAAGGGTTTTTTTTTTTCCAATTCTGTGAAGAAAGTCAATGGTAGATTGATGGGGATAGCATTGAATGTAAACTTTGGGCAGTATGGCAGTTTTCATGATATTGATTCTTCCTAACCATGAACATGGAATGTTTTTCCATTTGTTTGTGTCCTTTCATATTTCTTTGAGCAGTGGTTTGCAGTTCTCCTTGAAGAGGTCCTTCACATCCCTTGTTAGTTGTATTCCTAGGTATTTTATTCTCTTTGTAGCAAGTGGGAGTTCACTCATGATTTGACTCTATTATTGGTGTATAGGAATGCTTGTGATTTTTGCACATTGATTTTGTATCCTGAGACTTTCTGAAGTTGCTTATCAGCTTAAGGACATTTTGGGCTGAGATGATGGGGTCTTGTAAATATACCATCATGTCATTTCAGATAGAGACAATTTGACTTCCTCTTTTCCTAATTGAATGCCCTTTATTTCTTTCTCTTGCCTGATTGCCCTGGCCAGAACTTCCAATACTATGTTGAATAGGAGTGTTGAGAGAGGGCATCCTTTTCTTGTGTTGGTTTTCAAAGGAAATGCTTCCAGTTTTTGCCCATTCAGTGTATTACCTGTGGGTTTGTCATAAACAGCTTTTATTATTTTGAGGTATGTTCCATCAATACCTAGTTTATTGAGAGTTTTTAGCATAAAAGGCTGTTGAATTTTTTTGAAGATCTTCTCTGCATCTAGTGAGATAATCATGTGGTTTTTGTCTTTGGTTCTGCTTGTGAGATAGATTATGTTTATTGATCTGCATATGTTGAACCAGCCTTGCATCCTAGGGATGAAGCTGAACTTAATCATGGTTGATAAGCTTTTGATGTGCTATTGGATTTGGTTTGCCAGTATTTTATTGAGGATTTTTGCATTGATGTTCATCAGGGATATGGGCCTCAACTTTTCTTTTTTAGTTGTATCTTCACCAGGTTTTGGTATCAGGATGATGCTGGTCTCATAAAATGAATTAGGGAGAAGTCCCTCTTTTTCTATTGTTTGGAATAGTTTCAGAAGGAATGGTACCAACTCCTCTTTGTACTTCTGGTAGAATTCGGCTGTGAAACCATCTGGTCCTGGACTTTTTTTGGTTGGTAGGCTGTTAATTGCTGCCTCAAGTTCAGATCTTGTTATTGGTCTAGTAACAGATTTGACTTCTTGCTGGTTTAGTCTTGGGAGGGTGTAAGTGTCCAGGACTTTATCCATTTCTTCTAGATTTTGTGGTTTATTTGCATAGAGGTATTTATAGTATTCTCTGATGGTAGTTTGTATTTCTGTGGGATTGGTGGTGATATCCCCTTTATCATTTTTTATTGCATCTATTTGATTCTTCTCTCTTTTATTCTCTATTAGTCTGGTTAGCAGTCTATTTTGTTGAAATTTTCAAAAAAACAGCTCCTGGAGTTATTGATTTTTTTTTAAGGTTTTGTGTGTGTGTGTGTGTGTGTGTGTGTGTGTGTGTGTGTGTCTTTAACTCCCTCAATTCTGCTCTGATCTTAATTATTTCTTGTCTTCTGCTAGCTTTTAATTTGTTTGTTCTTGCTCCTCTAGTTCTTTTAACTGTAGCATTAGAATGTTGATTTTAGATCTTTCCTGCTTTGTCTGTTGGGCATTTAGTGCTATAAATTTCCCTCTACACACTGCTTTAAATGTGTCCCAAAGATTCTGGTACATTGAGTCTTCATTTTCTTGATATTGACAATTTGTATCTTCTTTATTTTTTTTGTGTTTATCAATCTAATTGACTTTTTCAAATAATTAACTTTTTTTTTTTCATTTATGTTCTGTATTGCTTTTCTTGATGTCTCTTCACAGATTTTTATTCCTTATTATTTCATTCTACTTACTTTGGGTTTAATTTCATGTTAATGTTCTAGTTTCCTACAATGCAAGCTTATTTTTCTTTTTAAATTAATGCAATTAACATTATAATTTTTTCTTCTAAGCACTGATTTTACTGCATCTTGTACGTTTTTATATGTTGTGTTTTCATTTTAATTTACAACAAAGTCAACAAAGTATTTTCAAATTACAATTCTTTTTTTTTCTTTGAGACAGAGTCTTGCTCAGTCACCCAGGATGGAGTGCAATTGTGGGATCTCGGCTCACTTCAACCTCCACCTCCTAGGTTCAGGCGATTCTCCTGCCTTAGCCTCCCAGTAGCTGGGATTACAAGTGCCTGCCACCACACCCGGCTAATTTTTTTTGAATTTTTAGTAGAGATGGGGTTTTACTATGTTGGCCAGGCTGGTCTTGAACAATTGGTCTCAAATGATTCACTCACCTTAGCCTCCCAAAGTGCTGGGATTACAGGCGTGAGCCGTGCCTGGCCAAATTATAATTCTTATAATTTCTTTTTTGGCCCATGAGTTATTTAGAAATATTTGGGAATTTTTAAAGGCATCTTTATCTTTTTGATTTCTGGTAACTCCATTGTGATCTGAAACATGTTTTATATATTCTAAATCCTTTCATGTTTGTTGAGATTTATCTTATGATCCTGAATATCTTGGTGAATGTTTGCACTATAAAAAATATGTATTCTGCTGTTGTTAGATTTAGAGTTCTGTAGGTGTCAGAAGTTTGCTCAAGTTGCTTGAAACTGTTATTCAAGTCACATATCTTCTTATTGATGTTCTGTTACTTGTTTTAAAAATTACCAGTAGAGGAGTGTTGATATCTTCAACCATAATTGGAGGTTTGTCTATATTCCCTCTTTGTCTGTCTTTGCTTCACATAGTTTGAAGCTCTATTATTAAAGACATAAATTTAGAATTGTTATTTTTCCTGATTAAATGGTTATTTTTCTTGATTAATGTGTGGTAATCCTCTTTTAATTAATGTGTAATATTCCCCATTTTGAAGTTAACTTTTTCTCATGCTAGTATAACCACTCCAGTTTTCTTTTGATTGGTATCTGCATAGTTTCTCTTTTTGCCATTCCTTTTTAAATATATGTATGTTTTGGTTATTAAAATGAGTTTCTGTATGGATAATTAGATCTTTTAAAAATCCAATTTGACAATCTCTGCCTTTTAATTAGGCTGTTTATTTATACTTAATGACGTTATTGACGTGATTGAGTTTAGATCTACTATTTTGCTGTTTGTTTTCTGTTTGACCCATTTGTTATTTTCATCTTGGTCTGCCTTCCATTGTATGGATTGAGGATTTTTATGATTCTGTTTCATCTGTGTTGTTGGATATTACACATGTTTTTTTGCTTCTGTTTCATCTGTGTTGTTGGATATTACGCATGTTTTTTTGTTTTACCTTTTATTGCTTACTTTAGGATTCAACTTTTTTTTTTTTTTTTGAGACAGGGTCTCACTTTGTCACCCGGCTGGAGTGCAATGGCATGATCTTGGCTCACTGCAACCTCTGCCTCCTGGGTTCAACCAATTCTTCTGCCTCAGCCTTCTGAGGAGCTGGGATTACAGGTGCCCACCACCATGCCTGGCTTTTTTTGTATTTTTAGTAGATGCAAGCTTTCACCATGTTGATCAGGCTGGTCTTGAACTCCTGACCTAGTGATCCACTCCCTTAGCCTCCCAAAGTGCTGGGATTACAGGCATAAGCCACCTCACCTGACCATACTCAACTTTTTAATAGTCTACTTTAAAATAAAATTATATCACTTCACATATAGTATAAAAACCTTACAATATAATTCCATTTACTTTTTCCTATTCTGTGTGTTACTATTATCATGTATTTTACCCTGTGTATGATATATGTGTACAATGTTGATATAATAAGCTGATTATTACATTATACAGTTATCTTTTAAAGACATTCAAAATAAAATAATATCATTTACATTTACTCATTTCCTTTTGTTTTTGTGGCATTTTCCTTTTCCTACTCTTTTTCTTTTTGTCCTTCTGTTAAATTGTATAGCCACATGTGTGTCTAGTATCATTTTTCATTTTTTTAAAGTCACTTAATATTTCTCATAGTGTGAGTTCTGCTGGCATTGGATTCTTTCAGATTTTGCTTATCTGTGGAAAACAATTGTTTTGACTTCATTTTTGAAGGCTATTTTTACCATGTGTGTAATTCTGTTTTCTTTCCTCTCTTCAGTACTGTAAAGATGCCATCCTTTTTTTCTGACTTGCATAGTTGTAAACAAGAAGTCAGTTACCATTCTTCTCTTTGTTCCTTTGAAAAATTTTTTTCTATTTGTGTTTAAGATTTTCTCTCTCTCTTTTTTTTGTTAGTTTGCTTATTATGTACCTAAAAAATTGCATTTTTTAACAAGTGTATTTTTATGCTTGAATTTTTCAGAGTTTTGGACCTATAGCTTGTTGTCTTTCATTAATATTTGAAGATTCTTGATGATTACCTCTTCAAATACTTCTTTTGGCTTGTTTTCTTTCTCTTCTCCTTCTGGAATTCCAATGCTATGTTTTTATGTCATTTGATGTTCTACAGCCTTTAGATGCTCTGTTGTGTGGGTGTTTTCCTATTTTTTTTTTTTGTTGTTATTTTCTATTGACCTATCTTAGATTTTACTAATTATTTCTTTTACTCTTTTCAGTCTTCTGATAAGCTCATCTGAAGGATTCTTCATATTTGATGTTACATTTTTCATTTCTAGTACTGCAATTAGACTCTCTTTTGTGGTTTCCATCTTTCTTTTGAAATATCCACATGCTTATCCATGTTGTACACCTATTCCACTAGATCCTTTAATAATAACTATTTTAACGTCTCTTCTAATATCTATGCTATCTCCTGTTCTGACTCTGTTAGCTTCTTTAAGATTTGACCATGGATCATTTCAGAGAGTATTTTTTTTTGCTTTTTTAGTGAATCTTATAAAATTTTCCAGGCAATTTGTATGATAGAATAGTAGAGTTGAGACAGACAGTATTTATGCCTAGAAATGGGCATGCTGCTTCTGTTTTCAGCTAATTAGTGTTAAGTCAGTGTAATCAGGAGTTGAACTGGGTCTGAGTTTTGTTGTTGTTTTTGTAACCCCTAGTGCAACACACACTTTAAATGACTCCAGTCCTGCATTGCTGCCGCCTTGTGCTTAACATAAAGCCTACGGTACCTGGGGTTTTTCTCAATGTTCCTGCTCCACCCAGCTTTCAGCAGGTTCAACATTCTACACCATAGAAGATTCCTCTCTCTCTGTTCCTTTCCTTCCCGTAGCTAGATTGCTGTTGTTTATAGCTCAGTGCCAGTCTCATGGTGGGAAGAGGGGGGAATCTTGGTTCTCCTGTGCTAGCCTTAGTCTTAATCAAGTCCTGTATTTTAGAACCTCAGGGACAGAGTTTTCTTAGCAAGCCTGTCCCTCCCCCAGTGGGAATAAACCTCTGCTTTATCAGTGTCGGATTCTTGGCTCGTGTGTTTCTTGAACCTTCCAGCAGCCAATGGTTTCCACCAACTGTCAAGGTAGATTGAAGGAGCAGCTTTTCTATCCCACACCCAGTGGCAGCTGGCATTTGACTGAGACTGTGAGGTCAGAGGAATGCCAGGGAGGAAGAGCTTCTCACATGTCTTATCTTTCACTCAATCTTTCTCCGGGGCACCTATTGGAGGTCTATGTAAAAGAGCTGGTTAGTGGATGTGGGCTTTCCTTGTGTTTGGGGTTCCCAGGGATGTTAAACTGTCAGGTAAACCTACAGTTAACCTTTAAGAATTTGTTAAACTTTCAGTTGTTTCTTTATTATCAGATTTTATAGTTGCTGCCTTTTGTCTCACACTCTGCGGAAGGCAAATGGTTACTATGTTCCCATCTTGCTCTGAGAGAGGTTCACTACTCTTTAGAACTCAGTTCACCTGATTGCCTTTCAGTTGCAACTCTATGCTGGCCTTAAAAAGCTATTATTTTTAGATTAACCTGCTGGTTTTATTGTTAGAATGGGAATGCCGTTCCTCTGTGACTTTCCACGTCTAAGGTGGAAGTGGAGTACAATATCCATATTAAACTGTATATGTATACTTCTTAAATCTTTGAATTCTAAAAGGAAAAAAAAATGAGTGCTTCCGTAAGATTTACTCACAGGTTCAATGAATTGTATACAAGTTGCTTAAATTTTTTTTTTTATAAATCACTTTGAGAATATAAAGAATGATATAGAAAATGCACTCCAGAAAAATGGATATTTGTTCATACATACACAATTTTTACTATGGTTTAAAGTGATTCCATTTCCAGAAGAAGGGTCTTGGTAAATACAAAAAGGGAAGAGCCTACTGTCCCATCATGCTGGCTGATTCATTCAAATATTAGATAATTTTTGCTTTTTTTGTCCTGGTTCACTTATTCCCTGTTACCATGATTCCTGTTTACTTCGTTAAGAGGGCTGAAAAATCCTTGAAACAGTGGAGTGCAGCAGAATATACTGGAAAGTGTCCTTGAGCTTGGAAACAGGAAAACTTGGGTTTAATCTTGGGTCTTTTACCAGCTAATTGTTGGCCTTGGGATAAAGCTTTTAATCTTGCTAATTCTTCAGCTTTATTCTCTATAAAATGCGGACATTGAGAGAGCAGAATCTTCAAGCATACAGGAGACAAGAATTAGGTCAAACCAAGCATATATAATTTATTTGTTATTTATTTGGCCTTATCATTGTAATTGAAAGGCTACTAAGGCAACAGTTATAAGACCACTCACAGAATGGCTCTATTCTGATTACACACACACACACACACACACACACACACACACAGAGAGAGAGAGAGAGAGAGAGAGAGAGAATGCTGAGACAGTGTCTCGCCCTGTCTCCTAGGCTGCAGTGCAGTAGCGCCATCTTGACTCACTCCAACCTCTGCCTCTCAGGTTCAAGTGATTCTCCTGCCTCAGCCTCCCGAGTAGCTGGGACTACAGGTGCCTGTCACCACACCCAGCTAATTTTGGTATTTTTAGTAGAGATGGAGTTTCACCATATCAGCTAGACTGGTCTTGAACTCCCTACCTTGTGATCCACCAGCCTTAGCCTCCCAAAGTGCTGGGATTACAGGTAGGAGCCACCGTGCGTAGCCATGGAATCTAGAGTTTTTATAGCATGTTGGATAAGGAGAAACAGCTCTGATATTACTTAGCTTAGTTTGAATCTTGGCTCTACTAACCGTGTGAACTAGGGGAAACTACTAAGCAACTTTGTCTTAATTTTTCCATCTATACAACAAGGATAGTAATAATACCCTCCCTACCCATTGGGTTCTTTGAGAGTGAAAAGAGAAAATGCATGTAAATTAGTAGCATAATGCTGAGCTCATAGTAAATGCTCAATATATTGAGACTATCTTTTTCATTTGAAGTTTTATCATATGTGCTGTCTCACATTTCTATGTAATCTTTATAATTGTCCTTTTAATGTCTGGACAGTATTCTGTAATGCAAATACAGATCACTGTGACTTACTCACATTTTGTTTGACAGGCTAGTTCCAGTTTTTGGCCATTCAAGATAATACTATTATAAATGTCTTCTTTCATATAATATGCTTTTTGCTTCAGTTTACTGTTTCCTTTAGAAAAACCCTTGGAGGAGTATTCTGGGTAAAGGGAATGAACCTCGACATGGGTCTTGCTGCATATCCAAGCATGTATCTTGGAGTCACAGTAGTGACTGTAGAAAGGTGTTACCCTCTACCTCTGATTCTCATGGGGACCAGGAGATGTCCATTGCTTGTTTTATTCCTTTGAAAGAGGCAGCTTCATTGTGTCTGTTCCTCTGTTAGGTGAACTGTCCTAGCCTTTCCTATTCCTAATGGCTCATGACTCACACCCATCACCCCTTTCAGTGGCTCTGAAAAAATTGCAAATCTCATTTTCATGTCAGCTGCTTCGCTTGGGACCACCTGAAGAAGGAAAACCTCCTGGTGTGGGCAGTGGGGTGCCTGTTCTGCAGCTCTCTCCTTATTTGTCTCAGCTGGAAGTTCACATTATCTGGGAGAGATGGGTTTGGAGCTGCTTAGAAGTTTTTCAGCTAGTGAGAGAAGCAGGCTTCAGTGTCCCCTGCCTAAGGGATCTTGTTTCTCAAGCAGATGCCATTGCTTGAGGGTAAAACTTAGGGAGAACAGGCTTTCCTTTTCCAATAGTCCTAGTCCCCGATGGCTGCTTCCACCACAAGACCTGTCCATTCCCTTCCCCTGCCATCTCCTCTCAGGGGCTTGCTCTCCGCCATCTCACTCTATGTATTTGTTTCTAGGGCTGCCACAACAAAATACCACAGATGGCAAGGCTCAAACAACAGAAACTTACCTTCTTACAGTTTTAGAGACCGGGAGTCCAAGATCAAGGTGTAGGCAAGTCTTTTTTCTTCTGAGGCCTCTCTCCTTGGCTTGCAGATGACCACCTTCTTGCTGTGTCCTCACAAGACCTTTGCCCTGTGTGTATGTTCTTGATTTTTCTCGTAAGGACAGCAGTCAAACTGAATTAAGACCCAACTGTTATGACTTTACTTAACCTTAATTAACTCCTTAAAGGTCCTGTCTCCAAATACATTCACATTGTGGATAGGGATATGAATTTTGTGGGACACAATGCAGTCCATAGTATTATTTCACTGTTGTCTAGATTAGAGAACACATACACACACACACACACACACACACACAAATACATGGTTTCACACTAGGGAGAAGAATCCAGTTTTGCAGTAGAATTTTGCCAGATATATCCAGATAGCACAGGAAAGCTGCCAAGTCTAAGGGAGTCAGATGGTTGGCAGGAGGTCACAGTGAGCTGAGGGCCTTGCCTGATGCTCCCTCTGAGCATGGCCTTGGCCCACAGGCATTGATCATATAGCAGTAACACTGAGCTCATCCATTGGATGTGAAGCTCAGTTCTCAGTTGACAATATTTATGGTAGGCAATACTTATTTAGTAGATTGGTGCAAAAGTAATTGTGGCTGTTGAAAGTAATGGCGAAAACTGCAATAACTTTTGCACCAATCTAATAATAATTTCTTTTTTTTTGAGACAGTCTTGTTCTGTCACCCAGGCTGGAGTGCAGTGGCACAATCTTGGCTCACTACAACCTCCTGGATCCAAGCAGTTCTCGTGCCTCAGCCTCCTGAGTAACTGGGATTACAAGCGCCTGCCGCCACAGCTGGCTAATTTTTTGTATTTTTTAGTAAAGATTGGGTTTTATAATGTTGCCCAGGCTGATCTCAAACTCCGGACTCAGGTACTTTACCCACCTCAGCCTTCCGAAGTGCTAGGATTACAGGTGTGAGCCTCCGTGGCTGGCCGAGGGTAGGCAATATTTAAATTCGTAGATGCTGTGAGTTCACTCCTGCATTATTCAGTGCACAGCCATTAATTTGGGTTTCTGCATGGCCACTCTCTGCTGCCCTGTTGCCATGTCTGGAGAGCCTCAGAGGCCACAGCAAAGGTTTCTGACCTACGTCCTCTGAAATTTAGTGGCCTCAGATCACCAAGGTTCTTCTCCTTTTATCTCAAATCCTATTGATTTTTCAAGTCTTTTAGCCCTACGCACCACCTGGCATGGGTTGAGCGCTGGCTTTCCACCTCTGCGCCTCTCAGATTCCTCCTTATCAGGACAATTTAAAGTGCTCCTTCCCTCCTAGATCAAGTACACCTGTCGCACACCTGCCTTTTCTCATGAGCTTCTCCTCTGCAGTTTCCACATGTTTATTTCCTTAGGAGCCAGGTGGTGTGGGTACGGAAAGAGATTTAGAGATCAGAGAAAGAGAGCTTTGGAGGAGGCGTGTCCTTTATCTAAAAGGCTGAATCTACAGGCTTTGAATTCACCTGAGAAAAAAAGAGTGATGGGAGGGAAGGTTCTTATTATCAAGACTCAGTGGAAATTAAGCATTCTATTCAAAGAAATCACAAGCTCATGAATGGTCCAGAAAGCCACTTTGATTTACCTGCCTTAATGATCTCTCTTCAGTTTGTGTCAAAATCATAATGTAGTAGTCTTATTTTAGGAAAGCCACATTTGTAGATAAACACAGTGTCTGCATCTCTAAGGGGCCCTGAAATATTCCAAAGAAATATGTTTTCAGTTGTAAAAACAAGTCATGGTAAAGTCAGAGAGACGTGTGAGCTCCGTAGCTCCTCTGGGGTTGGAGGCAGTGGCACCATTGATGCCCTTGTGTTCCTCGTTCATGATGCCTCCTTTACCTGGACTTTTTCTGTTGAAGCCTGAACAATGATAAACCAGTTTCTGAGAGAGGACCCAGGAGTACCTTGCCTTGATTTAATATCAGTAGACACTTTGGGAGGATTAATGCAAGTGGATCACTTTAGGTCAGGAGTTTGAGACCAGCCTGGCCAACATGGTGAAACTCTGTCTCTACTAAAAATACAAAAATTAGCCAGGTGTGGTAGCACATGCTTGTGATGCCAGCTACTCGGGAGGCTGAGGCAGGAGAATTACTTGAACATGGGAGGTCAAGATTGCAGTGAGCTGAGATCGTACCATTGTACTATAGCTTGGGTGACAGACTGAGACTTCATCTCGAAAAATAAAATAAAATAAAATGAAATAAAAGATCAAGAGAAGTTGCTGGGCACTCAGAAATGGAAAGAGAGAGACACAGGGGCCTTTCCAAGCCACACTCTTCTATGCAAGGCAGCAGCTTTCTTCTACACACCTCCAACCCCTCTTATAACGTTGCCGGGAAGAGCATTTCAGTTAGTATCATGCTGACTTCACCCATGGGCAAATAACACACATGCTTAAGGTGTCAGCAAAACAAAGACATCCCAATGAGGAATTCATTTTCTTTTATTTTAATGTCAATGTCTATATTTGTACACACATATATGAGATGCAGAGGTAGGTACCAAATATATACAGAGATCTTAAAATGAGACCATTTGCACATGAATATCTGGATCTTTTCCTGTATCTACATTTATACCTATCAACATACATGTATATACTGGAATGACGTGGGGTAGGAGTTGGGGCCTCAGAGTTTTACTGTGTCCCTGAGGAGGCTGGTACTTTGATTACTGTAAACCCTGGGATGGGCACCATGACCACCTACAGCATCCTTTTCCTTGGAATTACTGAATAAGGAGGGGAAAATAAATCTTTCTAGGAGAAGCTTGGCCTTTTCCAGATGTCCTAGGTGTCTCAGGGTGGCGTGACAAGCAGCTCAGGACTTCGCTGCCACTCACAGTGTGGGAGATGTGCCTGTCTTGTGACACTGGTCAACCAAACACCCTCGATTTGGGTCCAGCTGGGTGCAAGTTTGACAGTAAGCATGGTGAGTTTGGAGTCGCTCTGTGGATTTCCATGGTTTTTTAATTCCTAGGCAATTTGCTAATATCTAACAATTCCAGAAATAAATTCACTCTCTACTCATCAGGAAAATATAGAGGATGTGAACTGGGAGTCAGGGAGTCATGCGTTGAACTGTCAGCTCTCGCACTGGTCAGCTATGTGATCTTGAGAGTTACTTAATCTCTTTGGGATTTAGCTTTCCTTGTCTGAAAAATAAAGCATAACATGGCTTCATGGAGTTGTTAGGATGCCTAAGAAAGGTTCTGTTCCCTATCTGACCACTCCCCTTCTTTTCTGAATTCCTTCCTCCTTTCTTTTCCTTCATCCTTTCCTCAGGATGTTTTCCGTACTAAATCTTGGTATATTTTTGGGGAAGGATCCAAAATCTCAGCTGGAGGACCAGCACAGACAGAGCCAATAGATGGGGCTGGCTGGGAGAACACTCTGTGCATGGGAGGTCCCAGCAGACAGGGTTGTCTAGGTAGTGAAGTTAGAGCAGGATTTGGGGCCCTGCAGCCTACCAAAGGCAGAAGGCCTGGCTGTGCACCCCACTTCTTGTTAACAGAGAGTCGGGGGCCTCCTGGAAGATACTACACACCACTCATGGGTCACAACCAGAGACTTCAGATGACTTTGACTGTGGGTGATGGCAGCAGGTGTTCAGAGTGGGGAGGGTCACTCCAGGAGTCCTGGAGTCCATGTTGTGACCCAACAGGCTTACTCCGAAGGGGACTTGGGAGAGTTGGATGGGGACAAGGTTCCTTCTGGTTGGGTAGGACTCTCCTGCTCCTTTTCTAAAATTTCATGTCTAATTTCCTTCTCACCGTTGCTCAGCCTTGCTCCAAATCTGTAGAATGCACTGGGAATACAGATCACATTACAATCACTTGAGTGTCATTCTGATGATTCTTTGCCATGGCTAATATGGATATTTTTCCAAAGCAGGCTTGTAGGAGAATGAATGTGTGTTCTCCCCAAATTAATTTGTTGTGAAAACAAAGTCACTTCATTCCCTGGATTCCTTTAAATACTTGATCTTTCCTCTAGTTTGCTGGCCCTCGCCCTTCGTGACTCATCTCTTTTATGGGAACTTTTTCCTGGCTTAGAATCCTAGCTCTGCTCAGAATGAGGGAGAGGGGAGGCTGTGCCCAGATCATTTGGGAGGAGCCAATGGGAGGCCCTCCCAGTTTTCGAAGCAATAAAGGCGCACGCCAAGGTCCTCAGCAGAGACTGTTTCTTAATGTCTGTCTGAAAATAGCTTCCCTGTCATATAGCGGGTCCCAAGGGGGGTTGTCAAACTGTCCAAGGAAACTACATATATGTACATTTTGTGCATTATATACATAAAATATAAAACACATATAAAAATTATAAGTTTTATCCATGCAATCTTCTATATGGTTTGAATTTAGTCTGCCGGCTTTTGAAAATGAGTCATTTAATGTCAACTGTGTTCCCAGATCCTTCTCTAACCTCCTTCTCCCACTCCCTTTCCAGCCTGGCTAGAGCCTGAATCAAGGCTGACACATGAAGATGTCCTGGTAAGAATTAGGGTTTGCTGGTATTGCCGTTTCACCTGGCTTCCTAGCTGATTGGGCATGGCCTTTGATCAGGGTATTGTGGATTTTGTGGATAATTTTTTTTCTATTCTTCTCATTTACTTTAAATTATTTTCCTTATTCTTCAAGCATATATAAAATATTTGCTATATCCCAGAGCTGTGCTCAGCTCTGGAGGGAAGAGGGATTTGAAACTGTATGTGGATTGTGGCCTTAGCAAGGGCCACACTTGTGACATTTGTTGAGTTCTTACTATTTGCCAAACTGTGTTAACTGGTTTTCATATATGATTGCAGTTAATTTTTATAATACTCAAAGTGTGTATTTTTCCCATCTTGGCAATGAGAAGGCAAATGTTGGTAGAAGAGAATAGCTTGCTCCAGCTCCTAGTACCAGAGCAAGGGTTTGAACTCAGATCCATCTAGCTCCAAGCCTGATGGATCTAAGGCAAAGGGTGATCAGTATCACAATAGTGATAATTCTTTTGTTTCTCAGTTGCTTATCAAGAAAACAGCGATAGCCACCCTGCCATCCTCTTCACAGGGCTATTGAAAGGATAAAAGTGCGCATGAGAAAAGGCTGTTTTTAGAGCCACAGGGAGGGCCAGGTGGTATTTGTGTGTGTGAGTTAGTTTATGGTTAGAGAGTCCAGGGAGAAAAGAAGACAGCCTGTTTGACCTTTCCATCTATACCAACTCTGTCAGGATCATGAAAGAGGGCCCATGTGACTGTATGCTCATTAGCAGGGAGCAAATCCAGACCTGCCCTGTGCTAGCTGTGTGGCTGCTATGGTTTGGATGTTTGGCCCTTCAAATACCATGTTGAAATTTGATCCCCAGTGTTGGAGGTGGGGCCTAATGGCAGGTGTTGGGGTCATGAAGGTGGGCCTCTAATGAATGTCTTGGTGCGGTCCTCTTGGTAACCAGCGCATTCTCTGTATGAGTTCCTGCCAGAGCTGGTTGGTAAAAGGAGCCTGCTGCCTCTCCTCTCTCACTTGCTTTCTTTGTCACCATGCTGGCTCTCCTTCCTCTTCTTCATGAGTGGAAGCAGCTGGAGGCCTTTACCAGATACCCAACTGTACAGCCAGCAGAATTGTGAGCCAAATATTAAATCCCTTTTTCTTTATACATTACCCAGCCTTGGGTATTATTTCATAACAACATAGACAGACTAAGACAATGACCTTGGCCAAGTAAATTTCCCTTGGAGAGCCTCAGATGTCTTATCTGTAAATTGGGAAAATGATGTCTGCTCTTACAAGGACTGTGGTGACAATGGGTCATGCCTGTTAAGCATTTATAGGATGGGTGCCTAGTTAGGGGGTGTGGGGCATCCCTTCCTTCTTCTGATTTTTCTACCTTCCTGGAGGCTTGCTTTTTCTGTAGTCCGTCTTGTGGTCCCACTTTCATGGGGATAAGTTAGCAGCATATGCTAAGTTAATTTCTGAGATCGTGGCTACTAAGAGTTTATGGTTTAATACCCACCTTCCTTGGCTACTGACAGAGGAAAGAGATGGACGAACACTCAGAATCCATAGGGATGACTCTGTAGCATGGAATTCCAGGCTCTGCCAGAGGCTGGGGAGAAAGTCATTGTGTAGGAAGTGGCTAACTCTAAGCCCCTGCTAGGCTACCTTTTGACCCTTTGAGAACATCCAGTACTAGAACCCTGCACCTTGCATTTTTGTTTCTCTGCAGTTGTTTAGCCCCTCTTCTCTCTGGTCTCCTTTGCCTTGACTTTTCTCCACTAAAAGTAGAGGAAAAGCAGAAGAAAACAGCTGTCTCCCTTCAAATGGTCTGTGTTCACAGTTTCCATGGAAAGAACCCGCCCCTTCAAGGGCGGCAGAAGAGGCGTTAGAGCCGGACAGATGTCAGGAGAAATTGATCACAGCAAGGTAAGGTGCCAGGGAATCAATTGCTCTCTCTCCTGGGGTGACGCATTGGACAGACAAGCTGTCAGGAAGAACACGCACAGCTTGTACCTTGTAGCTGTGTTTGGGCTGGAGGAGGGAGCTATCTCCATCCGTCTTTGTTTATTCAACATCCTCAATGTGTGCAGCATAGCTCTCAGTAATATGAATGGTGCGTATGTGCTCCCTGGCCCCAAGGGCCCCAGGCTCACCAAGGAGGCAAAGCACAGGACTCAGGAAACTCTTGGCAACTCATCTTGGGGATGTTGGTTTCTCAGCAAAGGTGCAGGAGACCCAGAGGTGAGTTCATCCTACTAGGCCCAGAGCAGGTTCCTGAGAGAGCTGAGCCTGAATGGCCACCACAGGGGCATGACTATTTTTTAAAGCACGTTCACATCTTTGCACAGAGTGAGATAAGTCAAACATGTTGCAATAAAACTCTGTTCATAACACCAGGGAGGGCTTATTCTGGTGCTTGGTGTGCTCAGTGCTGTGTGTTTGTCAGCTGCCCTAGTAAATGTTGTTGTTTTTGCTGTTGAGGTTTTCCATCCTTTTTGGTCAAAGGCTCAGATACCATGCCTGGGCGAGACAGCCATTGCACAGGTAAACTTCTGTGACTCACTTGGATATTCTTTGATGGCTCTGCAGCCCAAATACCATTGTGGACCCCTCCCCAGGAAATTGCTGCTCTGCTTATGGCCTTAGAGAGGGCCCTCTGTTCCTGGGCCCCTGACGACCTATGCCAGATCATCACGGGCATGCCCTTTGCACTGGATGCTTCTGCCATGCTGAGCTATCATGCGAGTGATGCTCACTTAGGACTTCGCCCAGTAGCTCCTTCCGTTCCCCAGAATGCTGCTTCCTCCCACCGTGCTACCTGGAGGACACCTGCTTATCCCCAGAAGCTTCTAGCCTCAGCCTTTCCTCTGTATCTCTACACAGTCTCCCCAAAGAAGGCTGAAGTGCTCCTCCTCTGTGTCCCAGAACACTGGACACCTTCTTCATGGCAATTCCTTTGCATCAGTTTTCCCACCAGCCTCTGAACTCCTTTAAGGGTGGGGACTGGACCTTGCTCACTACTGTTCCTTCACCCAGCTCCTAGCACTGGCTTGATCTATGGTAGGACTCTATACATGTTTGTTGAATGACTAAAGGACCATGAGGGGGACAGAAACAGCACCAGACTGAGAATCAAGGGATATGAACTCTAGAGGAAACTTGGGTGGGGGGCAAATAGCTGTGTGACCTTGGTCAAAGCAGCCCCACCTGTGTGAGAGTACATTCACAAAAGCACGTGGGGAAGTATAGATAAGAGGTCAAGGTTCCCAGAAAGTTGTGTTCATTTCAGGGTAGGCCTGTGACCAATATGGAGAAGAGCCAGGGGACATGCTTTTCATCATGAATGGAAACACACAAAGGTTGCCCTCATTCCAAATACAAAGTCCTCAAAGCCAGTAATTTAGTTTAATCATCTACATGAATTGAATATATAGTTCCGGGAAAGATGCGCATGGCCTGGAGTTTGGTCCCAGTGCCCCCTGTTGGCCAGGCTGGATGACTTTGGGGAATGCCTCTCTGACTCTCAGGTACCTCAAATGTGCTTGTCTATTACTTGTCGAATGTTGCTGCCCTCACAAGGATGCTGCCAGCATCACGGGAGGTAATTTATGGGAAAGCACTTGGGAAGCCACGAGGTGCTTAGAAACAGAGGGATGCAGGAGTGGCTGCTGTGGGAGGCCCCCTATCCTTCTACCCCAGGTGCCAAGAGTGTTGGCCTTGAGGGTGCACAGCTGTGGCCTTCTCCTGAGACCTGCCCTCAGGGGAACATGTGTCTCCTCGCAGAGCATTCGCTCCACTCTCACTACCTCCAGAAGACCCTGGGCATGGCTGATGACCTGGAGAAAGGCCAGCCTCCTTGCCGTAGGAGGGGAACAATGTGAGGTGCAGTTGGTGCCCCAGCATGCTCCTTCAGGATAGTCTATAAATCCCTAAACAGTGCCTCTGAAGTGTGTTGTTGTCATAGTCATTCTGTAAATTCTCCAGAGAAGGTCATCTAATCATATAACAAATATCAAAGTCAATAAGAGAACAAGAATGACTATATCTAGCTTTCAAATAGAGCCTTCAGAGCCCTAGGGTTCTGAAGGAATGCCCTTGGGACTGCTGGTGTGTGTGTGAAAAAGAGGGAGCCAGAGGGTGGTGAAGGCTTCCCTGGACGATTCACCCTCCACATTTTGATGGTGAGGCAGCTGAGGCCCAGAGAGGTGAAGTGAACTCCTCAAGATCACACAGCTAGTCAGAGGCAGAGCAGCGTCCAGACTCAGCTTCCCTTAATCCAAGATGAATAACCTTCCCATTGCACCTCTCTACCAGCCAGAGCCCTGCGAGGAATCACAAGGCTGATGGATGATTTGGTGAAAGGAAAACTTGCAGAGCAATGGGCAGGGTTATGAGGATCAACAAGGGTTATTGAGGCATCCACAGGCAAGCAAGAGTGGGGGTCTTTACCACCTCTTGGCTTGAAGTGTCAAGATCAGAGAACAGTGTTATTGGAACCCAGTGAGAGCTGAGGGGGAGAAGTGCCTGCCCAGTAGGCACTGATGTGCAGAGAGGAGAAGCCTCTCCCAGCACAGTGGTCCAAAGAGGGCCCTCTGACCCCTACTTGACTCTCAAATCTTCTTGAGTGCTGGTAGGCAGGCATCAAAGGAGCCCCAAAGATGTAGTTCCTCGAGACCACCCCCAGGGCAGAGAAGAATGGAGATTGGTGCCAAGGAGGCCAACCGAATGACCAGCATGACTTCACGATACAGCCATCCCCTCCATCCAGGGTAGTGGATGGTGACAGGGCAAGACTCCGGCACATTGCAGGGTAGCCTTCCTGGTCCCTCTGTGTACTTGGTAGTGAATTTAGTATATGTGAATGTGCCTCGTGTTCCCTCAGCCTCAGAGCCACCTACTGTTCTGAGAGGTTTGTCTTCCTGAGGATCATGGTGGAGGAAAATGCTCCTCTTGTGAGAATAAGATCATGAGTGACAGAACAGAGAATTCCCTGGATGTCTCTCTACCAGAAATGTACCAGGTTCCACAGCAGATGGGCTCTGCAGAGTTGGCATGAATGATTCACGGGAGTGTGCTTGGCGAGTTTGGGCAAACATTGAAATTGGGTTTTGCTAACAAAGCCCTACTCCACCATGACAGGCAGGGTGCCTTGAATCCTAATTTTCAAATACGAAGGGACAGGATTTTCATGCTGTCTCTATGAAGAACTTTATTCAAAGCTCACTGTCAATCGTGGTCTTGCATGTCCTAAAGAGAAGGCTTACTTCTACAGAAATAATCTATGATGCGTGAAATGCTGTCTCCTTTTATGCATTCTTGACCCTGAGGAGCAGACCCTTTCCTTGGCAGGAGTTCTTCAGGGAATGCCCAGGGGACCATGCAACACTCCAGTTATTTTTAAGTTGAGCATATTCACACTGATTTCAAGGACAGCATATGCTCTTGTTGATTCAATAAGCACGATCCTGCATTAGGAATTATTGAGTAGATGGCTATGCTGGAAGGTGGCATAGAGAATCTGCCCTCACCTTCCCAGAACTCAACATGACGAATGGAAGTGATGCGCATTCAAACTATGATTCTGTTTTACACGGTCAGGCCTAGAGCATCTGCCACTACAGCCTATTGGCTGCTTGCCTTTGCATGCAAATTGGCTTTCCATCCAGGCCAGTTTGCTCTAGTGAGGGTCTCCCTGGATGTCATTAGCAATGCTTTATCTTCTGATTATGTGAGGAGTTGTGCCTCTGAACATTATTGCCTGCAGATTCTGGTGCGTGCAGTGAAGAAAGCTGATGGTATCTCAGCAGATCTTGGGGACTCCTGAGAAATTTCTTCCTCTGCTTTGTATTCTTTTACTAGGGCTTTAGGAAATCTGTTTATCTTCTACGTATTCCTATGTTATATAGCTGCATATGCAAAAGCCCGCCTAGAAGGAGCTGGTCTTTGAAATTCCTCCCAGGTCTTAGCAGAAATTGTTAGAGAAACTAAGGTGCAGCTTAGCTTATGTAAATATGTGGACAAGCTGGGCATGGTGGCTTATGCCAGTAATCCCAGCACTTTGGGAGGTTAAGGTGGGAGGATGACTTGAGCCCAGGAGTTTGAGAGCAGCCTGGGCAACCTGGCAAAACCCAATCTCTACTAAAAATACAAAAAAATTAGCTGAGTGTGGTGGCACATGCCTGTAGTCCCAGCTATTCCGGAGGCTAGGTGGGTGGATCACTTCAGCCTGAGAGGTCGAGGCTGCAGTAAGTAGTGATTGTGCCACTGCACTCCAGCCTGGGCAACAGAGTAAGACCCTATCTCAAAAAATATATATATGGGGTGTGTGTGTGTGTGTGTGTGTGTGTGTATATATAGTGTGTGTGTGTATATATATGGTATATATATATGAACAAGCTAAGAATGCCTCTACCTTCTAGCATAGTACAGGTGGCAACTTGTAAGCTACTTCCTTTTTATTCCTCTTTTACTCAACAAATATTTTTTGAGAAACTATTGTGCATAAGGCATGTGGTAGGCACTGGGGATATGGCTATAAAAGAGGACCAAAAACATCCTACATATGTATAGCTTTTTATTTAACATTTACTGGAATCTTTTGGTTCATCCATTCATCCATCCACCCATCCATCCATCCACCCACCTATCCATCCATCCATCCATCCATCTATTCCCCATCATCTATTCATATGTTTGTTTCACATTGACTTGCATTGCTACATAGTTGCATGTGGCTGGAAGAGCTTCAGGGAAACACTAAGCCCCATGCCATTATCTGTGATTTAGCTAACAGGTCCAGTATATCTACAGCCTATGCAGAGTGTGGAGACAATGATGCTGAGACCCTGTTAGTAGGACTGGAGGATTGCGGTATAAGGCTTCCCATGTGATGAGAAGGATGTAGAATGTCATTCGAAAGAAGGAGAAAATCTATGACCCATAGCTTTTCTCTAAATTTATAACCTTTCATTGATTGCTGCATGCATTCATTCAATAAATGTAGATGAATCTCCAGCCATGTGCTAAGTAATAGGAATATAGAAGTGAATACAATGCGATCTGTGCCTTCAAAGGGTTACAGGCTAGAATATTAAACTAATACTCATGAAATATGTAACCTGAAATCAAGACGTGTCTCCTTTGCTCTCCGATCTCAAGCTATTTGATAGTTTGGAAGAAGTGCTGTTTATGTCCTCATGACTCTTTTCCCATAAAGCTGGGTCAGGCTCTCAACATCCCCTAGCGGTGGACTTCAGTACCTGCACCTTTGGGATCCCTTGATGGCAGGGTTTCTGGCAACCAAATGCTCATGAAGACTTGGGCTGGGTGTGGAAACCCAAAGGTAGCATAGAATTTTCAGCTGGTATTCTGGAGCCAAGGCTGCCCAAATGTAAGTCTAGCTCTCTGCTTACCAGTTGGATGACCTTAGGCAAAGTTACTTACCTCTTTTTCCTCCCATTTACTCATATGCAAAATGGAGATAATTATAGTCTCTAAATCATACGTAGGTCTCTTCTGTATGGAAGTGTGGTGGTGGGTACATGATTATGTATTTCTTAAAATGCATAGAATGACAAATCACAAAGAATATATTTTACTGTATGTAATATAGAAAAAAATCAACTAGGGTGTATGTATGTGTGTGTGGGAGAGTTAGAATGCAGACTTAAGACAAAAGAACCTAACTGCATTTAAAATCACGTAATCCCACTGAAGGGAAGAAAGGAGCTAACTGAAGGAACCTTGGAACGCAGTGTATATTTAAAGTATCTAGTAAAACAGGCAAAAGAATTGCACACAAACATAATACTCCAGTTAGTAAATTTGTTTCTCACAAGGGTTTGGGTTAACAATTTGGAAACTGCTTAAATATATCCTGATCATGACTAATGATTTTTTAATTTTTATTATACTTTAAGTTCTGGGGTGCTGAGGAATCTTCTGTCCTGGAAAATATCCTACTATCATGTTTTTGGACGTATCCTTTCCTTCATCTTCTATTTTCCTTACTTCTTGCTCTTTCTTCTATACTCCTTCACTTCTCTTACACATTCCCCATCTGCTATCTCTATGCAATACTTTGAGTAAGTTTTGATATTGAATGCCCACTTCCTAATTCCCTCTTTGGTTGGATATATCTACAGTTTAACCAGTCATCTACCGATGTTTTATCTTTTTCTTTAAATTTCAATGATTATATATTTTTTTTCATAAAATTCTATTTAAATATGTCTAAAACCTGCAATTTTTTCTAAATTATCCATTTCTTGACTCAGAGCTTCTATACTTTTGTTTATCTTTTTGAAAAAGACTCAACAATAACTGTGTTAAAAATGTTCTGCTAAATCTATTTTAACTTTTTATTTTTGGGAAACTTTAGGCTGACAGGAAAGTTCCAAAAATATTACCAAGAAGGCCTGTAAACCTTTTACCCTGCCTCCCTGTGTGTTAATGTTTTATATAACTGTAGAATAATAATTAATCTCAAATATTAACCTTGGTACAATATCATTAACCTAACTGCAGAATTTATTCAGACTTCAGCCATTTCTCCACTAATGCCCTTTCTCTATTCTAAGATCCAATCAGATCCCATGTGGCATTATTTTTATATTTCCTCCGTCTTTTTCAACCTATGATAATTTTTCTTTCTTTCCTTGTCTTCGGTGACCTCAACACTTTTGAAGAGCACCGGCCAGGTATTTTGTAGATGGCTCCTCAGTTCAGTCCTGATTATGCTGAGCTTATGTATTATTGGGGAGATGATGCAGAGGTGGTATGCCTTTCTCAGTACCTTGCACTGGGGAGTACATGATGTTGATAAACGTACATGATGTTGACCTTGATCCCTTGGTTAAAGTGGCACCTGTCGGGATCCTTCACTGTAAAGCTACTCTACCTCTTTTTAATTATTAAGAATTTTGGAGATACATTGAAACTATGTAAATATTCAGTTTCTGCTTAAATTTCTCCCACTCATTTTAGCATCTTTTTGTGAACCTTGTCTGCATTGATTATTTTTGTGATGTTTTCGTAGTGATTTTGTATTTTCCTTATATCTTTCACATTTACAAATTGAAATTTCTTCTGTAAAGAAAAGTTGTCCTGTTTCTCTCTCTCTTTCTTTTTAAATCTATCTTAACATGGACCTGTGGAGATTTATTTTATTAACTGGGGGTATAATTCAGTTCTACCCTTACTTGTTTTGTTGCTCAAGTTATTCTAATTTTGGCTACTAGGAATTCTTTCAGGTTGGCATATGTGTCCTTTCAACATGGCACCATCTTTTTTGAAAGCACTTCTTCATTTTCTGACATTATCAGAAGATAATCCAGACTCATCTTTTATTTATCCTGCCTCACCTGTGGAATCAACCTGTTCTCCAAGAAGCTCTTATTTCTTTTATTGAGAAATGGTATGAAGAAACCAAGTTCTAGGTGCTAGGTGTGCTCACTGCCACCTGGGTATCATTGTCTCAGCAGACAGAGCTAGGAGAAATGTATGTGTGTACTAACTCATATACACACACAGCTCTCTCCCACTCCCGACTCCAAAATACAAAAATGCTTGGTTCATGTTGATACATCCCACTTTAGTCCAGCACCATAAGGTTCACTCTGGCCTTCTTTTCCTTTACTTATTTGTAACTTCTTTCTCCTACATAGTGAGAAACTGACTCTTACTGTCTATAACATTCTTTCTTACCTGTTTAACTTTAGTATACTATAAACATATATTGCATTCCAGAGTTACTTAGTTCAGCTACCTTCTTCCTCAGGGTGGCTATGAAATTAATTTGAAATGTAGTTAGAGTCATTTATCATAGTCTGCCTTCCAACTCCCCATCTGCCACATGCTGTTTGATTTAAAAAATTACATATAGTAAAATTTATAATTTTGGTGTGCAGTATTATGGATTTTAACAAATGTCCAGACAGGTACTTACCACCATAGTCCCCTACGGAACAGGTATATCATCTCTGAAATTCCCTGTTGTCCTTTTACATCCAACCCTCTCTCTAACAGCCATGGATTTATTTTGCTTTCCTATAGTTTTGCCTTTTCCAGAGATTCATAAAAATGAGGTAGCTTTTTGGGCATGGGTTCTTTTATGTAATAAAGTGCATTTAAGGTTAATCTATGCTCCATGAATCAATTGTCTATTCCTTTATTGCTGAGTAACATTCCATACCACAGATTGTTAATCTAATCATCAGCTGAAGGACATTTGGATTGTTTCAGTTTGAAGAGATTATAAACAAAGCTGTAATAAACATTCATATGCTGGGTTTGATGTGAACATAAGTTTTCATTTTTCTTGGGTAGATATCTAGGAGTGGGTTGATGGGTCATATGGTAGGTGTATGCTTAAATTTGTAAGGATTGACTGAACTACTCCCAAAGTGGCTGTTTGAATTCCAATCAAGAGTTTTATTTTTTATTTTAATTTTATTTTTTTATTGCATTTTAGGTTTTGGGGTACATGTGAAGAACATGCAAGATTGTTGCATAGGTACACACATGGCAGCGTGATTTGCTTCCTTCCTCCCCATCACCTGTATCTGGCATCTCTCCCCGTGCTGTCTCTCCCCAACTGCCCATCCCCCACTGTCCCTCTCCTATTTCCCCCCGACAGACCCCAGTGTGTGATGCTCCCCTCTGTGTGTCCATGTGTTCTCAAGACTTTTTTGTGAGCAATGTGGTTGCTCTGTATTCTCACCAGCAATTGATATTGTTAGTGTTTTCTGATTTTAGGCATTCTGATAAATATGTAGTGGTATCTCATTGTGTTTTTTGCATTTCTGTAATTATTAATGTTGAAAATCCTTTCATATACTTATTTGTTATCCATCTATCTTTCTAAATGAATTATCTATTCATATATTTGGCCCATTTTTCTATTTGGTTGTTTTCTTGCTGTTGAGTTTTGAGAGTTCTTTACTACATGCTGGATAAAAGTCCTTTGTCAGAAATGTTATTTGCAAATAATTTCTCCCAGTCTATTCTTATCATCTTCTTTTTTTTTTTTAGCAGTCTTTTACAGAACAAAAGTTTTAAATTTTAATAAAGTCCAATTTATCATGTTCTTCTTTTATGGATTATGCTTTTGGTGTAGGATCTTTGCTTAACCCAAGGCCACCTAGATTTTCTCCCAGATTTTCTTTTGGAAGTATTACAGTTAGATTTGTCTCATTTATAACCTATGCAGCTAATTCTTGTGTCACTTGTAAAGAGTAGGAAAAGCCTTTTTTTTTTTTTTTTGACACGAATGTCAAGTTGTTTTGATACCGTTTGTTAAAAACACACTCCTTTCTCCATTAAATTGCCTTTGCCAAAAAAAAGTTAACTATGTTTGTGTGGGTCTTTCCTTTATGGGCTTTCTTTTCTGTTCCGGTGATATATGTGTCTATTCATTAACCATTACTTTGCTGTATTGATTTCTGTATCTTTATATTAAGTCTTTAAATTGTGTGGCGTTAGTTCTGCAATTTTGTTTCTCTTTTTGGTTATTCTAGTTCCTAGCCGTTTGATGCAAATTTTAGAATCAGCTTGTTGAGATTTATAAAAAGGCCTGCTGGGATTTTGATGGGCATTGCCCTAATTGTATAGATTAAAAATATCAAGAATTGACACCTTAATGATACTGAATTTTCCAGTTCATGAATATGTTGTATTTTTCTAGTTATTTAGGTTTCCTTCGATTTCTTACATCAGTGTTTTATAGTCTTTAGCACATACGGCCTGCACAGTATTTTGTTAGATTTGTAGCAAAGTATTTTTTAATGATATCATAAATGGTATTTTTAAAATTTCAAATTCCAAGTGTTCATTACTAGTATATAGAAGCACAAATAGATTTTTGTGTTGATTTGATAGCCTGAAGCTTGTTAAACTCATAAGTTCTGGGAGCTTTTTTGGTAGATTAAAAAAAAAAAGACTTTCTATATAGCTAATCATGTAGTCTAAGAATAGAGACAGTTTTACCTATCCTTACAGATCTTTATGAGTTTAATAGTTTTTCCTGTGTTGCTGCATTGTGAGGACTTGCGGTGTCATGTTGAATAAGAGTGAGAAGATAGCTTTGCCTCGTTCCCAATCTTAGTGGAAAAGCATTCAGTCTTTCTCCTTAGCTATAAGTCTTTTGTCCTTGATATTGGTAATTCTGTTATCTCTCTTTGATTCTTGGCTGCTCTGGGTAAAAGTTTATCACTTTTATTGATCTTTTCAAGTAACCAGGTTTGGTATCACTAATTTTATTGTTTTTGTTTTCAATTTTTTTTGTTCTACTCTTATTTCTTTCCTTTTGTTTGCTGTGATTTTGTTATTTTTTTTCTGGTTTGTTAATAAGAAAGATTAGACGATTATATGAAACTTTTAAAATTTTCTAATATAAGCCATTAAATGCTATGCATTTCTCTCTAAATACTGCTTTAATTGCAACCCATACATTTTTGTGTTATATTTTTATTCAGTTCAAAATATTTTAATCTACTTTGATAATTCCTTTTTTATGCATGACTAATTTATAAATATGTTGCTTAGTGTCCAAATATTTGGGGATTTTACAGTTACTGGTATTGATTTCTAGTTTAATTCTCGCTGGAAGACATATTTGGTATTATGTCTCATCTTTTAAATTTGTTCAGGTTTGTTTTATGGCCCAGAATGCAACCTATCTGGGTAAATATTCACATCGAGTGGGGTGTTCCGTAAATATTCATTAGCTCTAGTTGTTACTAGTGTTGCTCAGTTGTTCATTATACTTGGTGATTTTCTTTCTGCTTGTTCTATTGATTTCTGAGAGAAGAATATTGAAGTCTCCAGCTAAGAATGTGATTTGTCTTTTTCTCTTTCCAGTTCTGTGGATTTTGGTTTATGTATTTTGGTTATGTATTATGTGCATACTCATTGAATATTGTTTTCTCTTGGAGAACTGTTTATTATCTTGGAGAATTGACCTGTTTATTGTTATGTAATATCCCTGTTTGGTCCTGATAATATTGTTTGTTCTGAAATCCACTTTGTCAGATAGTTATACAAGTATTCTAGCTTTCTATTTAGTGTTTATATGGTATATCTTACTTTATAATTTTCCTTCAACTTAGTTATAAAGATGCTTTTCCCTTAACTTATATCTTTCTATTCAAATTAGGTTTGTAGCAGACAGAATATGGTGGGGTCTTTTTTGTTGTTTGTTTTTAAAGTCAATCTAACAGTCTATTATTATTTAAATGTGATTATTGTGAGTTTGGATTAAAATCTACCACTGTTAGCTTTTTACTATCAGTTACATTTCTTCTTTGTTCCCCTCTCCCCCAATTTTTAGGCCTCTTTTGGGTTATTTAGGCATTTAAAAAATAGTTCTATTTTATAAATTTCATTTAATTATTTTTATCTCAACATTTTTTTTGTGGTTGCCCCAGGGTTTACAATATACATTTATAATTGACTAGAATCTTCCTTCAAACAATATTATGCTGCTTTGTGTATATTATAATGACCTTATTATATTTCTAATTCCTTCCTTCAATCTTTTGTGTTGTTGCTGTTATATATTTTGCTTTTACATATGCTATAAACCAACAGTATAGTGATACTATTTTTGCCTTAAATTAAAAATGAAAAACAAATCCTTTTCATTTTGCCTTCATTCATTCCATTTGCATTGCTCCTTATTTCTTTGTGCAAATTTAGGCTTCAATCTGATATCGTGTTCCCTCTGCCTGAATAGCTTTCTCTAACATTTCTTAGAGAGTACATCTGGCAAGTGAATTCCCTGTTTTTGTTTCTCTAAGAAAATCTTTATTTTTGTTATTGTGATAAAACACATGATTTACCCCTTAACAATTTAAAAATGTATTACACTGTTAACTATATGCACATTGTTGTACTATCAATTTCTAGAACTTTTTCATCTTGAATGACTGAAACTCTATACCCACCAAACAACAACTTTCCATTTCTCTCTCCTCCTGTACTTTGGCAATCAGTATTCCAACTTTTGTTTTTATGAATTTGATCACTTTAGATACCTCATACAAGTGGGATCATGCGGTTTTCATCATTTTTGTGATTGGCTTATTTCACTTAGTATAGTGAGCTCAGTATTCATCCACGTGGTGGCAAATGATGGGTTTTCTTTCTTTTTTTGATGCTGAATACAATAGTATTTCTTGTTATGTCTATACCACATTTTCTTGTTCCATTCACTTATTAATAGACATTCACTTATTAATAGGTTTATGTTCAAATATTGGCTATTATGAATAATCATGCAATGAACATGGGTTTGCAACTATCTCTACAAGTTTCTGTTTTTAATTTTTTTTGGCATATTCCCAGAAGTAGGATTTCCAGA
The DNA here is from genome assembly GCF_009761245.1 of Sapajus apella. NCBI lineage: Eukaryota > Metazoa > Chordata > Mammalia > Primates > Cebidae > Sapajus > Sapajus apella. The sequence continues at coordinate 14,559,737 of NW_022436953.1, forward strand.
TCATATGGTAGTTCTTTTTTAAATTTTCTTGAGTTCCTCATGGCTGTTTTCCACAGCAGCTGTAACATTTGATAATCCTACCAACAGTGTGCAAGGGTCCAGTTTATCCACATCCCCACCGACACGTTATTTTCTGTTTTTCTTTTTTTGTTGTTCTGAGAACAACAACAACAACAAAAGTTCACGTTGAATTAGAAGTTAGTCTACATGTTTTCCATTGTAGGTGTGTGAGTGTGATACCCATTTTAGTTCTTTATATCCCTGAGTAGAAGCCAGAAATCATGCTTAATTCATTTTTAATGGTTTCCAGAGTGTTCACTTTTATCTTGCTGAATCTTATGTCCATCTCTTATTGTAATTTGTATGTTATATAAGTTCTTACTTTGAATCCATCATTAGTGAGTTTGTTTCCCATGAATCTTCAATGTTTTAGATTGTGGAGATGCCCTTATAGATTATTTTGTTTTACCTTCTATAGCTTTCACTGATTCTAGAGCTATTTAAAAAATGTTTTTCTTGGCTTCTCCCAGCTCTCGTTCTCTCTCTCTGTCTCTCGGCAGCACATCTCATGAGTAGTTCCAATTGGAGTGCTATATTTCATGTGGCACAATCCTATAATTTTGATTTTTCATCGTTGATCTTTTTCACCCAAGACCTGGAATGGGTGGCCTGCTTCTGTGATGTATACCTGAACAATCAGCTGAGTTTTCCTTTCTTTCTGTTTTCCAATGCGACAGTCTTGTCCAGCTTCTAGCTTAATGGAGACAGAGAGGTTCTGCCACCTTTGTATACACAGAGCCTGTGGAGTTAAGGCTTCCAGACCCTGATGTGTGTAACGAGCTCTAATGGCACTGTGTATATCCCTCCTGTTCAGTTCTTCGGGTTTGAGTCCCTTTTTGGTTCTTGGCATTGGGGGGTTTTCTTTTCTTGCCTTCTGGTCCATCAGTGCAACTAAATGTCTTGTTAGTTGTTTTGGGAACACATCATTTTTATATGTCTAGGGCAGAGTTGGGATTTCCTGCATTAACTCAGTCTTATATATTGACCAGAAGTTAATTAATATAATTATTATTTGAAGTCAAGTGACCAAAGATTGAATGACATAAGTCAATTTAAAAATTAAGTTAATTTTTAGCAAGGTACTAAACCACATTCCCATTAAACTTGGCCCTGTGTTGGCCAGGGTGATGGATCTACAAGACACTACATCCCTTAGCCTCAGGTTTCTCTCTTTAACCTAACACATCAGATGTGACGATCTCAGAGGTTTAGTGACTTGTTCTAGGCACCAGCTAGAGGAATACAAAGGTGGAATAAAAAGTCCCCATTCTATATGCTGTCTGAAGTTAAGAGGGTTTATTTAAATTTAAAAGCCACCTCCTCCAGGAGGTTTCCTAGAACCGTCTTCTTTGCTCCATTTGAGCTGGGATATGGAAGTAATCTGTAGCCTTCACTTGGTTTCTATGCTTTTGCTACCTGTAGTGTCCCTTGCTATTATTTTTCTCAGATTCAAGGAGCTGACAGTTTAGTAAGGAGGTATTATGCAGGAAGATGGGGTCTTGTGCTGTTTGAACAGTCCCCTCCTTCCATCTAGCTACAAACATATCCAGCCTCTAGCTTGTGGTTGAGCACTCAATGAACCATTGTTAACTCTATAATAAGAAAAGCTTCAGGGGTTGGGGATACCAGGCAGGAAGGTGAACATTCCCCAAGTAGCATATGGAACAAATCAGTGAACAGAGGAGAGAGAAAAGGAGGGCTTAGGGGAGGCATACAGCCATGTGGGGAGTAAGAGGGAAGGTAGCAAAAAGGTGAAAGTTGATGAAGAAAGGCATAGCATGGAGGGAAGGAGGGAACTGGAGCTCAGACATTGAGTTTTCTTCTCAACTGCTTTCACCTCTGTCTGTTGTGCAGGAAATTGTCTTATTCATCAGATTATATCAACCTTGGGAAACTTGAGCTGTAGGGGCTGTATTTATTTCATGTGATTAATTATACAAAGTGTCTTCATCATGGAACCAGACGTACACTCAGGCAGGATCATCTCTTAATTTCTCTTAACAGAATAAATAACGTGGTTTTTCTGTGCTGTGTTCTATGTAACAGAAATAAACAAAATTTTTGTAAATACAACGGAGAGCTGGGAAGATTTCTCTTCTTTGTTGACATCTGGCCCCAGCAAGCTATCAGGATAATAAAGGCTTTCAGCTAGGGGGGCCCATATTGGGCCATGAAATGAATCTATTCTGTGCCATGCCTTTGTGATTGATACTGTGAAGCTCAAGGATAAAGGGACTATTAATCAGGAAAACAGAATCCACTCTAGTTATTTTAGCGGAAAAAAAAATTAATAGAGGAAATCTGGTGCTTACAAAATCTTCCGAAGGTTTGGGAGATAATGGTCAGGAAGCAACATGGACAACCTTCAGAGAATTGGAGAATGCTAAGATCTCAGATGATGCCGGTGATGAACCCAGCTGCCTGCAGCATGGAAGCACGTGATTAATGGAAGATTGCCCAGGATTTACTGCAAAACTCATGTCTGGCAACCACCCTGAATCTACTTTCCACTGCTGGAAGAAGATAATGAATAGCATCTTCTTCTCTTTTCCCTTCCAAATCTTATGTGAGTTCCATTCATTAGTAGATTCTAAATCAGAATCTTGCTGACAATAGAGTTTGAAAAATGTAGTTTCTAGGCACCTAGCCCCTGGGATACAGGGCAGCTTTAAAGAGAAACCATAGTACTGAGTACCAATAGACAATGCCCAACAAAATAATCTCCCACTGACATTCAGAATTTAACTACGTTGTTGTTTTTTTCACCTTAACGTCTTCTTAATAAGCTGATAATCTCTCATGAAACAATATTATCCAATGGCTTCTCTACAGAGCTGGTAGAATTTCTTTTTCTGGTATACTCTAGGAATGGAAAACTTCAAGGGGAAATTATTTTGGATCACCTCTTCTGATCTCAGGAGCAAAAGAAACAATTACAAATAAAGGGTCAAATATAATAATAACTAACATTTATTAAACATGTGCCAAATTATTGACATACATTATTTTATTCTAGATATATTAAAGTATCCACTCTGTTGCTGTTATTTTCATTTCATAAATAAAATTGAGGCTTTAGGAGTTTAGGTCAGTGGCCCAAAAGGCACAGCTAGAAGTTAGAGCCCAGATTTCAACTTGACTGTTGAACTCCCCCAGAGTCTGAGAGCTTCACCACCACAACGCTATTTACCAGTCAAATTGTGCTCTTTCATAAGGGATGGATTAGACAATGTGTGGAATTATGATGAATCTATTCACTTGTCTTCATTCCCCACAACTACTCCCTAGTGTGGACCATAGTAATCTCTTTCCTGGAAACCACAGTAGCTGCCAACTGGTCTGCCCTTCTCCAGCTTGAACCCACCCTGAAATCCATTCCTCACCTGCTACTTCAGTGATCTTTCTAAAATGCAGCCTGATTGCACTCCTTCTGTGGCTTTGCACTTTCTTCAGGATGGTGGTTGGTAAGTTCCATTTTCAGCCTCTCTGCCTCTCCATAATTTCCTCTCCTCATCCCCTTGCTTGCATTGTCTTCTCATCTCTTTCAAAGAAACCATGTGCTCTGGCTTTGAGACCTTGGCACATGCTGTTTCCTCTGCTCGGCAAATCCTTCTTCACAGCCTCTTTCTTCTGGCTGACGCCTGCGCTTTCAGCTCTGAGACTCTGGGCAACTTGCCTTATTGCTGGATGGCAGTATTCCCTGCTGCATTTGCCCAACATTCCTTTGATTCTGCTTAGGTAAGCTAGCCTAATTTCATAGACATAATTTTTTCCCCCAAATTCTTTTTTGTTTGTTGGGAAACTCCTGAGCATATGCATCAGGTCTACTTCATATTCCCAGCACCTGGCTGAGTGACAGCAAGAGTAGATGTTCAGTAAGTATTTGTTGAATGAAGGGATTCATGTTGGCAGTTCTGATAAACAACTGCTCAAAATGGAGTCTATATTTTGGGTGGCTCTAGTCCTACTGTCTCCTCTGGCTGCCTTTTTCTTTCTGCCTCCTATTCTCTTTTTTCCCTTTCCCTTCCCAACCGCCTTCTCAAGCATGCAGAGTTGGAGAGCCCTGTGTGACTGGGGAGAGTCCTTACTTCCCATTGCAAGCCCTTCTAGTTTCAGCTTTCTTCTCCCCATACTTAGATGCAGCAGAATAAAAGGGAACAGATCCAGTCTCATGGCATGAGTCCCTGAGCCACCAGGGAAAGCTGTGTCCCCAGGTTGATTATGTTCTCCTCTTTTCTTGTCCTGAGAGCCAACATACCCATGGTAAACATACCTGCCACTGAATGCTGCTGAACGATCAAGCCCTTAGCACACCAAGGAAGCGCAGTTTATTTTTATTTCCACCAGCCACTTCTGAGTCCATCTCATACTTGTCTTCAGAGGCAGATGGCATTTACGGAAACAAGACTGAAATCAATCAACAGAGAGAGTCCTGAGAACCCCATGGTGTTCTCATGTGTCCCTCCCTTGAGTCAACATCTCAGTGTTTCTCGCCCTGGCAGCTGGGGCTGTCTGTGGATGCTGCCATTCATTTAGGAGCTGGGTTGTTGCAGCAGCCAGGCTAATGACTTGCTCCTGCTCACCCACATCCAGCTTGCATGCCAAGCAGGGAAGCTGGCCAATTTATTTAAACATAAGGAGATTTAATAGCAAATGTCTAACTTGAACTCTGCTTTCACCCCAATGAATCACTGAGTAGGGCTAGTGGGGGGCCTACATTGGGGTATGGCTACTTCTCTTCTCCATATTTAACAACTCTTTTAGTTCAAGTATAGCTTCTGAGCACTATGAACTCCCCATAAACATGCCTATTAGAAAAACATCTAGGAAATATTGCTAATTCACTTGCAGGATCAGCAAGCTACCGAGTAGTACCAAATGGTGTTGATTAGCAGAGAACAGGAACAAACATGATTTAAAACAACTGAGGAAGAGAGGCAGGAGTGAATGTTCCAGGCTAGGCCAGGAGAAGCAGGCATGAAGGCATGTATGTCCCACAGCCCATCTGGCTGATGGCTTGGTTTACACTTGGTCCTCTCAAAGTGTAGACCCTCAGAGAGGAGTTGGTACAGTCAGTTTATTTGGGAGACAATCTCAGGAAACACCATGAAGGAGTTGAGAAAGTGATATGGTTTGGTATGTCCCCACCCAAATCTCACTTTGAATTGTAATAGTCCCCATGTATCAAGGGCAGGGCCAGGTGGAAATAATTGAATCATGGGGTCAGTTTCCCCCATACTGTTCTGATGGTTGTGAATAAGTCTCATGTTAGCTGATGGTTTTATAAATGAGAGTTCCCCTGCACAAGTTCTCTCTTGCCTGCCATCATGTAAGATGTGACTTGCTCCTCTTGCCTTCCATCATGATTGTGAGGCCTCCCCAGTTATGTGGAACTATGAGTCAATTAAACCTCTTTCCTTTATAACTACTCAATCTTTGATATGTCTTTATTAGCAGCATGATAACAGACTAATACAAGAAGTGAGCCAAGAAAGGAAGGAGAGCCAATAGAGGGTGAGCTCATGAGTGGGACTACTGTGGACTCAGGCCTGTTGCTGACTCTCTGGGAAACTGCATGGAACACACCTCAGAATTGTCTTTATACCTCACAATGACAGGAGAAAGAACTTGGGTCATTCATCAAGAGCTTCTCTTCTTCACTGGTTGAGGATTGTCTCGGGGTTGTGATCTCCCTGATACATGCAGCTTCCCTACACAGTTGAGTGTGCCTCCCATGGAGACCTGGGAATCCAGCAGCCACAGGACCCATCTTCAGCTGGCCCTGAGGCAGGGCCATGGCATGGCTATCTGCCTCACCTCTTGCAGCAGAAACGATACTAGCTGCTGGTTAGCTTCAAACCCTAACCTCCTCATTTAAAAAATAGGATCTAGTGGCCCTCCAAGGGAATGTGCTCAGTAGATAAATATTTAAACTGTGGAAAATGCCTTTAAGTGGCTGTTTCAACTCTGCCTTGGCCAATTTCTCCCAGGAGAAGTGTGCAGAGTGTGGTGTGGGGCTTGCTGGTTTCAGTATCCCACAGCATGGAACTCAAATCCCAGCTCCTCTGTGAAACCTCCATGACCATCACATCTAGGCCTTATGGTTTCAGTGACCACTCCCTACCCCCTGGAACTTACCATCTACAACCTTGCTGGGCGTTTATCAGTTTGTTTCTCTTAGTGCATATCTGATCCCCCCAGCTAGGAGGTAAGGCTCTTGAGGGCCAGGATCTTGACTTATGCAACTCTACCCTGGACACCGAGACCTGTGAGCTATTAACAGTGTGATTCCAACAGAGTTAAGTGCAGTGCATGCCACCACATACTCACAGGGTAGCCACTTCAGTTACCCAGTGGATTATTGTGAAATGTGTTTTCCTTCCTGGGATTAGAAGAAAGAGGACTTGATTCTGCAGAGAATTAAAACATGACTTTTACTGGAATGGATTTAAGAGCAATTGTGCCAGGCACTGTTTAGAGACTGTAACATGTATTAACTTTTAAAATTTTTACCAGTCTCCTACTTTGTGGATAAGAAAGCTAAGGCACAAGACAAGAAACTTGCCCAGGGTTTCTCACAGGAGAGCCCTGACCTGGGTTCTCTAGATTCCTTCTTTCTACTGTGCTATAGGGTTTCCAAAGTGAGGACAGTCGGGGAGGGTGAGGTGTGTGTTCATCAGAAGGGGTGACATCAGTTTCTTTGCTGATCCGCATGAACTCAGTGCATGCTCAGGCAGGGATGGGTGCTGGGTTACATGACAGGCTGGAGCAAGAGCTTGAGAGGCACCAGGAGATGCGGCAGCTTCCCTCTCTGCGGCTTACTCCTATAACCTGTGGGTGTCTGCTCCCTTCTTCTGTCTGTCTCAGCAGCTTGATCCTCTCTGTGCATGGTCAAAATATCCTTGAAGTTTAATAGATTGAGATTGGCCTTGGTAACTATGTTCAAATCCCAGGGGAGAGTCTGATGGGTCCATCCCCATCCAATCTACCATGACAAGGGTGGGGGGGCTTAGTGTCAACCCACTGTTCTCTCAATATTCCTACCTTACCAGTGCCTCGATCAGAGGTGTCCATTTAGCTGTCACTGTCCTGAAAGAAGATCTGGAAGAGTCAACAACCATCTGGGCTCCAGCCTGTGCTCTCTTTCCTGCTGCTTTATGCATCCAAGTTCTGGGGTCTTTAACCTTTGGTGAAGCCCTGCTTAATGGAAGTTGGAAACTTGAGTGTCCTGAGGGAGGAGAGAGCATATTAAGGAAGGGGGACCCTGATGTCATGTTAGATACCTCTGGACCAGTTGTACTGAGGTGTCTTGGAAGTGACAGAAAGCAGATGGAATAATTTTTTTTTTTTTTTTTTTTAAGACACAGTCTTGCTCTGTCACCAGGCTAGAGTGCAGTGCTGTGATCTCCACTCACTGCAACCTCTGCCTGCCACGTTCAAGTGCTTCTCCTGCCTCAGCCCACCAAGTAGCTGGGACTACAGGTGCATGCCAGCACACCCAGCTAATTCTTTTCTGTATTTTTAGTAGAGATGGGGTTTCACCGTGTTGGCCAAGATGATCTCGATCTCCTGACCTTATGATCCACCCACCTTGGCCTCCCAAAGTGCGGGGATTACAAGAATGGCTCTTTCTTGGCTCAGTAGTTCTCAATCCTGCTTGGGATGATTCTCTGAAAAATCTGATTTTTTTTTAATGTAGATGGGGCTCAGCCATCAAAAAAAAATTAAAATCGCTCTGATGATTCTAATGTGGTGTCCAGAGCTAAGAATCCCTATCTTGGCTGTAGTTTTGAAAGAAAATTCCAGGTCCCAAGAGGAGAAGCTTTAAGAATCAGCTTCTGGGAAGTGGCTTGTTTCTATCAGGTATGCTTATCTGCTGCCGTGCCCACCAAGTCCACAATCAGCACTTTATACTACTACTTTGTATTGGTGACACCAGGGTGTGAACCCCTTCAAAGATGTCCGGTAGAGGAAATGCAAGACAATTTAGTGGGCTGGGGCAGTTTTGCATCTATTCCAGGTTTGCCCAGAGGCCCTCTCCTAGAGTGAGTATCCATGTGGGTACTTGCCACAGGAAGACTGTGTTAATCCATTTTTGTGTTGCTATAAAGAAATATGTGAGCCTGGGTGATTTATAAAGAAAGAGGTTTAATTGCCTCACAGCTCTGCAGGTTGTACAGGAAGCATGGTGTTGACATCTGTTGGCTTCTGGTGAGGCCTCAGGAAGCTCATAATCATGGTGGAAGGCAAAAGGGGAGTCTGTGGGTGACATGGTGAGTGCAAGTGGGGAGGTGACACACTATTAATCGGATCTTGCATAAACTCAGTGCATAAATCACCTTGAAAGTGTGTCCCTTTCATCCCTGATCAATAGCTTGCTTTGTGCCCTCCTGAGAGTTGCGGCTGCCTGACTAGCATTCTGCCTGGGAGGTAAGAGGAGAGCAATGCAATGGGCGGCTGTGAGGGAAGTGACTTGGGGACATCTCTGGCTCTGTACCCAACTTTTCATTTTTGGAAGTGAAAGACAGTTGTGAGAATTTTCACACATGGTGATCAGTGTCCCAAGAAGTGATTTAGAAAAACTGACTGAGGGATTAAGTGGGGAGCTTCCAGAAGAATTTCAGGCTCAGGACTGGAGTGCACAGTGATGAGTCTCTTGTAGAATTAGGATGGCACTTCCAGCCACTTTGAAGCTTAGATTAGATTTCAGGTGAAGACTGAAATAGTTTCACCTGAAACATTCATTCATTCATGAACCTTATACTTATGTATCTCTTTTTTTGTAGGTTGCAACTCCGGTAGGTTGCTTCTACTATGGAAGAAGCGGAAAGTCCTACCAAATTGTTGCTTCAATAATTGGGGGTGATCTTGTTTTACAAATCTCTCCCTGATATTTGGCACCTTTCCTCCATTGAATAAATTAGCTCTCAGTGTTCATGGCTGTGTTAATTGAATCTGTTTCATAAAAACAAAACAAAACACTGGAAACCTAACTCTAAGTAGATTGAGAAAAAAGGGGAAGCTTTTGTCTTTTGTAAGTGGTAAGTCTGCAGGCTTCAGGCATGGGTAGATCCAGGGCTCAAATGGTGTTTTGAAGTTCCACTTTCTCTCCACCTCTGGGCTCTGTTCTCCTTGTTCCTTCATTCTAAGGAGACATTCTTCATTTGGAAGAAAAGGTAGCCTCAGGTGGTCATATGCCAGCATCTCTAAATGTGCAATCCAAAAAAAAGGAGGATCTGATTTCTTCCAGGACCTGTATTTACATTCTCGGACAAGATTCTAATCAGTTCTGCCAGGTTCATATGCCCAACTTGGAGTCAACTACTAAAGTTAAGAGGTGCACACTCAGCTAATCATGGTATGATGCCCACCTCACCTAGAGGTGAATCTTATTCCAAACACATGAAATAGGTTTCCTGTGGGAGGGAGGGTTTATATTATCAGGTGAAAAGGGGGAAAGGGATGCTGGACAGAGAGAAGTAATGACTTTCCACCACAGCAGCCAAGCTTGTTTTTCTCTTGGCCTAAAGGATAGTGTTGTGGGCTCTGTTTACACTTCCTCTTACCATTGTGAGGTTATTTAATTGCTTCTGCTGCATAATTGGCTAAATTGGCTAATGTGCCTCATTCTGTGGCTCCATAACTAGCCTGTATGCCCTCTTTTTTCTTTCCCCATTCCTCTCCTGTCCCCAACCCCCACCCCTGTATGAGTCACCACTAACATCTTTCCAGGACTATACTGCTTTGGGAGGGATAATTCCTTACTTGTGTCGGAAGAGGATGAGAGCAATTAGCTAAGGAGCTCAGGCCAGCAACCATCCGGGCCTCCTTGGAGGATTCTGTGTTCTGTGGGAGGAGAATAATCTGGTTAGAGATAATTTAGGAGAGCCAATGGGATGAGGATGGCTCTTGGGTTTGCTGAAAGAACACTTCCTATTATCATGAGAGTGGAGCGTTCTGAGTATCATAGAATGAGAAACTTGTTTTGGGGAGTTCCTATGTTTTGGGGCTCATTGGGCAATAACTCCAGCATTGCAGTGGGAGAAGGGAGAATAGAAAGCATCATTCTTGCTTATAAGGGATGCTCAAGCTACTTGGGAATTCTTGGAATATGGGTGCAAAGCATTGGGCTCCAGTGAAAGGCTGCACGTAGTTACATCTAAACCATATTTTGAGTTACAAATGCAGAGACAAAGATTAGAGAGGGCTAGAGTAGTCAGGGAAGACTTCCAGGAGGTGGTCTTGAAGCATCAGTGGGAATTGACAAGGTAGTAGGAAGAGGCATGCTAGATAAAGGAAGTGCTACAAACCACACCAGAGAGGAGAAAATGAATGTGTGTTAAGGGGTCAGTTGAACAATACCCTGGAAGGAGGGATAGGGCCATGGATCAGGGAAGGCTGGGTGATAAAGAACCTAAAATGTGCTGGTCACAGTCTAAAGTGCAGCATTATCTTCTCGACTTAGCTGTGTTGGAGGCTTTGTCTTTGTTCTACAGCCCTCCAATTTTGGCTCTGTTTGATTCCATTTGTAACAGATATTGGGTAAATTCCTAGTGATGGTTACTACATACTATGGGAAGTGCAGCTCACCCATAAGGCTAAAGAGCAGACAGTAGAACACCACTAGAGTTCTGGGATGTCCAGGGTTGGTTTATTTCTTAGGAAGTAAAGAGGCTTTGGGACTTAAATTTTTTTTAGTAGATTTCTGTTTGCTGAAAGTTAGGTAGGGCCCAGGACATAGCACCAGTGGCTGATAATCTACAAAGTACCAAGTTCCCATTATGTACTTGGGAGTTTGGTTTAACAAGCATTTGCAAATCCCCTTCCATGTGATTGGGCTAGGCAGTGCAGGTGATACAAAAGTATTACCCCACCTGCAAGGAGCTTATCATCTAGGAGCATCTTTAAGAGAAGAAATGGGGTACAATAGCAAACAGGGGCTTAGTGGTCAGAGAGATCCAAGTTTGCATCCTGACCCTACTAATAAGTGTTATAGCTCTATGATCTCGGAAAAACAGGACTTCCTTAATTTGTTTCTTCATCTGTAAATTAGGACTAATACCTGTCCTGCAGGGTTTTTGTGAGGATTAGAGATAATATGTGAAACTAAGCCTCTTGGCTCACGATAGGTACTAAATAAGTGTGAATTACCAATATGACTTAGGTGGAAATCAATACAGCATCCTCTGCTGAGCTGAATTTTGGACCATTGGTCTTTCTTAGAACATAATAAAGAGGAACCTGAGTCTACTTCTTGGTCAATCTTCATGGTCCAGAGCATTTTTAATTGAAAATACAAATACATCTCTGTTTCCTGGTCAGCTAATATAACATTGAAATAAGGTCTTCTAAAAGGCTGAAATTTGGGCAATCTCAAATTATAAATTTTGATCAAGGCTAATGAAGTAAATGGCTTTAAAAATGGTTTAATGGCTTAAAAATGAAGTGAAAATGGCTTTTAGTAACTCCTCACTAATGGTGACTACACTCTGTCCCAAGTTCCTGGCATAGTTGCCCTATTGTATATTTAATAAATATTTATTGAGTGCTTATGTGTTCAGCACTGTTCTAAGAATTTAATGTCTTTTATTTTTTGCAACAGCCATAGAAAGGTTAAGTAACATACCAATGGTCAGCCCAGCTGACATTGAGAGAGCCATATTCAAATCCTGGCAGTATGGTACTCAAATCCAGTTCTCAACCATGACAGTGGATGGCCCATTCCTACAGAGGTCTGCTCCCAGGTATTGGCTGATGTTACATAAACTGCAAACCCTCATAAGCATTTTCACATTTTCATAGGGAACTCTTAAGGATAAGCAAGGCACCAGAAAACAGTCTCAGTAGTGAAATCATAGGAAATGGGGTTGTTTATTAGGGCCAAATTTTTCTCCAGAACACCTTCTGGGGACTGCAAGTGGCAGCTGTTACCCTTGTGGTCTAAGAACTTCTAGGATCCTTCTTAAGTTAAATAGTAGTCATTTCAGGATTCCTAGGGAAGAGTCAGGGGCTACCTTTTAAAGCAGAAAGAGTTTAGAGTTAAAAGAGACAACAGACATCATCTAGCTCAAGCTTCTGTCTAGTACAAAATTCATCAACATTGGCAGAGAAGGCCATGGCATCTTTCCTCCACTTGAACACTGCCTCTTGCAGGTGGCTCACTACAGCTGCCATGCTGTTGCTGGACAGCTCCAGTTGTTAGAAAATTTCTTTTTTTCTTGAGTCAAAATCTGCCTCTTCCTAACACCCACCAATATGTTCCAGTTTTCCTGATAGAACAAATCTATTTCTTCTGTTGGATGACAAAGTCGTGGGACGAGTGTGTTATTGTTGGCATCTGATGCAGGGTTGGCAGAAACTCTGTAACTTCCAGCCACTCTTTCATCTGCACCACTTACAGATCTGCACCCCTTCTGACCTCTGTACTTCTCTCTCTAGGGAAGACAGGCTGGTGTCCTGGATCCTAGCTCCCCCTACCCCTGATTTCCACAGGAATCTCCATCTACCAGTTATTTATTTTCTCATCTTTAACCTCTCTTAATTGGCTCAATGCACTCAGCATTAAAATATACTTAAGCATTTCCATCTTCACAAACAAAATAAAACTCTCCACAGTATCTTCAGCCCACTCCTCTTGCCTTTCCTTCCCCATTCATGGCCTAACTTCTGAAACAGTTGAATCCATTCATTTTTCCAATTTCTCGCCTTCTGGTTTCTCCTCAACCTGCTCCAAACTGGCTTTCCTATCACCCACTCCCTGAAGTGAAAGGTCGCTTAAGATGTCTTTGTTCTTAAGACCTAGAGACACTTTTCAAGTCTAATCTTATGTGACCTCTGTGCTATGTGACATCATGAACCACTCTTTAGAAAAGCATCCTCTGTATTTGACTTTTCTTGACACACAATCCTCTGTTTGCACCTCCTGTCTTCCAGTTACTCATTAATCACTTTGAAGACCCATATTCTAGAGTATCAAATATTGGGCCTATTGAGATTATTTCTTAGATATCTTTTCATTTGGGGCAGTCACACTTAGCCACATGCATTTGATCACCACCTATGTCTGGCAACTCCAAAGTTACTATATTGAGTTAAGATGTGTCTCTTGAGTTCCAGATCTATATTCAATGGTCCACATAGCATCTCCAGATGGATGTTTCACAAATTTCCCAAACTCTGTAATACAGAATTGAATTTGACATCTTTTTCCTTCAAATTGCTTATTTTCTGGTGTTTCTAACTCAGTATTTGGCAGCACTATTTTACCTATTGTCCATCCAGAAACATTGGGATAATCTTTGACATTTGCTTCTTTTTTTCTCTAGGTAAACTACGTCTTCCTTAGCCATATCTTGCTTATTCTAGCGCCTAAATATTTCTTGAAACCACCATCTTCTTTCTAGTTCCTCTATCACTATTCTTATGTAGTCCATTGTATTTTGCTGGGGATAGTGCATCAGTCTCTAACTAGTTTCTTGTTTCTTCTCTCCATTCTTTGCATTAAGGTCAGCATGATCTTTCTAGAGATCAAATATGTTGCCATTACTCCTCTGCTTAAAACCCCTCAGTGGCCTCAGATTCTCCTAAGGATAAAGTTAACATGTTCATGCTGCAGGCAGTGATCTGTGATAGTGGTGGGCTACGTTGTGGGCAGGGGTTTTAAATCAAGAAATGGAGTTCAGTCCACTGAGGCTGGGGAGTGTTGCAGAACACGTGAGTATTAAGAGTAGGTGTGGTTATAAAGGCATAAATTGGAACTACATAACTCAAAGAGCAATGTTGAAAAGTTAGACATGGCAGGAACCATGGACAGATCAATAAGCCTGGGCTACAGTCACCATTGAGGCAGCACCAGGGACAGTTCCAGCATCTTGGTCCAATCTTAGCAATTGCCACCCTTTTATGTGGAAACAGTTTCAGAATTTATTAACCTTGTTGGGATCTTTGATGCTAGGAGGACAGACTGAAAGATGTAACTGACTGATCCATTAGAGCAAGAGGTTACATCCTTATCTTTTTAGAACTTTCCAAAGTTTGAGGGAAGGCAATGCCATTGTTCTGGGTTGGTGAGTTGGGGCTTGGGAAAGGGAGTATGGAGAATGATTCATTCTTGTCCTTAGAGTTCATCTCATCAGATTTTTTGTTTCTTCCAGGACTCTAATACTTTTTAGTTTTGAAGGTTAAACATTTGCATAGAGCCCTCATGTGGCTCCCTTTCTGTTCCCCTTCAATTGCAATTTTCCTCTGCTCCTGACTCCAAAAGGTATGTGAGCCCCATCCTGCCCTACACTGGGTTTTCTTCCTGGTCCCGTTGTGAATTGCTGAGGAAGTATTACAAGCAGATGCTTGGAGCTCCGTCCCCCAGAGCTTTCTCAGGGACTTGCTCTGTCTGGGGATCTTCAGGAAAAGAAACTGAGGAAAATCACTGAGGCGTGTTCTCCAATGTTGCTTTCTTCAGGAAACTGCGTGGAGCTCTGTTCCAGGGACAGGCCTTTCATGCCTTTTTTTCTAATCTGTTCTTCCACTAGATATTAGGATCATTTCTCTGAAAGTTTTCAGGGGAGATAAGAATGGGACTGGGGAATAAACTCCAGTTCTAGTCAGCATGAACAATAAATGAGCTTATTGGGAAAACTGCTGACTACACAGAACTCAGGGACACATACCAGATATTTTAAAGATATTTTAAGGAAAATGAATTCAAATTATAGCATTTTTGTCTCCAGGCTCAGTCAGAAAATGTGTCTCTGCCTCCTGGGGAAAGAAACATTTTTTCTTGCTGGCATGGTAATGGGGAAGATATTATTATCCTTTTAGGTGGGCACAAGAAACTGAGAACTGTTTTTGGGGATGGGGTGGAAATGACAGACTCATTTTCTCAAAGACCAGACTAGTTCCCTCAAGTCGGCAGGCTGTGGTGGTTCGATTTCTTCAAGACTCTTTATGTTCAAGGGAAGTAAAAGGCATTCATTAGTTCCACTTGGATATTTAATAATAGCAAAGGCACAGGATGGAAAGTGGGCTAGATTGACTTTATCGTGAAGCTGTCCTCTGAGATGAAAGCCTTGGGAATGCTGTGGTGAGAGTTGCTGGCTCTTCTCCAGCAGGCAGATGAAGCCAGCCTTAGGGAGGAGAAGAAATTCTTAGAAAACTAGCCAAAGTCTTTGCAAGGCACACACTTGGGATCCAAGCTTAGATTCTGAGCTACACTGTCTTATTAACAGTGGGAACTGGAGAAAGGTGTTTCAAACCCATTGTGCATTAGGTGGTGGGAAGATGGGGGAGTGGGAAGGTGCACATCTGTTAGTTGTGAAGAAAACTGGCACCTGACGTCACAGCTTCCTGCAGGGCTCTCTAAATCTAAAAGTTAACTCAAGAAGTTAACAATTTGTAAGTGAAGGAGTCCAAAGAGGAACCCTAGGAAGAGCTGGAGAGAGGCCCAGACTTACAAAAAAACTTTCATGTTCCATGACAATACTAGTGGAAATTTTTATAACTTGAAGAACATTTACCACCAATGTTCTTTGGAATTATTTCAGCATGATGGTCTACATATTGAGTCGATGCTGGTTGTTTGCGACCAGCTGCCTGGTTTTCAAAATTCGGAGACACCAAACAATTACTCTGAAAATTTGCAGGAGGAAGCCAGTCATGATTCTCAGTATGGCTGATGGTTCCAGCCATCTCAAGTTTTCCACATTTGTAAATGGAAACTTCTGACAGGGTGACAGGTAATCTGGAAGTAAAAGGCATGGCTTTGGAATGGGGCATGGTTTGAGGTTGGGTGCTGGTTTTGCCATTTCCTAATAGGGTGAAATGGGGCAGGAAAGCTCTCTGAGTCTCAGTTATTTGCATAGAAAGTGTGAATATGGCCCATATCAAAGCACTCCTATAGGGATTCAATGATGATGAGTATCAAAGATCCAAGGTGGTTTTTCGGACCTAATGGGTATATAATAGTAACCAGTTGCATGAAAAAGAGACTAGAATTTTAGTTTAGTCTCTCCTAAATGCAGCAGTTCCAGGAGAAAGGCACAGCCTATCCCTTGTATGTGTTGATCAGGAGTGTAGGCTCTGAATTCAAATGTATTTGAGTTCAGTATCAGCTTCAGCACTTAGTAGCTGAGTGATCTTGGATAGATCTCTTAACTTCTCTAAGTCTCAGTTTTTCAGCTATAGAATGAGATAAAATACCCTGGACATCACTCAGTTGCTGTGAGAATTAAATAAAATAGTCTGCGTAGAGGGTTTTGCAGAGTGCTTTGTCCAAAGAAAGTACCCTGAAATTTAACTTTTTAACTTTTTAACACGTGATTATGTAATTATCACTTAAATGGCTATGTCCTAGGTTAGCTTATCCTAACAAAATGAAGGAAACTAAGGTTTAGCTATTGCAGTTAACTGAATGTCCTTGGTACTGGGATCTTTTTTTTCCCCTTTACATTGATGTATGTATTACTTTCATCTACTCAAATCTTAGCAAGAACTGAATATTTTCTAGATTTCAAATTTATTTATTTTTATAATTTTAAGTTTTATTTTAGATTCAGTGGGTACATGTGCAGTTTTGTTTTATGGGTATATTGCATGATGCTGGGGTTTGGGGTATAATTGGTTCCATCACCCAGGTAGTGAGCATAATACCCAATAATTAGTTTTCAAGTCTTGTCCTCCTCTCTACCTCCCTCACTAGCAGTTCCCAGTGTCTGTGGCTACCATTTTTATGTTCATGGATACCCAATGATTAACTCCCATCTATGAGTGAGTACATGGACTATTTAGTTTTCTGTTCCCATGTTAGTTTGCTTAGGACAGTGGCCTCTAGCTGTGTTCATGGTGCTGCAAAGAACACAATTTTGTTCTTTTTATGGCTGCATAGTATTACGTGGCGTATATGTGCCACATTTTCTTTATCCAATCCACCATTGATGAGCAACCAGGCTGATTCCATGTCTTTGTTATTGTGACTGGTGCTGTGATGAACATACAAATGCCTGTGTCCTTTTGGTAAAAACGATTTGTCTTCCCTTGAATATGTACCCAGTAATGGAATTGCTGGGTGAAACAGTAGTTTTGTTTTAAGTTATTTTAGCAGTATCCAAACTGATTTCCACAGTGGCTGAACTAATTTACATTCCCACCCACTGTGTAAGTGTTCCCTTTTCTCCACATAGACCTCGAGTTTGGCAAATGTTTTTTGTTAAGTGCACTTGCTAACTCAGCTAGTTTTATCTGGGTGGATTGGCTAGTTTTATCAATTAGTATGGCTCCTAATTGAATGGCAATGCCCTGATACTACATTTAGCAATGATTAACAATGATTCTGTCCCTGAAGGGTCAAGGAAGGGACAAATGAACTCAATTGGCATAAGTTTCGGGAAGTCTTAGCCTTCAGTTATGGTTCTTAAAGTTTGTGGCCCAGGGAAACATGATTATAATTTGAGTTAACTTGAGAATTAATGCAAAAGCCAGAGGAGTTGGAGCACAGAGTAGCTGGCCTAGGAGAACCCTATGGAAATAAGCTAAGCCCTTACTTGATATTTTACCATTTAATTCCCTAAGGGTCAGAAAGGTGTTGGGTTTCTGTCTCTGGTATCCTGAGAAGGTTTCCCGCAGTGCTAAGGCTGTCCCTCCAGGAATGGGTAGAAACACAGATTTAGTGATTCACCTTGGCCTAAGTTATCTGCTCTCAAGGAATTCAGCACATGCTTGGGCATCTACTATTTTTAATAGTGCTCCCCAGTTATGGGTACCCAAAATAAGGATATCTTCCAGTCTCTACCTCTGGGAGGCCATTTGATCCTGGAGTTATTTTCTAGAGGTTTTGAATTCCGGAGTGGAGCTTGCTTAAGCCCTATGACCTCTCAATGCTTCTGCCCTCTGGTAAAACATCTGGAGCCAATCAAGTTTGCCAAATGATGGGAGGTAAGAATGTGTTTAGATGGCCCCCTTTCTCTTCTACATTATCCTCTTAGACAAAGCACACTTGAAGCAATGATTTTTAAGCTGCAATCCATAAAATATTACAGGCATACCTCAGAGGTACTGTGGGTTCTGTTCCAGAACACTGCAATAAAGCGAATATTGCAAAAAAGAAAGTCACACATTTTTTGCTTTCCCAGTACATATAAAAGTTATTTTTACATGACACTGTAGTCTATTAAATGTGTAATAGCATTATTTATAAATTAACATATAGACATTAATTTAAAAATATTGCTAAAATGTGCTAGCGATCATCTGAGAATTAGAGTCAATAATCTTTTTGCTGGTGGAAGGTCTTACCTTGATGTTGGTAACTGCTGACTGGTGGTGGTTGTTGAAGGCTAAGATGGCTCCCACAATTTCCTAAAAAGAAGACCATGGTGATGTTTGCCGCATGTATTGACTCTTCACTCCACAAAATATTTCTCTGCAGCATGTGATGCTATTTGATAGCATTTGACCCACAGTAAAACTTCTTTCAAAATTAGAGCCAGTCCTCTCAAACCCTGCCGCAGCTTTGTTAATTAAATTTATATAATATTCTAAATTCTTTGTGGTCATTTTGAGAATGTTCACAGCATCTTCACTAAGAGTAAATCCCATCTCAAGAAACCACTTTCTTTGCTAATTCATAAGAAGCAACTCCTCATTCTTTCAAGGTTGATCACAGGATTGCAGCAATTCAGTCACATCCTCAGGCCCCACTTCTAGTTCCAGTTCTCTCTCTCTTTCCACCACATCTGAGGTTACTTCCTCCACTGAAGTCTTGAATCCGTCAAAGTCACCCATGAGGATTGAAATCAACTTCTTCCAAACTTCTGGTAATGTTGATATTTTGATTCCTCTTGTGAATAATGAATATTTTTAAAAAGGAATCTACAATAGCGAATCCTTTTCAGATGGTTTGCAATTTACTTTTTCCAAATCCATCGGAGGAAACACTGTCTATTGCCTTACAAAATGCATTTTTAAAATAATAAAATAATAAAACTTGAAAGTAAAAAATTACTCTTTGATCCACTGATTGTGGAATAGATATTGTGTTAGCAGGCATGAAAACAACATTAATTTCCTTGTATGTCTCCATCAGAGCTCTTGGGTGACCAGGTGCATTGTCAATGAGCAGTAATATTCTGAAAGATATCTTTTATTCTGTGAGGAGTAGGTCTCAATAATGGACTTAAAGTATCTGATACACCGTGTTGTAAACAGATGCATTGTCATCCAGGCTTTGTTGTTCCATTTATGGAGAACAGGCAGAGTAGATTTAGCATAATTCTCATGGGCCCTAGGAGTTTTGAAATGATAAATGAACTTGGGCTTCCCCTTTATGTCACCAGCTGCATTAGCCCATAACAAGATAGTCAGCTTGTCCTTTGGATATTTGAAGCCAGGCCTTGACTTCTCCTCTCTAACCAGGAGTACTAGATGGCATCTTCTTCTGATAGAAGGTTGTTTTGTCTATATTGAACATCTGTTTTGTGTAGCTACCTTTACAAATTATCTTAGCTAGATCTTCCGAATAACTTGCTGCAGCTTCTGTATTAGCACCCGCTGCTTCACCTTGTACTTCTATGGTATGAAGATGGCTTCTTTCCTTTAACTCTATTAACAAACTTCTACTAGCTTCCAACTTTTCTTCCGCAGCTTCCTCATCTCTCTCAGTCTTCACAGAATTAGAGAGTTAGGGTCTTACTCTGGATCAGGCTTTGGCTTGAAGAAATGTGAAATTCTGTAACAATTAAAATATAAAACTTTATCTGCAATAAGGCTGTTTGACTTTCTCTTCATTTATATATTCACTGGCACAGTACTTTTAATTTCCTTCAATAAATTTTCCTTTGCATTCACAACTTGGCTGACAGTTTGGCACTAGAGTTCTTAGCTTTTGACTCAGGCCATGCTCACTAAGGGAGTCCTGTGAATTCTCAATGCTTCTGCCCCCTGGTAAAAAATCTGGAGCCAATCAAGGTTGCCAAATGATGGAAGGTAGAATTTATTTGGGTGCCCCCTCTTTGTCTTCTACATTATCCTCTTAGATAAGGCAGACCTGAAGCAACAATTCCCAAGCTTGGCTTTTGACATGCCTTCCTCATTAGACTGAATTATTTATAGCTTTTGATTTAAAGGGAGCGACGGGTGATACTTCCTTTCACTTGCACACTTACAGGCCATTGTAGGGTTAGTAATCAGCCTAATTTCAATGTTTAGTTTCAGGGAATAGGGAGGCCCAAAGAGAGGGAGACAGATAGGTGCATGGTGAGACTGTCAGAACACACACATTTATTAAGTTGCTATCTTATATGAAGCAATTTGTTGTGCCCCCAAACAATTTAATACTAACATCAAAACTCACTGATCACAGATCATAACAGATACAATAATTAAAATGTTTTAAATATTGTAAGAATTACCAAAATGTGATGCAGAGACAGCAAGTGAGCACATGCTATTATGGCACCGATGCACTGGTTCAACCCAGAGTAGCACAAACCTTCAGTTTATAAAAAGCAAACAAGCAAACAAAACATTATCTGCAAAGATGATGTAGTAGAGAGCAGTAAAATGAGGCATTCCTGTAATCCTATGAGATGATGAATCAAAAAGAGTCCTGGCATGAACACATTTGACAAACACTGATCTAGCTATTCTCGCCTGTGGAAGTCAGTTGCAGAATTTTGGTAGGGGTTGCGGGGGACAGAATTAGATGACCTTTGCTATTTTGTTGGTTCTTCCCTGAGCCTGAGAAGATTAACCTTAGAGGACGGTGGTAGAAGTGTTTCTGGGGCTTGCCCTGCAAGGCAGCTTCCTAGAGGACTTGCTAAAGTCTATGAAGTAAGTGCTGTGTTCCCATCCCTGTGCCTAGAAGCCATCACCTGGTGGTTTATCTTGGTCCCAAGCAGAGAAGAGTAGAGGTTTAAAATGGAACAGTGTGGGCAGCACATGCACATATAGACAAACTTATGCGCAGATGTAAATGCATCTTTTCTTTGGGATGCAAAACACTGAAATAGTCTATAAGCTTTTTATTATGGGGGAAGCTGAGCTAAATTGTTGTTAAAAAACCTAACCAAATGCGAACTATTCTTCCATTGAAATCATACGTATATTTCATCAGATGTGTACTCTTCAACAAGACTGGAATGTATTTAGTTACTTCCTCTGGAAAGCAACTATTACTGCACTTTTATAATAGGCTTTCTCCAATGACCCCCTTTGTCACATTAATTCATCCCACAGCCTGCAATCAAATAAAACATTTGGTTACAAAGCAGGGTTGTTACTTTTTTTTTTTTTTTTCAAAGTAATGTGCAGCATAAATAAATGACAGGTTTGCAGATGTAGGTGATGCTGATAAATTCTTGGGCTTGGAAAATATACCTTCTCATGTGGTTGCAGACAATCTAAACCAAGCCTTCGCAGAGACTCCAAGTCATATATAGACCCACTCGTTTCTCCTAATAGACAAGGTACAGGTTGTTGCCAGAAATTTGGCCTCCTACATAATAAACATCTTTACCTCTTAATTTTAGCATGAGATAGTTGCAACTGTCAAGACATACTTTTGTAAAAATCCCGAACTCTTTGGGAATCTGGATGACAATGTGATAATGACAACAGTCAGTCCTGATTTTGTCCCCCCACAACCAAGCAAATGGATTTTTCTGATGTAAAGTTGCATAGAAAGACAGAGTGCTACCATCAAGACAATCTAGCATGCGATATGCATTATGATAGTGGGAAAGGGACCAGTTTGGGCTGAGAGGAGGGGACCCAATACTTTCTGAGCCTTTTCTACGGGCCAGGCAGGAATTCAGGCACTTGGCAGATATTAACTGCTTTCATCCTCAGGGTAATCCTGTGGGCCTAGTGTCATTATCACTATAGGATGTCCATTAAGTCTGGAAATCTAGGTATAATAGACATCCTATAGTGATTATACACACACACACACACACACACACACACACACACACACACATGTTTATATATTTATATTATATACATTATATATAAATGTTTATATATATTATATATACATTATATAAAAATGTTTATTATATAAAGTATGTAATTTCACACTTTGAAGACATCCTTAATGACTGTATGTATATATTTGCATAGAAAGACAGAGCTACGATCAAGACTATCTTGCATGTGATATACATTATTAATAGTGGGAAAGGGACCAGTTTCCCATTATACATGTATAGTGACTAAGGATGTCTTCAAAGTGTGAAATCATAAAAATACTTTTCCTCTATTTTCTAAGTTTATGAAATGCTGTATTCGCAGATGGATAAGATGAAGTTCAGCCAGTCATAGGGTCACTGGGAATTGGACCCCAACCTGTCTGATTTCAAAGACCAGGTTCTCTCATGGACACCTCACAGCTGTGACCAGGAGTTTGACTTGCTTTGCAGGGATGGGAGGGCTAGAAAGAGATCAGGGATCTGCAGGTGAAACTGACCATAGCAGGAATCGCTGTAGGCCAACAGGCTGTTTGGGAAGTGAGAATTCTACAGAGTTAACAGGGCTGGCATTTTGGAAGAGGGTCAGCTGGGCCTCCATGTACAAAGTGATGGCCATCTCAAGAAAAGTGACCAGAATGGGTAAGTCGATGGCAAGTTAGACTTAAGAGTAAAGGTGCAAGAAAGTGGGCTGCCTTCCACCCTGAAAAGAAAAGTAGAAATTGCCAGGCTTAGCCCAAATCCTTTTAGAGAGTTCTCTGATTGGAATAAAAAAACAAATTTCAAGATCCTCTGCAAGCACCCAAAAATCTCCATTCAGATTTAGAACTTGTGATTCACCAGACGCCTGCTAGGTTGGACCCCAGGCTTGAGCCTTAGCTATCATTTCCTGCTTGCAGTACCTTATTTTTCACAACTCTCTTAGTTTTGTGGTTTTCAAAAACCCTACTACTGCTTTTGTTTGGAAATTAGTGAAGAGAATCTGAAGGCTGTTCTTTCCTGGAGGCCCAGCTAGAATTTGAAGTAAGCTGCTTCCTCTCTGAGGCTCAGGCACAAACCAAAGGCAAGTGCCAAACCAATAAGGTCTTGGAGCCTGGGCCCAGGAACTTCTGTGCCATGCAACAAGCCATGACTTTGCCAAAGAAAAGAAAAATGAAGCCTTTTTTGGCCTTTTCCTATTCTCGTGGAAAAGGCTCATTTGGCCCTTTCCTATCCTCGTGTAAAGGAGGATTTTATGCTTAGAGATGTTAGCTTATGATGGGCCAGATAAAGTGATCAACGGACAGAGGGGCTAAGCTCTCAGTTTTATATTGATGTCGAGGGAGAGAATACTTACCAATCCCAAATAGTTATTTTACTCTTCTTTTTCTTCATTGCATTTGTTACAGTATATAATTGTATAGTTATTTCTCCAGTAACCTGTTTATTATCTTCTTCACTGAGCTCTGAAGATCATGAGGACAGGTTCTACATCTGCTTCATTCGTTGCTATGTGTACCCTCAGGTTCTAGCACAAAGTACATGAGTGATATTTGGGGGATGAATGAATGAATAAGCGTCAGGAATGGGTAGGGATGAGAGGTCCATGGGATGGTCCAGAGTGTGTCTCCATCACAGGATAGCCAAGGCAAGGTGACTTTTGGATGCGTCACATGAATGGGAAAGGCAGCAAGTGTGGGAAGGAGTGCAGAAGTGAGGGAGATCACTGAGGCCTGGTATAGTCAGGGAAGGCTTGACAGCAAAGACAAGCTCAAGAATAACCTCAAAGTTGGGTTAGGAGAGGACACACCTGGGACACCTGGTAGTGTGAGGAAAGGCAAGCTGATGCAGATGAGAAAAGCACATGGTGGATGGACTATTGACATAAAAAGAAATAATGTCTTTCACAGCAACTTGGATGGAGCTGCAGGCCATTATTCTAAGTGAAACAACTCAGGAATGGAAAAACCAATAGTGTATGCTCTCACTTATAAGTGGGAGCCAAGCCATGAGGATGCAAAGATATAAGAATGATATAATGGACTGTGGGGACTCAGGAAAAGTTGGGAGTGGGGTGAGGGATAAAAAGGCTATATATATTGGGTACAATGTACATTGCTTGGGGATGAGTGCACTAAACTCTCAGAAATCACCACAAAAGAACTTATCCATGTAACCAGAAACCACCTGTACCCCTTAAATTGCCAAAATAAAAGCAAAAATTAATAAAAATAAAAAAGAAAAGTACATGGTGGGCATGAAGGTTGACTGCCCAAGCACCCAGGTGTTTGACAAGTATCTTGGAGATGGTGGGAAGTAGATTGGGAATAGCCTGGCAAAAGTATTTTAAGTGTACACAATAATTACAATATTCATTGAGCTTTTACTATATATCAGGTTTCTGGGTAAAGATTTTGCATTAATTCCTGTTATTCATACATCAGGCCTGTGAATTAAAAACTATTATTCCCATTTTCTAACAGAAGAAACTGAGGCACAGAGAAGTTAGGCCAGTCAGTGTAGACTGTAGTTGACTCCAGATCTTTTGTCATTACTGTCTTATAATCTCTCCTCACTCATGTCTGGGCTTAATCTTAGTTTGGGGAGGACTATTTACCAACGCCCCTCCTGACCTCCCAATCAAACCTTCATGTAGGTGATGGTATTCTTTACTGCTTTCATCTTGACTACTGTCATATTTGACATTCGTTCATTGCTATATTCCCAGATAATCCTTAATAGAGTTGCTTTGGAGTACTAGAATCAGATCTTAGTTGGTGAGGCAAGGAAGATTTAGGAGTCTGAAAGACTTGGCTCCCAATCTCTCTCTCTCTCTTTTTTTTTTTTTTTTTTGAGATGGGGTCTTGCTCTTTTGCCCAGGCTGAAGTGCAGGGATGTGATCTCAGCTCACTGCAACCTCTGCCTTCTAGGTTAAAGCGGTTCTTCTGCCTCAGCCTCCCGAGCAGCTGGGACTACAGGCACCTGCTACCACACCCAACTAATTTTTGTATTTTTAGTAGAGACAGGATTTCACCATATTGACCAGGCTGGTCTTAAACTCCTGACCTCGGGATCTATTTGCCTTGGCCTCCCAAAGTGCTGGGATTACAGGTGTGAGCCACTGTGCCCAGCCTTGGCTTCCAGTCTCTACTGTACTTTTCACTAGCTGTGGGAGTCTAGGGAAAGTTGCATAACCCATTTGGCTTTGCTGTCCGGTGAGGGTATCCCCTCCAGTCCACAGTGCAGGGAACTGCTGCTCAGAAAGAGCAAACGAATGTGAAGCACTTGGTCTAGGGCTCTGCATGTGGCTTAGAAATGCTTAAAAAATGGCAGCTATATCAGTGCATAGGTTTTAGCTAGTGATGGAAGTTCAGTTTATCACACTGTACTCTCTTGTACAAATGTCCAAACTTTAGGTGAATTGTCAAGAAAAGCAAAAACAATACAATGTGTTATTGTGTTGCTGTTTTGACAGCCAGAGAGCTAAATCGGTAGTTTGAAAAGGCAGTGAAGAGCTCTGCATGCCCACAAAAGGCAGGGGAAGGGGGTGAGTTGTGTGTGGCAGGAGCGAAGGACAGATATTCAGGGAAAAAAAATGTTGCTGTGGTTACAGCCTAGAAAATAAAAACTCTGTATGCCAAACAGAAGTCGCTTAAAATTCAGTTGGAATTTATAAGCTGATGAAACAGGTGTTCTTGGAAGTTAATTAAACACCAAAACATTCTTCAAGTCTGGTGAGTAGTTGCCAGAAAATATGTTTCCGCTGCCCAGGGATGTTGGGGCTTGATGTTGTGCAGCATGGACTGTGGCTGTGAGCTAAGAACATGTTGCTTGCACTCACATGATTCCTGTGTTGTGAGTGAGTCTCTTGCTTCAAGCATGAAAATAGCACGGGGACTAGGGTGAGAAGAGGGGAACACTCAGTTTAAGAGGGAAATGTGAGGTTATACCCAAGACTCAGTAATCAGGATAAATAGTATTTTAATGCAGTATTTTAAAAACTCAACAAGAAAACCCATGATGAACAAAACATAAAATCTGGATAAAGACAGGAATTGAATAGCACCTGCCATCTCTGAAACCTAAATTCAGCTTTTATGTTCCAGTGTTTAGGTGGGAGGGAACTGTCTGTGACTCTCAAACCTGGTGGATTTTTGACAGTCATGATGGCTTCCAGAATGTTCCATGGTCTCCTGCCAGGGGAACTGTTGCTTCCTTCGTCCCTTTATCCCTCCTTTTCTCCCCTCCCACTCAGCCAGCAAACATTTATGAAGCACCTGCCTTGTGATGCTGTGCTCTTCTGTACTGAAGACTCTGAGATAAACAGGACACAGACACTGCTGCTTATTTTTTTATTTTTTATTTTTTTGAGAGGGAGTCTTGCTCTGTCACCAGGCTGGAGTGCAGTGGTGCGGTCTCGGCTCACTGCAACCTCCGCCTCCAGGGTTCAAGTGATTCTCCTGCCTCAGCCTCCTGAGCAGCCAGGACTACAGGCATGTGCCACCAGGCCCAGCTAATTTTTGTATTTTTAGTAGAGATGGAGTTTCACCATGTTGGCCAGGATAGTCTTGATCTCTTGACCTCATGAATAGCCTGCCTTGACCTCCCAGAGTGCTAGGATTACCGGTGTGAGCCACTGCGTCTGGCGGTCATTTTGCCTTTCTAAATCTTATTTCCTCAGCAAGATTCCGATTTCTTTGTGACCAGGGAGAAATCAAGATGCTCAGTGTGATGGTTAATTTTATGTGTCCACTTGCCTGGGCGAAGGGATACTCGCGTGGCTGATAAAACATTTTTTTCTGAGTGTCTGTGAAGATGTTTTCAAAAGAGATTAGCATATGAATCAGTAGAATGAGTGGGGAAGGTCGGCCTCAGCGCTGTGCGTGGGCATCATCCAATCCATTGAGGGTTTGGACAGAACAAAAAGGTGAAAGAAAGGCAAATTCTCTCTCGCCCACCCCACCCCCTCACTTCCTTGACCTGGGTCATTAATCTCCTGTCCTGGGACATAGGAGCTCCTGGTCCTACAGCCTTTGGACTCTTTGACTTAAACCATTGGCTTCTCTTGTTCCCAACCCTTCGGACATGAACTGAAGTATGCCACAGGTTTTCCTAGTGCTCCAGCTTGCAAGTGGCAGATTGTGGGACTTCTTGGCCTTCATAATCTTGTGAGCCTATAATAAATCTATAATCTCCTCTTATCTATATATCTTCTATTGGTTCTTTTCTCTGGAGGGCCCTGAGTAATGCACTCAGGCACTGTGTGATGGTGCTTAAGAGATCAGTGTGTGGCATCTAAAAGCCTAGTCTTGAATTCCACATTTGTCACTTACTGGTTATGTTGGATGCTTAGACATCTTAAGCCTGGGTTTTTCTCACGTTTGAACAAGTGTTGTCATAGTGTCTACCTTTCAGGGTCACTGTGCAGATATCAAAGAGACTTATGGAGACGGTTCAGCCCAGCATTTGGCTTGTAGTGTGTTCACAAGCATCAGAATCATCCAGAAGGTATGAGGGGAGACGGAGCAGAAGAGACACAGCCCATGAGAAACAGTACAAAGGGACAAGACAGCTGAAAGGCATCTTTCCTGAGGTTTCTATAGCTAGAGGTACTTTGGAGTGACTCATATGGCCCCTGATGACAGTCATAGATGAGGCAAAGTTTCATTTTTCCAGCGTCTCCCAGGATTAACTTATTGCATATCCTGATTTAATTGTCTGCCCTTGTCACGCGGTCTCCCAGTCATAGACATATGAGCAACAGGTATAATCATATTATTTTATTATTAGACACTGATCATGGATAATGTACTTTGTTTATATTGGCTTTAGGAACTCAGAACATCAACTGGAGTAGGCATTGTTGGGAACAATATAAGCCATTTTCAGCTGATAACAACCCCATGTATGTGAATAGCACAGTCTCACATTGCCGAATTCTGATTGGCTGAGGTTTTTTTTTTAATTAAATTTATTTTTTAAATTTATATATATATTTTATTGGACTTTAGCTTCTGGGGCACATGTGAAGAGCATGCAGGATTGTTGCATAGGTACATACATGGCAATGTGGCTTGCTGCCTCCGTTCCCATCGCCTATATCTGGCATTTCTCCTCATGTTATCCCTCCCCAACTCCCTACTCCCCACTGTCCCTCTCCTAGCCCCCTGCAACAGACCCCAGCATGTGATGCTCCCCTCCCTGTGTCCATGTGTTTTCACTGTTCAACACCCGCCTCTGAGTGAGAACATGTGCTGTTTGATTTTCTGTTCTTGTGTCAGTTTGCTGAGAATGATGGTTTCCAGATTTATCCATGTCCCTACAAAGGAAACGAACTAATTGTTTTTTTATGGCTGCGTAGTATTCCATGGTGTATATGTGCCACATTTTCCTTGTCCAGTCTATCATTGATGGGCATTTGGGTTGGGTCCAGGTCTTTGCTATTGTAAACAGTGCTGCAATGAACATATGTGTGCATGTGTCTTTACAGTAGAACGATTTATAATCCTTTATATATACCCAGTAATGGGATTGCTGGGTCAAATGGAATTTCTCTTTCTAGGTCCTTGAGGAATCGCCACACTGTCTTCCACAATGGTTGAACTAAATTGAACTAATTTACACTCACACCAACAGTGTAAAAGTGTTCCTATTTCTCCACATCCTCTCCAGCATCTGTTTCCAGATTTTTTAATGATCGCCATTCTAACTAGTATGAGATGGTATCTCAATGTGGTTTTGATTTGCATTTCTGTAATGACCAGTGATGATTAATATTTTTTCATATGTTTGTTGGCCTCATATATGTCTTCTTTTGAAAGTGTCTGTTCATATCCTTTGTCCACTTTTGAATGAGTTTGTTTGTTCTTTTCTTGTAAATCTGTTTTAGTTCTTTGTAGCTTCTAGAAATTAGCCCTTTGTCAGATGGGTAGATTGCAAATATTTTTCCCATTCTGTTGGTTGCCGGTTCACTCTAATGACTGTTTCTTTTGCTGTGCAGAAGCTCTGGAGTTTAATTAGATCTCATTTGTCTATTTTGGCTTTTGTTGCCAATGCTTTTGGTGTTTTAGTCATGAAGTCCTTGCCTACGCCTATGTCCTGAATGGTTTTGCCTAGGTTTTCTTCCAGGGTTTTTATGGTGTTAGGTCTTATGTTTAAGTCTTCAATCCATCTGGAGTTAATTTTAGTGTAAGGTGTCAGGAAAGGGTTCAGTTTCTGCTTTCTGCACATGGCTAGCCATTTTTCCCAACACCATTTATTAAACAGGGAATCTTTTCCCCATTGCTTGTTTTTGTCATGTTTATCAAAGGTCAGATGGTTGTAGATGTGTGGTGTTGCCTCCGAGGCCTCTGTTCTGTTCCATTGGTCTATATCTCTGTTTTGATACCACTACCATGCTGTTTTGATTACTGTAGGCTTGTAGTATAGTTTGAAGTCGGGTAGCGTGATGCCTCTAGCTTTGTTCTTTTTGCTTAGAATTGACTTGGCTATGTGGGCTCTCTTTTGGTTCCATGTGAAGTTTAAGGTGGCTTTTTCAGTTCTGTGAAGAGGGTCATAGGTAGTTTGATGGGAATAGCAATTGAATATATAAATTACTTTGGGCAGTATGGCCATTTTCACAATATTGATTCTTCTTAAATATGAGCATGAAATGTTTTTCCATTTGTTTGTGTCCTCTCTCATTTCCTTGAGCAGTGGTTTGTAGTTCTCCTTGAAGAGGTCCTTTACTTCCTTTGTTAGTTGTATTCCTAGGTATTTTATTCTCTTTGCAGCAAATGTGAATGGCAGTCCATTCTTGAATTGGCTTTCTTTAAGTCTGGTGTATAGGAATGCTTGTGATTTCTGCACATTGATTTTGTATCCTGAGACTTTGCTGAAGTTGCTTATCAGTTTAAGGGGCTTTTGGGTTGAGAAGATGGGATCTTCTAAATATACAATCATGTCATCTGCAAATAGAGACAATTTGACTTCCTCCTTTCCAAATTGAATACCCTTTATTTCTTTTTCTTGCCTGATTGCTCTGGCTAGAACTTCCAATACTATACTGAATAGGAGTGGTGAGAGAGGGCATCCTGGTCTAGTGCCAGATTTCAAAGGGAATGCTTCCAGTTTTTGCCCATTCAGTATGATACTGGCTGTGGGTTTGTCATAAATAGCTTTTATTTTTGAGATACATTATGTTGATACCTAGCTTATTGAGAGTTTTTAGCATAAAGAGCTGTTGAATTTTGTCAAAGACCTTCTCTGCATCTATTGAGATAATCATGTGGTTTTTTACTTTGGTACCTTTAATGTGGTGAACTACGTTTACATACTTGCATATGTTGAACCAGTTTTGCATCCCCAGGATGAAGCCTATTTGATCATGAAGGATAAGCTTTTTGATGTGCTGCTGCAATTGGTTTGCCAGTATTTTATTGAAGATTTTTGCATCTATGTTCATCATGGATATTGGCCTGAAGTTTTCTTCCCTTGTTGAGTCTCTGCCGGGTTTTGGTATCAGGATGATGTTGGTCTCATAAAATGATTTGAGAAGGATTCCCTTATTATGGATTGTTTGGAATAGTTTCAGAAGCAGTGGTACCAGCTCCTCTTTGTGTGTCTGATAGAATTCGGCTGTGAACCCATCTGGACCTGGGCTTTTTTTTGGTTGGTAGGTTATTAATTGCTGCCTCAACTCAACCCTTGTCATTGTTCTATTCAGGGTTTCAACTTCTTCCTGGTTTAGGCTTGGGAGGGTGCAAGTGTCTGGGAGTTTATCCATTTCTTCCAGATTTACTGGTTTATGTGCATACAGTTGTTTGTAGTAATCTCTGATGGTAGTTTGTATTTCTGTGGAATCAGTGGTGATATCCCCTTTATCATTTTTTATTGTATCTGTTTGATTCTTCTTTCCTTTCTTTTTTATTAATCTAGCTAGTAGTCTATTTTGTTGATCTTTTCAGAAAACCAGATCCTGGATTTATTAATTTTTTGAAGGGTGTTTTCTGAGTTCAAATCCTGGATATCCTTGTTAATTTTCTGTTTCATTGATCTGTCTAATATTGACAGTGGGGTGTTAAAATTTCCCACTGTTATTGTGTGGGAGTCTAAGTCTCTTTGTAAGTCATTAAGAACTTGCTTTATGTATCTGGGTGCTCCTGTATTAGGTGGGTATATATTTAGGATCATTAGCTCTTCTTGTTGCATTGATCCTTTTACTATTATGTAATGCCTTTCTTTGTCTCTTTTGATCTTTGTTGGTTTAAAGTCTGTTTTATCAGAGACTAGGATTGTAACTCCTGCCTTTTTTTGCTCTCCATTTGCTTGGTAAATCTTCATCCATTCCTTTATTTTGAGCTTTTGTGTATTCTTGCATGTGAGATGGGTTTCCTGGATATAGCACACCAATGGGTTTTGACTTTTTATCCAGTTTGCCAGTCTGTGTCTTTTGACTTGGGCATTTAGCCTATTTGCATTTAAGGTTAATATTGTTATGTGGGAATTTGATCCTGCCATTTTGATGCTAGCTGGTTGTTTTGTCCATTAGTTGATGCAGTTTCTTCATTGTGTTGATGCTCTTTACCATTTGGTACATTTTTGGAGTGGCTGGCACTTGTTGTTCCTTTCTATGTTTAGTGTTTCTTTCAGGAGCTCTTGTAAGGCAGGCCTGGTGGTTGTGAAATCTCTGAGCAATTGCTTGTTTGCAAAGGATTTTATTTCTCTTTTACTTATGAAGCTTAGTTTGGCTGGATATAAAATTATAGGTTGAAAGTTCTCTTCTTTAAGGATGTTGAATATTGGCCCCTACTGTCTTCTGATTTGTAGGGTTTCTGTGGAGAGATCTGCTGTGAGTCTGATGGGTTTCCCTTTGTGGGTAACCCGACCTTTCTCTCTAGCTGCACTTAGCATTTTTTCCATCATTTAAACCCTGGTGAATCTGACGATTATGTGCCTTGGGGTTGCTCTTCTTGAGGAATATCTTTGTGGTGTTCTCTGTGTTTCCTGGACTTGAATATTGGCCTCGTTTGCTAGATTGGGGAAGTTCTCCTGGATAATATCCTGAAGAGTGTTTTCCAGCTTGGATTCATTCTCTCCGTCACATTCAGGTACACCTATCAAACGTAGATTAGGTCTTTTCACGTAATCCCATATTTCTTGGAGGTTTTGTTCATTTCTTTTTACTCTTTTTTTCTCTAATCCTGCCTTCTCATTTCATTGAGTTGATTTTCAATCTCTGATATCCTTTCTTCTGCTTGGTCAATTCAGCTATTGAAACTTGTGTATGCTTTGCAAAGTTCTCGTGTTGTGTTTTTCAGCTCCATCAATTCATTTGTATCCTTCTCTAAGCTGTTTATTCTCGTTAGCATTTTGTCAAACCTTTTTTCAAGGTTCTTAGTTTCTTTGCATTGGGTTAGAACATGTTCTTTTAGCTCAGAGAAGTTTGCTATTACCCACCTTCTAAAGTCTGTTTCTGTCAATTCATCAGACTCATTCTCCATCCAGCCTTGTTCCCTTGCTAGTGAGGAGTTGTGATCCCTTGGAGGAGGAGAGGCATTCTGGTTTTGGGTGTTTTCATCCTTTTTGCACTGTTTTCTTCCCCATCTTTGTGGGCTTATCTACCTGTGGTCTTTGTAGTTGGTGACTTTCGGATGGTGACTCTGAGTGGACGTCCTTTTTGTTGGTGATGAAGTTATTTCTTTCTGTTTTTTAGTTTTCCTTCTAACGGTCAGGCCTCTCTGCTGTAAGACTGCTGGAGGTCCACTCCAGACCCTGCTTGCCTTGGGACCACCTGCAGCAGCTGCAGAACAGTAAAGGTTGCTGCCACTTTCTTCTTCTGTTATCTTTGTCCCAGAAGGATACCCACCAGATGTCAGCCTGAGCTCTCCTTTATGAGGTGTCTCTTTGGTATATGGGGGTTGAGGAGCTGCTTGAGGAGACAGTCTGCTCCTTATAGGAACTCAAGTGCTGAGCTGTGAGCTCTACTGTTCCATTCAGAGCTGCTGGGCAGGTATGTTTAAATCTGCTGTGGTGGAACTCATAACCGCCATTTTTTCTCAGTTGCTCTGTCCTGGGAAGGTGGGGCTTTATTTATAAATTCCTGATGTGCTGCTGCCTTTTTTCAGAGATGCCCTGCCCAGTGAGGAGGTAGCCTAGTTACAGTCTGCCAGGAGAGGCATTGCTGAGCTGCCATGGGCTCTGCCCAGCTGCTGCGTGAACTTCCTTGCAGTTTTGTTTACAGAGGTGTAGATAGAACTGTCTCGGTAATGGTGGTCTGCCTCAGTGATGGCGGACTGTGTCTGTAATGGCGGACTGCCTTGGTAATTGCAGACTGCCTTGGTAATGGCAGACTGCCTCGGTAATTGTGGACTGTCTCAGTAATGACAGACTGCCTCTTAGTGGTGGACTGCCTCGGTAATGGCGAACGCCTTTCCCCCTACAAAGCTGGACCATTCTGGATCCAGCTGTGCTTGCTGTGAAACTCTCAATCCAGAGCATTTCAGATTGCTGGTCTTTGTGTGTGTGGGACCTGCCAAGCCAGATCACTTGGCTCCCTGTTTCAGCCCCCTTTTTTTCAGCTGAATGGGCGACTCTTGTCTCCTAAGTGTTCCAGGTGCCAGTTGAAACAGCGCCCAACTTTGTGTGAGTTTTTGTGTGGAGACCCACTGCGCTGGCTGAAACAGCCATGTGGAGACTCATGGCACTTTTCCTCCTGGGAATCTCCTGGTCTGTGGGCAGTAAAAATTCATTTGGCAATGCAGTGATCACTCACCCTCTGTGTTCTCGCTGGGCACTGCACTCCGTGCTGTTTCTGTTCGACCATCTTGGATTGTCTCTCCCTGATTAGTTGAGCTTTCTAACAGGTCAGCTGATAGTGATGACCTGTAAGCTGTGATAATGGTTTTTGTAGTAAGATGATGTGCTTTAAATCTACAAAGTATGTGTTTATTAAAAATCTTTTTTTATCATGTATGCATCCAGAAAAATGCACAGATTATAAATGTATAGTTTGATGGATTTCACTAATTGAACATAGTAAACCAGCACTCAAAGTAAAAAATGGAGCATCTCAGAAGCCCCTCCGGCCCCTACCTAACCCTCTTTCCTGTCACTACTGCTTCCCTCCCCTATCTTGACTTCTAGAAGCATGAATTAAATTTTCCTGCTTTTGTATTTTATGTAAATGAAATCATAAAATAAGTACTCTTTTGTGTCTGGCTTCTTTTGCTTAGCGTATGCTTGTGAAATTCATCCACGTTTCTATTACTAGTCATAAAACTTTTATTCTAGGTGTTGTACAACATTTAATAGTCTCACTGTCTCACTATTTATGAATTCATTCTGCTATTGATTGATGTTTGGGCTACTAAAAAAGGTGCTGTTGACAGACATATAGAACAATGAAATGAAATAGAAAGCCCAAAAATCAGTCCTCAAGTATATGGTCAAACAATTTTTGAAAAAGATGCCAAGACCATTCAATAGATAAAGGACAGCCTTTTCAACAACTGGTGTTGAGAAAACTAGATATCCACCTACAGAAGAAGGAAGTTGGACCTTTACTTTAAATGAATGAAAGACCTAAATGTAAGGTAAGCCTATAAAACTTCTAGTAGAAAACAATAGGGGAAACTTAATGACACTAGATTTGGCAGTGATTTCTTGAATCTGATATCAAAAGCACAGGTAACAAAGAAAAAAATAGATCAATTGGACTACATTAAAATTAAAAACTCTTGTGCATTAAAAGACATGATAGTCAAATAGAACCTTCCAACAATTATCCCCTACAGGAACACCAAATTGAAAGGAGCACCTTCAGAGGAACAAAAAATCAGATGAGCAATCACAGTATCTGGTTTTAACATAATAATGGGAAAGAGGGACTGAAGAGGGTAGGAAGGTACACTAATCCTTCCCAACCCCAGGTAGCTCAAATAATAATGTGCATGCTTGGTGGAGGGAATGACATTCCATTGGAATGCAGTGCTGCCTTGTCACAGCCAAACACAACACCAGGCAGGATCTACCAGTGCCCATGAAAGGAGCATTTAGATGAGTCCTGGGACAGAGGGATATATTCTGCTCCAGTGGGGGAAAACTGAGTCCTACCCAGCTTCATCACTAGCTGACAAAAGTGACCTGGGGCCCTAAATAAATGTGTGTGGCAGTCAGGTTGCAGTGGCTGTCGTCCATGGGAAAGTGCTTGTGCAGCCCTGGTCTCAGTGGCAGTGTGCCTGTGGTGTAACCCAGTGGGACACCAGCTGTGGTGGCCACAAGAGTGCCTGCATAAACTCTCCC
The DNA here is from genome assembly GCF_009761245.1 of Sapajus apella. Classification (NCBI taxonomy): domain Eukaryota; kingdom Metazoa; phylum Chordata; class Mammalia; order Primates; family Cebidae; genus Sapajus; species Sapajus apella. Next base: position 14,595,013 of record NW_022436953.1, read on the forward strand.
CCAAATCTAGGTGGTGCAACTTGGGGAGAGACTCCTTCCACTTAGGAGAAGGAGAGGGAAGAGTATGGAGGACTTTGTCTTACAATCTGGGTACAGACTCAGCCATAGTAACATGAAGCACCAGGCAAATCCCTGAAGCTCTCAGTTCTAGGCCTTTACTCCTGGAGAGTGTTTCTAGACCCACCCTAGACCAGAAGGGAATCTACTTCCCTGTTGGGATGAACCCAGTCCTGGCAGGATTTAGCACTTGATGACTCAAGTGGTTTTGGGCTATGAATAAACATCAACAGCCAGACTGTAGCAGCCATAGGCTTTGGATGAGCTTTAGTACTGATGCTGCTCTGGAAGGCCCTCCTTAGCTTCAGGTGTGACCCAAGGTGGTGCCAGCTGTGGTGTCCATCAGATAATAAAATTATCCTTCAAACATGAAGGAGAAATAAAGACTTTCACAGACAAACAGAAGCTGAGAGATTTTGTCAAAACCAGACTTGTCTTATAAGGATGCTAACATGAATTCTTCAATCTGAAAGGAAGAACATTAATGAGCAATGAAAATTATCTGAAGTTATAAAACTCACTGGTAAATGTATACAGAGAAATACAGAATACTCTACCACTATAATTGCAGGGTGTAAGCCACTCATATTTTTAGTAGGAAAACTGGAAGACAATTCATCAAAAATGATCACTACAACAATTTTTTAAAAATAGACAATATAAAAAGATATAAATAGAGACAACATAAAGTCAAAAAAAAAAAAGATGATGGAGTTAAAGTATAAAGCTTTTTAGTTTTCTCTTTGCTTGTTTTTTTTTTCCTTTGTAATCAGAGCTAAGTTGTCATCAGTTTAAAATAATTAGTTATGAGATGTTACTTTCAAGCCTTATGGTAACCACAAAGAAAAACTTACAGTAGGTATACAAAAAATAAAAAGCAATAAACCAAAACGTACTACCAGATAAAATAACTTTTACACAAAGGGAGCCAGGAAGGAATGAAGAAGAGAAGACGAAGACAACCAGGAAAGAAATGAGAACATTGCAGTAGTAAGTCCTTACCTATCAATAAGAACACTAAATGTGAATGGACTAAATTTACCAGTCAAAAGACACAGAGTGACTTAATGGTTAAAAAACAAGAGCAAACAGAAAACCCACAAGACCCAACGATATGCTATTTGCAAGAAACTCACTTCACCTTCAAATTCACAGACTGAAAACAAGGAATGGAAAAAGATACTTCAGGCAAATAGAAACCAAAAAAGAGCAGGAGTAGCTATGCTTATATCAGAATAAATAGGTTTCAAAACAAAAGGAGACAAAGAAGGTCATTATATAATGCTAAAAGGGTCAATTCAGCAAGAGGATAAAACAATTACAAATACATATGCATCCAATGCTGGAGCACTCAGTTATATAAAGTCAATATTACTAGAGCTAAAGGGAGAGATAGACCTCAATACAATAATAGCTGAGGACTTCAACACTCCATTTTTAGCATTGGCCAGATTATCTAGAGAGAGAAATCAAAGAAATATTGGACTTAATCTGTACCACAGAACCAATGGATCTGATAGAGATTTACAAAACATTTCATCCAGTAGCTGCAGAATGCACATTCTTCTCCTCAGCACATATGTTAGGCTGAAACACAAATTTTAAAAAATTAAAAAAAGTTGAAATCATATCAAGTATCTTTTCTGATCACAATGGCATAAAACTAGAAATAAATAACAAGAAGGACAGCATGGTACTGGCATAAAAGCAGACATAAAGACTGATGGAACAGAATAGAGAACCCAGAAATAAGTTGATGCATTTATAGTCAACTCATTTTTTGACAAAAGTCAAGAACATACATTGAGCAAAGAATAGTATTTTCAATGAACTGTGCTGAGAAAACTGGATATTCATATGTAGAAAATGAAAGTAGACCTTATTCCTCACCATATGCAAGAATCAAATAAAAATGAGTTAAAGACTGAAATAAAAGACAAGAAACTATAAAGCTACCAGAAGAAAACATTGTAGAAACACTACAGGATGTTGATCTTGGCTAAGATTTCTTGAGTAAGACCAAAAAACACAAGCAACCAAAGACGAAATGAACAAAGGAGATCACATCCAGCTAAAGTTTCTGCACAGCAGAGGAAAAAAGTGAAGACACAACCCACAGAACAAGAGCAAATATTTGCCAACTACCCATCTGACAAGGGATTAACAACCAGAATATCTAAGGAATTCAAATAGGAAAAACCCTCAAATAATTAAAAATGGGCAAAATATCTTCATAGACATTTCTCAGAAGATGACGTACAAATGGACAAGAGGTATTTGAAAAAATGTTCAACCTCACTAATGATCAGAGAAATGCAAATCAAAACTACAATAAGATATCTTCTCACATTTAAAATGGCTTTAGTAAAAAGACAATAACAAATGTTGGTGAGGATTTGGAGAAAGGATGATCCTCATGCTGTTAGTGGGAATGGAAATTAATATAGCCACTATAAAGAACAATATGGAGATTCCTCAAAAAACTTAAAATAGAGCTACCCCGTATGAGCCAACAATTTGAAATCTATTTTGTCTGATATAAGTACAGCTACTACCGCTGGCTGTACACCCAAAAGAAAAGAAATCAGTGTGTTGAAGAGGTACCTGCACTCTGATGTTTATTGCAGCACTATTCACAATAGCCAAGATACGGAATCAACGTAAGTGTCCATCAACAGATGAGAGAAAAAAGAAAATGTGGTACTAATATACAATGTAATATTACCACATCATAAAAAGAATGAAATTTTATTATTTGCAACAACATGGATGGAATTAGAGGATATTCGTATAAATATTTGTATAAATTAGAGGATATTTGTATAAATTTACATTTGTGTAAAATGAAATAAGCCAGACATAGAAAGACAAATATTGTATGTTCTCACTCATATGTGGAAGCTAAAAAATAGAATTCATGCAGGTAAAGAGTAGAATGATGCTTATCAGACAGTGGAAAGTGTAGTGGGGAGGGGAGACAGAGAGGGAATGGTTAATGGATACAAAAATACAGTTGGAAGAAATAAGATCTAGTGTTCACTAACACAGCAAGGTGACTATAGTTAACAATAATTTATTGTATATTTCAAAATAACTAAAATAATGAAATAGAATGTTTCTAACCCAAAGAAATGATAACTGCTTGAGGTGACAGATATTCCAATTACCCTATTTGATAATTCTATATTGTATATTCCAATATGTCACATATACTCCATAAATATGCAGTATTATATATCTATTATAAACTATTATATATCCTGTATAATTTAAAATGTATATTTTTAAAAAATGACTTTAGTAGAGTGCAAAGACAACACATGGTATGATGGTTAATACTGAGTGTCAACTTGATTAGATTGAAAGATTCAGTGTATTCTGGGTGTGTCTGCGGGGTGCTGCCAAAGGAGGTTAACATTTGAGTCAGTCGCTGGGGAAGGCAGCTCCAACCTTAATTGGTTGGGCACCATCTAATCAGCCACCAGTGAATATAAAGCGGGCAGAAAAACCTGAAAAGGAGAGACAGGCCTAGCCCCCCAGCCTACAACTTTTTCTTTTGCTGGATACTTCCTGCCCTCGGAAATCAGACTCCATGCCCTTCAGTTTTTGGACGTGGACTGGCTCTCCTTGCTCCTCAGCTTGCAGACAGCCTATTGTGGGACCTTGTGATCATGTAAGTTGATACTTAATAAACTCTCCTTTATATCTATGTATCTGTCTATCCTATTAGTTCTATCCCTCTAAAAGAACCCTGGCTAATATACATGGAATGAGAGAAAATATTAGCAAATTATATATCTGATAAGGAATTACTATCCAGAATATATAAATAACTCTTACAAGTCAACAACAACAGCAAAAAAACAACCTGATTAAAAAATGGGCAAATAACCTGAAAAGGTATTTCCCCCAAAGAAGATAATCAAATGGCTCATGAGCATATGAAAGATGCTTAACATCACTAATCATTACAGAAATGCAAATAAGACCCATGGTGAGATACCACATCACAACTTGGGATGGCTATTATAAAAAGAAAAACAATAACAAGTGTTGGCCAGGGTATGAAAAAATTGAAACCCCGTGCTTTGCTGGTGTGAATGAAAAAACGGTGCAGACTCTATGAAAAACTGTATGGAGGTTCCTCAGAAATTAAAAATAGAATCACCATATGATCCAGCAATTCTATGTCTGGGTATAAACCCCACAGGATTGAAAGCAGAGAATTTTGGGATACAAAAATATTTGTGCAAATATTTGTACACATTTTTTTTCATGGCAGCGTTATCCACAGTAGCTAGAAGCTAGAAGTCACCCAAGTGTCCACCAGTGAATGAATGGACCAACAAAATGTATATACATGCTTTAAAAAGGAAGGAAATTCTGACACGTGCTATGACATGGATGAATCTCGAAGACATGATGCTAAGTGAAATAAGCCAGTCACAAAAGGGCAAATACCATATGATTCTACTTATATGAGATATATAAGGTAGTCAAATTAATAGAAAAAAAAGTCGAATGGTGGTTGCCAGAGGTTAGGGATAATAGGGGGTTTGGGTGTTATTGTTTAATGGGTACAGTGTTTCAGTTTGGAAAGATGATAAAAATTCTAAAGATGAATTTTGGTGATTGTTGCTTAATAATGTTGATGTGTTTAATGCTATTGAACTATGCTTAAAAATGGTGAAGATAGCAATTTTTGTTATGTATACTCTACCATGATTTTAAAAAATAAAAAATGGTGCTATTATAAACATTATTCTAATACATATCCTTTCATAAACACATCTATATTTTTATTTGAATTATTGGGACATAGTCTATGCATACGTTTGGCTTTAGTTGATACTGCCATTATTTTTCCAAAGTGATCATACTGATCTCTGCAACAGCATGTGATAGTTTCTCATGCTCCACATCCCAGCCAACACTTGATATTACCTGTTTTTTTCACATAGACCATTTTGATGATGTGTATTATTATCTCATGGATTTAATTTCTATTTCCTGGATGGCTAATGAAATTGAGCCCTATTCTTCTATTTTGTGAAAAATCTATTTAAATCTTTGCTACTCTTTCTATTGGGTTGTCTTTTTCTTATAGAGTGAATTATTGTTTTCATTTGTCTTAGGTAAATGTCTGATTATATCTAATGTGATGGATTCTGAAAATAAAAGGCCCCCATCCATTTAAATATACACATTGTCATTGTGCAGTTTATAAAAATTAAAGTTATAGGAGAAAAGGAGATTTTCCAGAATCTCTTTGTTAGTTTTTTTGGGGTGTGGTCTACTCCAGCTAGAGACTGTCAGCAGAAGCCCTAAGATATCACTTTCTTGATGGCTAGTTCTGGTTAGCCTGCCAATTCTAGATACTCAGGACAGACTTAGCATAAGACCAGCCTCAGCTGGTCTGACCAAGGGTCAGTTACAGAATTGCATAGACTATATGACCTGAACACCCAGTCAATTCTGTTAGGTCTGCTTTGATTGTACACAACAAATGTTTAGCTTTGATAGACTTCAGTAGGTCTGCAAAACATCAATACATAATGGTATTTTGGGAGTCTGTGTATTTTTTTGGAAGGAGAGCATCCAAAGCTTTTACTGTATTCTCAAAGGGGGGTGGTCTATGGCCTCTAAAAGGGTAAGCAGTTTTCGTTCAACATGAAGCCAGTCTTCTTGGCTCATTCTCAGTTAACTTCCATTTCCTAGTTCCTGTACTGCCTGTCTATACTTGAGGTAAGAATAGCAATTTTAATATTAACCCAATTGCCCTAAGAGTAAAAAAGTGGTTATCCATGTTGTCTGAAAGGGCTCCAATTCCTGTCTCTCCTTCACTTGAATAAGTAGAAGCTATGATAGGCTGAATAATGTCCCAGAGAGGTATCCAGGTCCTAATCCTTAGATGGCATGAATGTTACTTTAGTTGGCAAAAGGAACTTTGCAGCTGTAATTAAGTTTGGGATTTTGAGATGGGGAGATTATCCTGGATAATCCAGGTGGGCTGGAAGTGTAATCACAAGTATCTTTAGAAGGAGGAGGAAGAGAAGGATTTGACTACAGAAGAAGAAAATCTAACAGTGAAAATAAGATGTGATGCTGCTGGCTTTGAAGATGGAGGAGGGAGCCATGCCCCAAGGAATGTAGGTGACCTCGAAAAGCGGGAAAAAGCAAGGACATGGATCCTCCTCTGGAGACTCCATAAGGAACCACCCCTGCCAACACCTTGACTTTAGTGAACTGATTCCAGACTTTTGACCTACAGGATTGCGAATGAATAGATACACATTTTTTAAAACCACTAAGCTTATGGTAATTTGTTGCAGCAGGACTAAGTAGCTTTTTGAATTATCTATACATGGGGATTCCGGGAAGCCAGGTCTGCTGGTGAATGGGCTGTGTTTAAGACTAGTTTTCAAAAGAGTGCGAAATATGTCATTAGAATGTGGGTCTTGTTTTATGGAAAGGCTAAACTTAGCTCTGAGAGGCATTTTGTGGTAGCAGTACCCCTCGGTGCTCTCTCAGGAAGAGATGTGCCACAAAGCACAGGCTCTGCTCCTCGGTTTGGAGACTGGGGTTCTTTCCTTGGCTGGGTAACGTTAAGTCACCTCTGGGTTGATGGTTTCCTCTTTCATAAAATGAAGAAGCTGCACCAAAAGGCCCCTGTTGAGGGCTGGATGACCAGGAGGCATGTCATGTGGGATCTTTCTTCCTTGCTCAGAAATGTCGGGCACAGTGGCTCATGCCTGTAATCCCAGCACTTTGGGAGGCTGAGGTGGGTCGATCACCTGAGGTCAGGAGTTTGAGACCAGAGATGGGTGAAACCCCATCTCTGCTAAATACAAAACAAACAAACAAACAAAAAAAAAACATAGCTGGATATGGTGGTGCATGCCTGTAATCCCAGCTACTTGGGAGGCTGAGGCAGGAGAATCACTTGATCCTGGGAGGCAGAGGTTGCAGTGAGCCAAGATTGTGCCATTGCACTCCAGCCTGGGTGCCAAGAGCAAAATTCTGTCTCAAAAAAAAAAAATGTCCTGTTGATAATGCTTCCTTTGTAACTCTGGAATCCATCAATATCTGCAGCCATGGCCATTACCCAAGAAATCACTTTTACTTTCCACTTCCTCTATTGTACTATTTTCTAGCTATTTTCTGCTTCCCCTTTCGTCTCAGTTTGATTCATTATCTACATGGCAGCCACACTGACATTTTAAAACACAGTTCTAATCAAGTATCCGCAAACATAAACCCTTTGGTAGCTTCCCGTGCTCTGAAGATAAAGATCCCATCCTGTTTGTTAGTTTTCTGTCCTTTGCAGGGACATGGATGAAGCTGGAAACCATCATTCTCAGCAAACTAACACAGGAACAGAAAACTAAACACCACATGTTTGCACTCATAAGTGGGAGTCGAACAATGGCACGTGTATACCTATGTAACAAATCTGCACGTTCTGCACATGTATCCCAGAACTTAAAGTATAATAAAAAGTAAATAAATAAACATTAAAAACAAGGTCCCATCCTGCCTGGCCCTCCACAGTCTGGCTCTGCTGCCTCCCAGTGTCCCCTAAGCCTGCTCTGCCTGCTCAGCTGCCCTCGTATCACTGCCTCCTGCCTCCTGGTCTTGACCCCGGTGGGCTGCTCTTTCCAGAAGTCTCTGTAAGCTACTTTTAGTTCCTGTTTATCTTTTGTATCTTAGCTTATGTGTTACTTCCTAGTACATCTGTTACTCCCCAAATTAGGTCAGGATCTGTATTACAACTCTCATAACCCCCTGTGCTTTTAAAGTTGTCCTTATTACAGGGTGTGTTCTATGTGCTATTGTTTGATCAAGACTTCTCACTTCTTCCAAACCGCGCAACTTCATGAGCGTAAGAACTGCGCCTGCTGGGAACTGGAATCAAACACAAATCAAACACAGAGTAGATGCTCAATATACATTAGATGGATGAATGGAGGCATTAATGATGAATGACTGGGTTTATTCTCTTCTGTCACTGCCTCCTTCTCCAACACTGGCTCCTACCTGCCAGCCAGAGATCCTGACCTTAGCTTGGTGACATATGAAAATGAGATGCAGCAGCAACATCTAGAATCTCACTCTTCCCCCAACCAGCAGCCACAGTCAGCCTCTTTAAATCCATCGATAAGTGGCCTCCTCTTTCCCACTGTGCCTGTAAAGGCAGGGATTAAGTTGTCTCAGGACCTGGCTTTGAAACTGACTTTGTCTTTTCTTAAGCAAAGTCTCTGAGCTTAAAATCCCTCCTCTGGGCTGGGCGTGGTGGCTGATGCCTGTAATCCCAGCATTTTGGAGGCTGAGGCGGGTGGATCACCTGAGATCAGGAGTTCAAGACCAGCCTGGCCAACATGGTGAAACCCCATCTCTCCTAAAAATACAAAAGTTAGCCAGGCGTAGTGGCATGCACCTGTAGCCCCAGCAATTTGGGAGGCTGAGATAAGAGAATCACTTGAATTTGGGAGGCTGAGCCAAGATCATGCCACTGCACTCCAGCCTGGGTGACAGCAAGACTCCCTCTCAAAAAAAAAAAAAAAAAAAAAAAAAAAAAAAAAAAAAAAAAAAAAAGAAAAAAAGAAAAAAAGAAAGAAAAATCCCTCCTCTGTAAAATGGTGATGACATCTTCTTGTTCTCGTGGGATAGAGTGACAGGGAATAGATGAGAATGGTGACTATGACTATATGTTGTATACCTTTCAAAATGCTGCTCTCCAGAAAGGGCTCCTTCAGCAGAGATCTATGTTAAGGAAGCAAAACCAGAAACTCTGGCCCAGAGAAAGAAATACTGAGTTCATCTTTGCTCTGTTCATCCTGGTGACCGTTTGAAGGCATCTCCTCCTCTCTTCCTCCTGTTCTGTCCTACCAGCCATCAGGGGTCAGCTGGATGGCTCCCTCTTCCTAGAAGCCTTCTGTGACTGCTGCCTTAGCTCACAGAGATTGCTCCCTATTCCTCCACCCCCCAACCCCCTGTTTTCCACTGAATTCAGCCAGCCACACTTAGAGTGGCTCCTAATTCATATTTAGTGGCCTTACCATCAAGTCTTTTCTCTCTAGCTTCAGTGAAAGCATCTTTCTGGTTCAATGGCTGCCCTGGACTTCTCTTCCCAGAGGCTAGATACCTCACCTCCACCTCCCTGGCTATTTGCCGGCTGTCTTCTAAGTGACTGGATGTCAGCCTTGTACCGCAGGCCCAAGGTTTGCATTTTTGCTCCTGAATTCCAGAGTTGCTTTGAGTGAGTCTTCCACTCTAGGAGTTGGAGGTCCCCCAGGGAATTGCCAGTGAGGTTGGGGCTTTGGTTCCCTTGAGTTGATCACAGTATAGCCCTGAAGTTAAGAGCAGGAGCTTAAGGCTTGAACTTGTTCTAGGTTCAAATTCTACTTCCCACTTATTATTTTGTGGCCTCAGGAAACAACTTGATCTTCAGCTTCAGGTTTCTCGTGGAGATAATAAAGGTATCTAAATACTTTTATGATATAATTTAAATATACGACATAATATAAAAATGGAGACAATAAAAGTATATAAAACGGCATTTTTTTTCCCCAGAAGGAATGAAGTGAATAATGCACTTCAAACTTTTAGCCCTTAATAAATGATCATCCTCATGTTATCAGGAATACAGCTTTTGTGTTTCTGCTGCTTTTTTTGGAGATGGGAACTCTTTCTACCCTAAGTAAAAGGTGCCCAATGCCCTCCCCACCCCATCTGGTATGCTTGGCTGGTCTAGCTTCAGTCTAAAAGGTAGGCAGTGACAGGATTACAGCAGTGTGGTGTCTTGTCACCAGCTTACCCAATAAGGCCTTCTCAGGTCCTCTTCCTCACCTGACAGGGCCCAGGCTTGCCCCATAGCTGTGCATGTCCAGAACTCTCTGTGAATGGTCCATTCAGGCATGCAAAAGGCCGGTGGTCCCTGAGGTGATCTACTCCCTTATCCCAAGCCAGTGGAAAAGCCCTCCTGGCAAGCTGGACTTTGTCTTTCAGAGCAGTGCTCACCAACCATCACCTTATTGGCCATCTCATTGTCTCCTATTCTGAGGACTAAGAAAAGCCTTGTGTGTTGCCAGGTGAGCTCCACTAGAAATAGAGGCATGAATCCATAGACAAAGCAGAGACGGCAGTCAGCCTGTTGAGGGGCGAACAGAGAGAGAGAGAGGTAGGGACTGCCTCTGAGGTGGTGGTAAGCCTGGCAAACAACTCTCAGAAAATTCATGATTTCATTTAGAAAGTAGGCTAAGTCTTCCTAAGACAGAAAAATCTGTTAGATTTATTTCCTCTGCAATGAAGGCAAGCTTATCCCAGCTCCCTGTCCTGCTACCCATCCCCATGTTTGTTGCTGCTGAAGTACTGGGAAAAGCAGAAAAGTGAGTTCTGCAGATTGCAGGCCTACTACAGGGGACTGTGAAGACAGGAGGCTAAGTGGGCCAGTGGCCACCCAACTGGGCAGAGGGACAGCCTTCTGCAGAGTGGCTCCAGAGGGCTCTGGAGGCCCTGCCTGCTCAGTCACTGCCCCTCCCAGCAGCCCTGGCCATGAGACAGACAGAGGCAGTTTCCTTAGCCTCATTTTGCAGATAATTTTTATCTATTCCTCACCTTTTGTTCTTGCTGGATTATTTTAAAGCAAATTCCATATATCGTATTGTATCACCCACATATAATTCAATTTGCATCTTTAGCAAAGACTTAACAAATATAACTCCCATGCCATTATTAGAAATTGCTTCATATCATCTATGTTCATATCTCTGATTTATTAAAGAATTATTTTTTGGTTGATATTTAAAAAACTATAAAACTGATGAAGAGTTGCAAGAATCTCTCATATATACCTTGCCTAAATTCACCAAATGCTTGTGTTTTGCTGTATTTATGATTTATATAAATGTTTTTCCTGAGTGATATGAAAGTACATTGGAGATATCATATCCTGTTCATTGTAAACACTTCAGTGTATATTTCCTGAAAGTAAAGACATACTCTTGTATAACACAGTATAATTATCAAGAACAAGAATTTCTGCATTACTATTATCTGTCTTCCTTCACATTCAAAATGCAGCAGTTTCCCTCAAAATTCCTTTTAGAGTTATGTATTTTCCCTAGTCCAGATGCAATGCAGAATCATACATTTGGATGTCATGTCTCTAGTCTTTTTCAAAGGGAACAGTTCCTTTGCCTTTGCATTTCTTGACCTTTTCATTTTTTCAAAGGTACAGGCCAGCTATTGTGTAGAATGTCTCATGATTTGAGTTGTCTGAAGTTTCCTTATGGTTTAGATTTAAGTTATGCCTTTTTGACAGAAATACCGAAGACGTGATACCATGTTGTTCTCCGTGCATACTGTTGTGAGGTAATATTGGTCATGTTGACTTTGATCATTTGGCTATGGTGGTGTCTCCAGGTTTCTTCATTGTATAGTTAGTTATAAGTAATTAATGGGGAGCTTTGGAGACTATGTAAATATCCTGCTCCTCATCAAACTTTCACAAGTTTTAAGCATCCATTGTGATTTTCTAAATTTATTGTCTAATTTATTATTTGGCATTCTATAAACATGGGTCTTTCACCCTTTATTCATTGATTTATTTATATCAGTATGGACTTCTGGATTGTTTTACTTAATATATGATAATAAATTATTTATTTTTGATGCTTAAATTTTTCCAGATTTGGCCAGGTTTCCCAGCCAGCTCCCATGTTCTTTTTCTATGTCCCTGCTGTTCTTTAAGCACTTCCTTAATTTCTGGATCAACAAGGTGCTCTAGATTTACTAGGTTTTCATTGTTCCAACTCTGGAATTAGCGTTTTCAGAGTTCTTATTCTTTTTAAAGAATAATAGTACTTAGAACCCAAAATCTGAGTGCCAAGTGTGTTCATTGCCATTGTTATATCATGGCTTCTAGGCTGTCTCAGTGGACAGAGCGAGAAAATACATGTGCACATTTACTTTTATAAAACTATAAATTAGTAAAAGCTATAAATTAATTAAAACTGTACATTAATATGGATGCCTCCCATCCTAATCCAATGCATTCTAGTTGTTCCCTTTCTACATCTGATATCTCCACACTCTAATACTAAGAAGCCTGGCCCCTGTGATCCTTAATGTATTCGTTTATTTGCTCAAGCCAAGAAAACACAGAAAGTGGTTTTAGAATTGTTAACCCATATCACTGTGAAAGAAAATGTATTGACTAGAGTTTAGTATTTGTTTGCATTATTTTTTAAAAGGTGAAATTGATCAAGAGTGACACACACAAATCCTAAGTGTACGTTTCAGTGAGTTTTGACAAATACATGCACTCTTGTAATTCATGTCCTTCTCGAGATAGAGAACATTTCCATCACCGTAGAAAATCCTCTCATACCCTTTCTCAGGTTTAGCTTCCCTTCTAGAGCTAATCACTCATTTTTTCACCAGAGATTAGTTTTGCTTATTCTTTTCTCAGATGGTTTTGCAACTGTATAGGATCTAAACAAGGTCCGCATATTGCATTTGGTTTTTGTGTGTTGATAAGTTTCCTTCCATGCTTCTAAACATTTATTTATTTTAATTTATGTTATTTTAAATTGACAAATCATACTTGCATTACATTTATGGAGTGCAGTGTGATGTTTTGATATATGTATACAATGTGAAATGATTAAATCAAGCTAATTAACATATCACCACCTCACTTGACATTTGTTGTGATAGATTTGAAATATAATCTTTTAGTTATTTTTAAATATACAATACATTATTGACTATAATGATCCTGCTGTGCAGCAGCTCTCCAAACTTATTTTTCCCATTAGCTGAAACTTTGTATCCTTTGACGAGTATTTTCCCATTCCCTCACTCTTCCTAACCCAAGCTCTGACAACCATCATTCTGCACTCTACTTCTATGAATTCAGCTTTTTGAAGATTCCACATATAATTTAGATCATGTGACATTTGTTTTCCTGTTCCTGGCTTATTTCACTTAGCATAACATCCTCTAGATTCATCCACCTTGTCCCAAGTGATAGGATTTTATTCTTTTTCAAAGCTGAATAGTATTCCATTGTGTATTCATACCACATTGCAGGCTGTGGAAAAACGCTCAGCATCAGTAATCATTGGGGAAATGCAAATTGCCACCACCTGTGAAAATGACTTTTATCAAAAAGATGAGATATAACAAGTGTTGGCAAGGATATGGAGAAAAGGACCGCTTGGACACTGTTGGTGGGAATGTAAATTAGTACAGCCCCTATGGAAAACTGTAAGAAAATAACTCAAAAAACTAAAAATACAACTATTATATGATTCCCTTTTTATTTGTTGAAGTACTAGAACATTTAGCCTGTAGAAAATCCTAGATGTGACTGATCACTCTTTCATTATCCCATTTAGCTTGTTATTCTATTCCTTGTATTTTGTGTTATCTTACAGCTATATCTAGAGACTGAGGAGATTCTGGTTCAATCTTTTTTTTTTTTTTAAATGGAAACACTTCAGAGGTTCATAGTGGAGTTATGTGTTTGGTATTGCAATGCATTGCGAGGCTGTAATAATATGTGGTTCTTCCACTTTGAGTGTTGTAAAAATGGAGTTGTGTATTTAAGTGGTGCTAGCTTGCTCTCTCCACTATAATGTTCCCATCAGCCTTTCAATTTCATTAGTGATTTTTAGCATTCTTTTTTTTTTTCTTCTTTTTTCTTCTGAGGCCTCTGTTCTGTTCCATTCATAGTTATTCCCTGAATCTATTATTTTATTTGTGTTACCAAAAGATGATGTTCTAATTCCATCATTCCTACTCCCTTTATTACCTAGGATTTTTCTGTAAAGAAGAACTTGTTCCCAACAATATTTTCATTACTCTGAATAAGATCTGTACAGGAAAGTCAGAATAAATGTTTGATTTTTGTACGTTATCAAATTTTGGGGTAATAAGTTGGTGCCTTAGCAACCTCCAGTGGTGATGAATGAGATTATTTTTTCATATCACGATTAACTCATAAATTTTTATATATTTGATGTATTTCAATCCATTGCAGTCATCTTCTCTCACATTATGTCATCTTAGGCCATTATGCACCTTTGATTTGGCTCCTGAGTGTTTTTAACATGGCCTTGTTTGCCTCTGACAACTCCTTGCTTTCTTGGCAACCAAGAGAGAGCTCAGGCTCATGTTATATATTTCCAGGCGTAGACTTGGACTCAGTCATTTCCACAAGAAATCCCAGTGTCTTTTTGTGGACAGTGGTATTTAGAGAGCGCAGACTGGGCATTTGGGTTGCTCATTGCTACTGGATTGTCATTGCTTCTAGGCCTCTTCAGTGATCTGAACTGGGAAATACATATTTTTAGAAACAGAAAAAATATGAGTACATATGAATATTTTCCATTCAAATGTACCTTTGTGGGGCCTTTCTTTAATTTCTCTGATTTATGCTCTCTTAAACTCAACATTTTGGTTCCTAGTGGCATCAGTATAATCATTTAGTATAAAACACATGTAATAATTTAAAAATAATAATAGCCATATTACTACTTATGCAGTTCCTTTCCATGTTGTGTCCATAATATTCATGTTGTGGTTAAGGTTGGTTTAAGACAGCTCATTTACATGCTCATGCCTTGACAAGGATGACTGGATATTTGGGCTCAGCTGGGATCTCCTCTGTCTCCTCCAAGTAGCCTCAGGGTGTTTCTAGGGGGTATAAGGACTGCTTACGTGGTGGTTCAGGGTTCTAGCAGAGTGAAGTAGAGGCTGTCAGCCCTTTCAAAGGCTAGGCTCTGGCTGATCTTGTGTCATTTTTCCCTATAGTCTATTGGTCAAACAGTTATAGGTAAGCTTAGATTCAAGGAAAAGGAAAGTAGGTTCCATTTCTGGACAAAAGAAGCATAAAAAATTTCAAACCTGTCTTTAAATCATCCGCCTCCCACTCCCGTCTTCAAGTCACATACTCTTAAGAGTATTCTATTCTTTATCTTTTGTCACTGAAGGAGATAACCAGGAGAGTGTTTTAAAACCATATGATTCTCCATCATGTGGAAGTTTCGTTGTTTATTCAGCAAGCTCCTAATTGATGAACGTTGGTTTTGTTTTCAATCTCTTATCATTACAAAAGATGACCAAATAAATATCTGTGCATACATCATTTTGTATTTTCTTTTTGTTTTGTTTTTTGAGATGGAGTCTTGCTCTGTCACCCAGGCTGGGGTGCAGTGGCACAATCTTTGCTCACTGCAACCTCTGCCTCTCGTGTTCAGCGATTCTCCTGCCTTAGCCTCTTGAGTAGCTGGGATTGCAGGTGCACACCATCATGGCTGGCTATTTTAATTTTTTTTTGTACTTTTTTAAGTAGAGGCAGGGTTTCACCATGTTGGCCAGGCTGGTCTTGAACTCCTGACCTCAAGTGATCTACCTGCCTGGGCCTCCCAAAGTGCTGGGATTGCAGACATGAGCCACCACACCCAGTCTATTTTGTGTTTTTTGACAGTGATGATTCCTAGAAGTATAATTGCTAGGTGAAAGGATAGATGCATATGTGATTTTGCTAGACATTGCCTAACTCCCCTCCATAAGAGTTATATGAGCAATGTATCAGCCTGTTTTAGCATAATCTCACCAACAGCGTATTCCCAAACTTTTATTTTTGCCAATTTAGTAGGTAAGAAATGATATTGCAGTTTATAATTTTTTCATATTCTTGAACTTTAATATAAGCAAATGTGTATAGTGAAATAATTTTAAGTCTAAAGTTTGATAATCTCTTTATAGATATATATCTGGGTAACATTTTTATCAATATATAAAATATTTTTAGAACTCAAACTTCTTTCTGCTCCTTCTCAGTCAATATTGCTATAAGAAGTAACAGTATTTTTATTTCTAGTACCATAGACATGTTTACCTCATATAAATGAACTATAGAGTGTGTATTTTTTTTCTGGCTTCCTCTATGTTGTATATGTATAGTATGTTGGTTACTTTTTCTTATTGTATAGTATTTCATTGTATTAATAAGGTAAATTCTGACATATTAATTATTTGGGTTGTTTCCAGTTTTTTGGACTTTTTTGAATAATGCTAGCATGAATATTTTTGTTTACTCTGATTTTGAAGGAGACTGAGTACATTTTTATTTGATTAATGGGTCATTATCTTTTTTGAACTATCTGCTCATATTTTTGCTTATTTTGAAATTTGCTTGTTAGTTTTTTAAGTTAAGAGATCTTCATATAGTTGGGATATTAGTTTTTTTTTGTCTAGAATGTTCATTCATTACAATAGTCTTCCCTGCTTGCCATTTTTTTCAATTTCATTTATAAATTATTTTCTTTTTGCTGTTCAAAGTTTTTATAATGTCCTTAAATTTAAATATATTTTAAAATTGCTTTTAGATTTTAAGTTGTACCCAGGACAGATTTTCCTCAGTTTTTTTAAAAACTTTTAAATCTCTAATCCACTTGGGATTTATTCTAATGTATGTTATTTTGTGTTTTTTTTTTCATGTAGTCATTCAATAGTCATGACATTATTAAACTCTGTCTTTTCTCATTTATTTGAGATACTTACTGTCTTCATCATACATTAAATTGCCATGTCTGCTTAGCTCTATTTTTGGATTTTCTCTTCTGGTCCACTGGTCTGCCTGCCTATTAATTATATAATAGTTCACTGTTTTATTCATAAAGACATTTCATTTTTTAATATCCAGTAGGACTAGCTCCCTTCTCCCCAGAATTGTCTTAGCTTTTCAGGGTTTTCTTGGTTATATTTGCCTTTTGCTTTTTCCACATGAACTTTGTTATGAACTTGTTTAGCTCCAGAAAGAAATAAAACCTGATAAATCTTTATTGAGATGTCAATAAGCATGAGTTAACAGAGAAAATGGACATCTTTTTCATGTTATGATGTTGAGTTTTTCTGATTAAGAATATGCATCTTCCTGTGGTTCAAACTTTTTGTGGTTACAGGAGTATTTTATAGCTTTTCTCTTATAGATTATGTGCATTTTGTGTTAGCTTAATGCTTAGGTATTTTGTTTTACTTTTCTTTCCTTTTGCTTTTGTGAATGGAGGTTTTCTCTTCCCTTCCCTTGTATCTTCTAGTTGGTTATTTTGTATATGTGAAGTCTATTGCTTTCTGCATATGTGTCAATCAGAGTCTAGTCAGGAGACAGGCATAGCACTAATTTTTTTTAACAGAGATTATTTAGTACAAAGCATTGTTAACTGGTATAAAGGTATAAAGTGGGGAACTGAAAAGGTAAAATGACAATACTAAGTAATCACAGAAGGAAAACACCGCAGGAAGCAGCTACCATCTTTAAGGCTGGGTAACAAAGGGACAGGGATAGAGGAGGTATTAAACCTAGAAGTTTGGGGTGGGGAATCCATGGAGTTGAATCTCTGACTTTGAGGAGGAAGCTGCTCAGCTGCTGCTGGAATCTCCAAGCTCAGAGGAAGGGCCATGGGACCTGGATACTGGCCAGCTATTGCTGGTGTCTCTGAAGCTTGCACAATTTGGCTGGTTCTGTAATTCTTGGAGAAACTGAAAACTGGATTCCACTGATGCTACTGGAATGAGGAATTATTGCTCGGAGACGTTAGCAGGAACAGGAAGCCGGCAGGAAGGCAAGAGGAAGGAGCAAATTCCTCCTTCCCCCTGCAAGCCTCCTTCCCCCTGCAAATTCCTCCTTCCCCTTCTGTTGAAGCCATACAGGGAGATGCTGGCAAAGCTGAAATTGGATTTGTGGAGTCCCAGCTCCTGCATCATGAAAGTGAGGATAGAAGGGTGGGTTTGGAGCTTAGCAACAAGAGCTTAATAGCTGGCAAAACATGATAATTGTATATTCCTCAGTTTTACTCCAAGTTGCTTGTAGTAGTTTTGTCCGGATTCTTTTTGGTTTTAGGACTATGTCATCTGCAAATAGAGATTTTTTAAAACCTCTTCCTGTATGATTTTCACTGTTAATCTTTTGATCTTGGTTCCTAAAATGTCTCAAACACAATGACTACTGCTCTTGGAAATAATTCTTGTCCACTGTTGGAGATACTTTGTGAGGAGGGGTGGTGCTGTATAGAAGAAAGCTTTTCTTTATGGTCTTCTTTGTTGAGTGTTTAGAAAAAGCCAACACAACACTGAATGCTATTTCTTGACTATGACTAGGACACTGGGGGCACCTAATAAATGCTAAATACTGGTGAGACAGATCTGTAGATCTGCCTGTCCATCCACAGATGGATGTTCCTTGTTTTGACCTGGTTACATCCATTCTCTCTTTTTCTGATATATGATGAAGATGTCCAATGGGGACATTCCATGTCATTACAGTGATTGGTTCAGACAATGTCATGCAATCTAAGCCAGGCCAGTCAACCTCAGAATTTTTGCTGAAGCTGATGGAAAGAAGCTGTCTGTCTTTTCTTTGAATCTCTTCAGTTATTTGCTTCTAAGCCTGTGTGCTTTCAATGGCTACCCTTGCTTCCACTCAGAGAGAACATTTTTATTAGTAACTGGAGAAAGATTTCTGATGGTTTTATCTGAGCGCCTGGTTCTAAGCCATGCCTGAAATTTTAGGTCTAAGCCCCTTTAGATGAGCAATAAGTGTCCTTTTTTATTTAAATTGGTTTGAGTTGAATTTCTCATTTCTTATGATTAAATGAGTCCTATTTGAGCAAGCATTAATTATATTCACTGTTACTAGATCTTACAGGCCATGTAAACCTGTGAGAACACTTTCAGTGTCCAGTACTACAGAACTGTACAGGTTTACTAGAGGTGCTTTCTGTATGATGTTTACAGTTCTTTATCTGCTTTGAGCAACTTTCTTGATCTTGGTGACCCTACATCTGCTCTGGTTTTCTTCCCTCCATCGTCTCACTGTGCTTATCTTCCCATTCTCTCTCAAGGACAATCACAGACCATTGTCATGGTCAGTTGTCTAGATGACGATCATAGACCAATCGTGGACAGCCTCTAGGTCAACCATTGCCTGTAAGCTCTAGACACAAGTGTATTTTTACTTTAAGAGCCAGAAAATCAAGGAAACCACAGCAAGCACCCACCCATCTTCTTCTGTCTTCTGGTTCTTTCTGGTCCTACATTGTGACTTCTGGTGTCCGTTCCACAGCTTAACTGAAATGGGTCCTTTGAATGGTATCACCTCATCACTGAATTGGGCTTTCCATGTGCATCATATTTTTGGCTTTTATAGTTGATCTCTGTTTGTACCATTCCAACCAATCTCCTTGAGGGCTGCTCTGGGTCCCCATTGGTTGACTGTTGAGTGAGCTTGTAGGAGTAATAGATTATCTACAGATGATTGATTCAGTTAGTTCAGCCATTCAGTCAGCAAACATAACCAACATCTTATTCATCTTATTTTGTTTTCTACAAGAGAGAAGACTAATACAAGAAACCCCTAGGAAGACATGAAGGGCAGCATTATTTTATTCACTAGTGCAACTGGTCCCAAGGCAGTACTGTCTGATATAGCAGACAAGCAGGGGTGGGCCCCTGACTTTTGCAGGCAAGGAGGTGGAGCCATCCTAGGAATGGAAGGTGACTTCTTCTAGGGCATGCAGCAACATTAGTAAAGTGTTTCTAAATAAAGCTTCATGGCAGCCGTGCTTTCTGCCTGGAACCTTGTGTTCCTAGGAAATTCATCTGGCATACAAAGAAAGTGGGATGGTTGAGGCATAGGGCATACGTATATGCAAATTAAGTCCTTTTCTTTTTAGTAACTTCAGGGAAGGTGCAAAGAAGCTGGTAAATAAAGCTATGGGAAATTGATAGAAACTTTTTCACCCCCTGCATGATTATTATCACCATTAATCAAGATCAGACTTTATTGTGTGCTGACAGTGTAGCTAGCACAGTGCCAAACACAGATATGGAGGCCGTCTTCGTCAAAAAAGACAGTAATCCATAAATCAGGAGGAAAAGAGTGATCACCTAGGTGGGGAAGGGTAAGTTGCCTCCTGGTTTCATTTTGTTTCTGTTAGGACCTTCTCACCACTGATAGAGGCTTTTGCTGTAATTGCGAAGACCCCACCTGCCCCACCAGCTTCTAGACTTTGCAGGATGTTCATCCTTTAAGAGCACAATGTTTTGCTCAAAAGTTATTGCAGCTATACTCATATTCTTTCTATTTTGTACCGTCTCTTATTTTGATCAGGAATAAAAACAGTAGTCATGCTTTGCAAAACTTTCATTATAAGAACTGAGATGAAAAGTAATAAAAGAGGGATGCTCTTGGGAGAAAAACTTGAAGAAAGCATAATATATCAGCCAAATAGAGGAATTGAACGAAAATGCTTTCTAGCTTACGACTATATCAGATATGGGGGGGGGGGAAGAGAATAAGCCAGGTTGATTAAAACAACTTATCACCTTAAAAAAATTCAGGATGATGAAGTCTGAGCATATAAATTATATCTCTGCCCATTCAGCTAGGAGAGCAGAGTGATGAGGTTGCTTGGGGAGAATGTTCTAGGATATCGCTGAATTCTTTATACCCCTTTCTTATTCTTACCTTTTTTGTTTTTTGTAGTCGATGTTTGTTTGCTTCAGCAAGTGAGAGCTTTCCCCTTCCTCTTTCTCCTCCTCCTCCTCCTCCTCCTCCTCCTCCCCTACCTTTCCTTATTTCCAGATCTGAAAACTGACCTTAAAAGTAGGCCTCCTGGGCTCAGTTTAATAATGAAGCCATAGAAAACTCTCTATTGCTCATCTTACTACATGGAATCTTCACTGCTTGGAAATTTTTATAGTAGTTTTTGGTCATTCAGTTGTCGGCTGTTTGTGAGCTGAGTTTAAATTTATAAACAATCTTTTGGCACTTACAAAGTGCCATACACCAGGGATGCTGGAGTGAAAAAGTGAATATTCCTGCCTTCGGTTTTCTTATAATCTATCGGAAAGGCAGTATGCAAACCATAGGACGAGTTTATGCAACGTGTCTAATGCTGTTTTAGGTACATGGTATGCATCCAATGTATTTTCGGACATCCTTTCTTCTTCACACATAAATGTCCTGTAGGGTGGTAGGAGTTATTATAGAAGGATAGAACAAGGACCATGTGGGGCCCGGAAGGGAGTGGTCAACTTTCCTTAGGGAAACGTGGGAGGGCTTCATTTGCGAGGTTAGCTTCAACTGAGCAATGATTTACCAGGTAGGCAAGATGAAGAGGAAGAAAAAGGAGAGTGATGAAGGTGCATGGGGGAGAAACAGTATGGTGGATTTGGAAGGCAGCAGGAGGTTTGGGATGAATGGTGAACAGCCTTTGAGAAGATGGGTACTGGCAAGAAATACTCCTGGGAAGGAAGGTGGGGGCCAGCTGAGGAGAGGCAGCATCTGTGTGCACAGGAACTGAGATCTCCTCTTTCAGATAGTGGGGAGCCTCTGAGCAAGTGAGTCACTGGATCAATTCTGCATCCATGTTTAATTTTCTTCATTTTTCTTCATTATGACTTTGCAAATGAAGACAAGTTACTACCAGTAGAGCGTGCTGGCTGGCAGTGGGAATGAGTTTGAAATGAATCCCTGTTTCCTTCTCCTCACCTCTCTATGGGCCAGTCACACTCCTGTGAGATAACCAGCCTCGAGGGCTCCAGTGAAGGGAGCATTGTTATCCTGGAGTCTGGGCCAGGGTCCTGGGCAGCTATGCTCATACCTTGAGTCATTGAGCTCTTTTGTGGCTCAAAGGAACTTCTGCATCATGAAAGGATGACTATAGTGGGTCCTGAAGTTTATGGTGCATTGGAATTTGTTGCTATCCAGGGCCTTGTGAGCCATCTCCCTTTAAAGTAGATACTTTGAACAACACCCACCAAGAGATGGCTTGGGGAGTTTTCAGAGCTCAACAGAAGCTAATAGAAAATGCCAGGGGGGTTGGATCAGCCCCAGGACTTTGGGTTCTTGGCCAGACTTGCCCGTAAAAGGTAGCTGCTCCACTCTGACTGCAAGAACACCTGATAGGCTATAATCAGTTTTGGTTAGCGGAAGCCATAGAAGCCCCAACACTGTGACCGCGTCTATGAGTATCTCTTTCTGCTCACAAGGTCCTGAGTCTGGAGATGGGAGGGGGAAAGGCGGGATGAGAAGAAGAGGGGAGGAGGGGTAGAGGGGGAGAAGGAAGAAAGAGGGAGAAGGAGAGGGGAGCAGAGACGGAGGGGGGAGGGAAAGGGACAGAGGAGGAAGAGGGAGAGGGGACGGCTGGAATTGGAAGGTAGGAGAAAAGAGGGGAGTGGGAGGGGAGGAGGGGGGAAAGGAAGGGACAGAAGGGAGAAGACACAGGGAAGGAAGGAGAAGGGAAAGGAAGGGAAGAAAAAAAGAAGAGAGAAATGATTCATCTACTCAAGCCATGCAGCAAGTTCCTGGTGAAGCCTTGGCTCCAAAGGTTGGTTAATGGTTTCTATGGTGATCCATGTGGATGGCTTGATTCTAGGTGCTGTGAGTAGTGATTTGCTACTATAAATATAAATAATATAAATAATAGTGATATTTATAAGCTAGTTAGGGAAATAAGACTGAAACTAAGACAATTATAACTTAATAGTTATAGTAATTATAATAATCCTATTTTTTAAGAATCTGTTATGTGCTAGGCATTTTACAGGGTGCTTTTACACTTTTTGGCTATTATGAGATAAGCACATGAGACTGCTAATATTATTCCCATTCTGCAGATGAGGAAACGGAAGCTCAAAGAGATGAGGTCACTTGCTCAAGATTCATGTAAGTTCTAAGGGAGCAAGGAGTTGGTCTAGGATGAGCTTAGCATTGAGACCCTGGAGTCTATCACATGTTAATTAGGTGCTTAACATTAATGAGAGGTGAGTGAATGGACAGTCACATAGTTAGAAAGTGCCCAAGGTGGGCTTGGAATCCAAGGCTTATGATTCGAAACCAATTCTATCCACTAAACTCCATTGTCACATAACAGAGGGCAGCAGAAGGCAATTGCCAGACTCAGTGTGGGGACAGCAAGATGTTGGAGAGACCCAAAGAGAGAGAATAGATACAGCACAGGCGGTGTGTGGTCTGAGAAGGTGTCATGAGACAGTGGGGTTTGAAATGGGCCTTGAAGGTCAAGCAATATTTGGGTGACTGGAGGGGAAAGGTCAGTGTGTCCTGGGTATTTGACAGGCAGAGGAATCTCCTTGTAAAGAGCTCAGCCTCCTGGTGCAGACTTTTCTGGGTTTAAAAACCTGACTCTACCACTAGGAAGCTGTGTGATGCTGGACAATTCTCTTCATGCCTTAGTTATCTCATTCACAGCTGGGCATAATTCAGGATAGTTCATTTGAAAGAGTTTGCAGACAGTGTCTGGGACACAGCATTGGCTCAATAAATATGAGTTGTCATTAGATCAAAGCAAAGCACTTCCTTTCTGTGGGGCAGAGAGCAGAGTTGGGAAGATAGGATGCGAACGTGACACTCTGAGCCTTTGAACAGAGTAAGGATTCTGAATTTGACTTTCTGCTTAAAAAGTTTGTCTCTGACAAGATAATAATGGTTCTAAAGATTACATTGCTGCAGAGGTGGTGTCCTTTCCTGCTTATCGTGCATTGACAGGTTGGGCCCTTGTAGAAAGAGTTGCCTGTCCCAAGCCAGCAGATGGTTTCTACGTTCAGGCCTTTGTGTCTAATAGTACGTTGTTTCTCTGGGGGGCTTGGACCACAGCCTAAATCTAGAGGGAACTTTACTGAGGCCTAGTAAATGGACGCCAAGCTGTAGGCAAAACAAAAGCCAAAACATCCAATAAAAAGAGAATAGACCAATAAACAAACCCACAGCCTAGAGAAAGAAAAGCTTTATAAAAGCATTTGAAGATGGAGAAAAATTTGAAACTAGCTCCAGCGCTGTCACCCTAACCTCTGAACTGAGAGATGGCTGCAATTTCTCTCAGCATTTTCGCACATTAATGCCTGAAAAATGCAATAATCAAATTCACAGATGTGAAATTTACTTAGGAGGCAGCCCATTTGCCGCGATCACGGGCTTGAGTGCTGGTACTTGGAAAAATTGTGCAAGTGGGTAATAACGCCAGCCTTCACCCTACATGATAGATTAGCCTTGAATTATAATATTCAGTGAGCATTCTCCATGTATTGCTGTGGAGTATTTTATAAGATGGAATCCTATTATTTTCACTTCATCTTGATATATCAGATTGCTTAATTATTCCAGACAATTTATCTCTGTTCTTTTGCCCATCTTTTCTCAGTCCTTTCCTACTGTTCCTTCCATCAGAAGATTGAAACCCTGAAGATAATTGTCAGAATAATTGCACCCCGAAGAAATCTCTATGAGGCACCCCAAAGGCCAAGATCTTGGACTGTCGAGGCTTTGACAAATATGAACTCGAAAACTGCCACTGCTCTTATTAAGACAATATTTCCCACTTAGGGCTCTATTGAGAAAGCTGGAAAAGTTAAGAGGGTTCAGAAAGGGGTGGCAGAAAAAGAACTAAAACATAGAATTCAGTAGAAATGTTTAAAGGATTCATTGTAGTTGATAGCACAGAGCAGAAGGTTTGAAACAACTTAACGCTTTTGAAAAGTTATGAAGTACTCTAAGAGGAAAGATAAAGGCACCCTGTTGCCTAAGGTGGGCAGCAATGATGGCACGATAGGGTGGCCTGGGTGAATTCAGGAAGAACTGGGCTCCAACCTTGGATCCACCACATGCCACGGTGAAACACTGGGTGTGCTACTTAGCTTCTTTCGCCCTCAGTTCCGTCATTTGTAAAATGAGAATTATAACACTGATTTCATGGGACCATTTTGAAGAATTAAATTGTGTGTGTTGAATGCCTGTTGCGGTGCTTGGCATATTGCAGGTACTTACTAAATAGTAGCTAGTGATAATAACAGGGGAAATGACCTTCTATTGCAAGAAAGCCATGAGTTACAAAAGCATGCTGCCTTTGCAACCTGCTATGTTGTGATGTAGTGTTGTTTGGAAGCAGGAAAACAGCTTGATAGAAACTGGAATTCATGGGGTGTATTTGGGGAGTAGAAACATGTTATGTTAAGTTGTCAGTGACTAGCAGGGGCCAAGTCAGGGTAAGAGACAAAAACAAAAACAGTTCTTGGGACTTACCAGGCAGGGAATGTCTTTGGTTCCTGTAGGGACTCACTATGTCTGATGCCCTTGGGCCAAGTCTTGATGACCATTGCCATAGAAACCAGCATGAATGTGTGGCACGAGTTCATTTCTCAAAAACTTGCAGCCTGTGCCAACAGAGCAGGGCTCCGGGGCCGAGAGAGCTGATCTTTCTTCCTGGGTGGAGGTTCTGGCACCTGGCAGAAAGTTGAATGAGTTCAATTTGTGAGGCTACGGGAGTCCTGTTCCAGCTGAGATGGGGCATGGAAATCCTGCCATGGTTTCATTCACATAGCCGAATGATCAATAGGCAACTAAAAAAAAATATTCAAACATCATCATCAAAGATCTATTGACAACCTGGAAGAAATTATTTCGAAAAGAAAGAAAAGGGCCTGAATATCATGCAGTGGCCTGCTCTGGGGGAGGCGGAGACAATATTTTTTACACAGTAACCCTTTTCCAAAAAATGGCAAAGCATCTCAGGAAGCAGGAATACCCAGCTCTGTTTAGGCTTTTTGGCTTCTGCCTTCTTCTAGGGGACAGAGAAGCTGTCAGAGTTCTTCTTATAAGTGGAAAGTGGTTTTCACTTTATGACATGATAAAAATTGAATGAAATTCAATATGTTTTTTTCATCCTTCCCACAAATTGTAAAAAATGGCTAAATGTACTCTCAGGCAAATTTCATTTCTCTGGGTACTGAGTTTATAGATCACATTTTTCAACTTGGGATACATTTTACAAACTGAACCTTTACATCCCTTTGACAGAAGAAAAAAGGGGACCACTTTTGGCCGATGTACTTTGCCATCAGGTGGGTGCTGGCTGGCTGGGATGGCAGGGATTGGAATAATGTAAACAATAAGCACCTTTATGGGGGTAAGTAGAGACCTGAAGTTTTAGGTTAAAAAATGACTTTTTTGTTATTGTTTTGTGGTTTTCCAGAATCTCAGCTGTGCCTTCACAGATCTTGGGAAAGTTTACTCTCTGCGCCACTCTGTGCTAATGCACAGGTAGCAAGACTTGTTGAGAAATTTCTCCCATGGATGGAACAAGACTACTGATGCCTGAAGCCATAATAGTCCATTAATGGATGTTTTTCCTTTTCCCAATTAGCCTCCTGCATACCAAGTAGAAAGGGTAGAGAGGAGTTAGCTCTAAAATTCTGTTTATAAGATCCTTCTAATTTAAGACAAAATAAGTTAATTTTCTAGAGATTCTGACCTTAAGCTTCCTGTGGCTAAAAGTGGTACGTGCTTATTCAATGGTTCTGGCACTGAGAAAAGGTCAGGTCCATGTTGCTCTGCAGTGGGATGCTGGGTATGCTGGGAGAAAAGCTCCCTGTGTCTGTCTCCTAGGATCTCCTGCAGCACCTGGAGGACCTTAACATCCATGGAGCCAGGTGTGTGCTGGTCCCTCCTCCCACCCCACTCCCAGGGCCTGTTGTCTTTCCAGGGCAGTGAACCTCATCTTCTGCCTCTGGGACAGAGGTTCTCAAACCTGAGGGTACATCAGAATCCCCAGGGGTGGGCAGGTGCTTCGTGATTCTGATTCAGTTGATCTGGGGTGGGACCCCGGAATCTGTATTTTATCTGGCTCTCTCGGTGATTCACGGGTTGTACTTTGGGTCTGTGACATTTTCCACATTGAAACAATTTCTTCTTTCTCCATCTGGACTAGTTGTGGTAGAAATAGGATCCATTTCCCAAGGTGACTAACTTGTTTGAATTCTTCATGACTTTGGCCTAGTTTTGTCTTATTTCCACATTCTCAGAAATGATCTCCTTTTAGTCCCACATTCTCCAAGGTGAGGAGGAAAGAGGCTGCCATGTGAGCCAGTTCATTAAGTTTAAGTGGCCTTACCTTTCACACCTACAAAAAAAAATACTCATAATAGCCTGACCTGTTGTGGCTTAAAAGAAATAACATGTGTAGAAGTCTCCAGCGCACGACCTGGCACATGGGAGGACTTGCCTGACATGCCCTTTACCCATCTCAGACCCTCTCCTATGGATCCAGCCACATGCTGCCATCTTTTAGTTGATGAACTTCATTAAGAAAAGGCCCATGGGCAACTGCCGGGGTTCCTCCCAGTCTTGTTTGGGTTGTGCACTTGAACAGGCTAAGGAGGGGGATGATGCAAGATGAGAAGGCTTTTCTTAGGTGAGGGCTTCCCAGTAGGTGTAAATTAAAGCAGTCATCATTTACGCCAGCATGGCAAGCTGAAGTTATCTGTCACCTGTATACTGTGAGACAAGATGAGGGGTAAGACACACACACACACACACACACACACACACACACACACACAGAGAGAGAGAGAGAGAGAGTGTGGGGGGGCGGGGGAGAGAGAGAGAGAGTGCCTTAAAAACATAAAAGCAGTTTTGAGGAATCTAATCTGTCTTGTTGTATTTCCACCCAACTCAACCCGATTTCTGTGCTGGCCAGGAGTAACAAATTGAATATCACCCCAAGCTAAAGGGTAATTATATCCCTGGGCCGGGATTTAAAGTGCATTTTCCACCAGAGCAATGAGGCCTGACTGATGAATTGGATGTGCTGTCATCTGACCATGCTGCTGGATGAATGGTCCCACGTGTCAGGTCACACAGCTCTCATGCATTCAGTTCACATCATCCACCAGACACCTTTTCTGTACCAGGTTCCAAGCTTCCTGTTGGACACAGAGACCTCAGGGATGAGTAGGAACCAGTCCCAGCCCTCAAGGAGTTCCTGATCTTGTGGGAAAGACAGACGAAGGAATGAGAACGGTGTGGTTGTGACTGTGACAGAACCAGGCAGCCTTCAGGTCAGACTGCCTGGGATAAAATCTCAGCTTCACTAGTTAGAAACTGTGGGATTTGGAAAATTGAGCTAACCTCTGTGGGTTTCAGTACCTCATTGGTAAATTTGGGATTATAATTTTGCCCCTTTCATGGAGTTATTGGGAGGATTAAAGAAGATAATAAATATTAATTTTTGATACACTGTAAACGTAATAATAGTAGTTGCTAAGACTTAGTAGTAGAAGTCTTCATAGTGGTAGTGTAGCAATAGACATAATGATATTAGGCAAATATTGCCCCACACTACAGAACACTGCTCAGGCAGCTAACAGTTTAGTTGAATGTTAGGAGATCTGCCTTGCTGGTGATTCTGTTGATGTTTCTGCTGCTGGAGAAGGCAGCTCGAGAAGAGGGGTGCTCAGCAGGGTAGAAGTAGAACAGATGCTCAGCCTAACTGTAACCAAGAAGGCCTAGACAGTTCCTAAGCAGAACTCAGGCCTTCAGCTTTTCTGGATGCTGGGCAGGACATGCATACTCAAAAATGAAATGTAAGTTAGGGCATGTCCTATACTGGCAAGGAAGTAAAAACTGCCCTTCTATGGTGGGGCTGATGCTGTCTGCCATCTTAGACAAGAGGCAGGAGAGGAGTAGGAATGGTGTTCCCAACATGAAGGGATTGTTAGAGGGTGAGTAGTTCACCAGTGTGGGGTACATATTGGTGAGATCATTTTTTATTCATTTACCAATTCATTCATTCAACAGTTACACGCACATTTTAGAATTCATGAATTGCACAGGTGTTTACTAAACATCTACTATGTACAAGATACCTTGCTCAAGGTCACAGAGTTGATAAAGTGAGCTTGGGACTCAAAGGTGTTTAGCGTTAACCTCTAGAGTCAAGGTTTAAATTGTTCTTCTGGGGATAGTTTATTAATCCTAGAGAAGGACGAGTTGTTGTTTCACTCACTACAAATGTACTTATTTAAGTCCTTTGTTTCATTACATTTAAATTTATTCATTTCAGAAATGTTACATGCTAGCTCCTGGTGTGAGATCTCCCCTACATGAGAGTGGGAGGACACTGGGGTATTTTATATATAAGATGACCTGCTGCTCGACATGACAGGCTGGTAAGCAGTGGTCCTGAGGTTTGCACTTTACCTGGCTGTAGCTTTGTATTTTATGTTTATTTAGCCTGTAGTCACTTGAGATAGCTCAGGTCAAGAGCATTATGCCTTTTCTGCTCCACCTGGATGTTTAGATTTGAGGTTTTGCTTATGCAAATGACAGCATAGTGCTCAGTGTCCAATGTTCTAGCCTTTCTTAGATGCATAAGCCACTACTCCCACCAAGGGGTAGAGTCCATTTTCTCTCTTCTTGAACCTGGATTGGCACTGTGACTTGCTTTGACCAACAAAATGCGGAGGACCTGATGCTGTGCCTGTTTCCAGCCTAGTCCTTAAGAGACCCTGAAGCTTCTGGGTTTGCTTTCTTGAAAGCCGTGTAAAGGACTTCTCAGGAGGGTGAGAGACTATGAAGAAAGAGAGACACTCAGTCAGTCAGCCCCAGACCATTCCAGCCTCTCCCAGCTTAGATGCCACACATGTGGGTTAAGCCATCTTTGGTTCTCTGGCCTGGTAGAGAACCAAACTGACACCACACAGAGAAAAGTTAAACCGTCCATGCTGAGCCCTGCCCAGATTCCAAAATTATAAGGAAGTAAATGACTGTGGCTTTAAGCCACTAGTTTTTGGGGTAGTTTGTTATGCGATGATTGATAACTGAGACAAGCATGGTATTACCTTATTTAATTATCATGACAACCATTGCAGTGCCCAGCCTCACTGACTCAGTGCAGATAATTTACCCTTCACTTTGAGTATGCATGATCTGGACTAACATTGAGGAAGCTGAGGGCTTTATAGATGAGGAAACTAATACAGGAAGGCTAGCTCACTTGTCTAAGGCCATGCATGTAGCGGTCGTGGAGGTGGGTTTCAAACACTGGCTCCAGTGTCCTTGCTAGTAACCACTGTGCTTTATCACTTAGATTCTCTCAGCTTCTTCAGGGGTGCTGTACCTTCTGTGCCCTGAGTCATAGGCTTAGACCTGAGCCATAGTTGTAAGTTTGATTGTATGGGCGTTGGTTAGTTTCGGCCTGAAACAAGGCCACACTTTGCCTGCTCACTGTGGTCAGCCATCCACTAGATACTGTATTGCAGGGAAGTGGGGGGCAGGTACGAATGAGTGTCTTATGTGAACAATCTCCACCACTGGATAGGCCATCCAGAATCAGGGTCTGGCAGAGCATGTCCTTTTTATAATTGAAGAACTGTGCATTCCTCTAGGTAAAGGGGCTGTGATGGGCCTGAGGACGCAATGTCTCATCCACACACATGGGGGTCTCCTGAGATTCCACTTGAGCCTGCAGGTGAAGTGCAAGGTCACTTGGCATCTTTTTGAAGGTACTGAATGTCTGGGGTTCAGAGCCAATATGACCACTGCTTGGCATGGGCCATGCATGAAGCAGCATTCTTCATCTTCCTATTCCTGTGAGGGAGGAATCATTAGTGGCATTTTGCTGATGATGAAATGGAAGGCTAAATTTGAGTCTCATTTGGTGCTGGACTTCTGTCTCTGACTCTACTCCCCAGGAGAGACCCCTGGAAGCTACTACGTGACAGAGTCTTCAGCTGTCAATGAGAAGGCCGTGGGCACCCTCCAGGGTTCTCAGAATGCTCAGATGTGTTCATTAATTGATTCACTTCTTCACCTCACACATCCATTACCCAGGAACTCAAGCTAGTGCTGGAGACACAGTGCTGAGTGAGGCAGACAGACCAAGCTATTCCCAAGAAGCTTGCATTCTAGTGGCAGGAAATTGACTCCCAAAATGAGGACATGGAATGGAGTGAAGGTACCCCCACCCAATGTGTACAGGGTCCTTCCCGATAGGCAAAGCATCTTAGGTGCCAGCTATGGCAGGAATCAGCGGTGGACTTTTGGTAATGTTATCTATGCAATAGTATGCAAATGAATGTATGCTCCCTCCCTTTGCCTGCACGGATATAAATACATGCTCTAGGCTGGTATGAGTCCTCTGGCTGCCCCAGATCTAGGATACTCAGTGAAAAAGCAACAAAGTTTTTCTCCAGCAGGTGGAGTTCTGGAAAACTTCTGGTCTCTGTTAACAGGAAGCTTGCAGTTCTGAGCCAAAACTCTGAGCCTGGAAGAGAGAGGCCTGCTAATTTACTTTGCTGATTTGTTTATTTATTCAGTATTTTTTTTTTTTTTTTTTTTTTGAGACAGAGTTTCACTCTTGTTACCCAGGCTGGAGTGCAATGGCGCGATCTCGGCTCACCGCAACCTCCGCCTCCTGGGTTCAGGCAATTCTCCTGCCTCAGCCTCCTGAGTAGCTGGGATTACAGGCACGCGCCACCATACCCAGCTAATTTTTTGTAGTTTTAGTAGAGACGGGGTTTCACCACGTTGACCAGGATGGTCTCGATCTCTTGACATCGTGATCCACCCGCCTCAGCCTCCCAAAGTGCTGGGATTACAGGCGTGAGCCACCGCGCCCGGCTATTTATTCAGTATTTATTTGGCATCCAGAACTGTCCGAGAGTTTGTTGGTGATACCAAAATAGTCGTAATCCTATAAAAATAAAATTGTTTCAGGCTTCAGAGGGTTTATGATGCGGATGAGGAGCAGGACGTTCCCACGTCAAAGAGCTGGCAATGCTGCAAACAGTGGGCAGAGTGGGGGGCGACAGGACAGATGGCGGGGCACAGTATTCTCAGAAGGCCATGCCTGTGTGTCCTGGCATTTGGGGTATTGGAGTTGGTGCAACTCCTGCTGGGACTAAAAGGGTGGGTAGGTCTCACAGAGGGGAGAGGCAAGCAAGAAAAAGGTCATTTCAGTGAGTCAAAGTATGGATGTAACAATAAGAAAGGAGGGAGAGGGGAGAGGGGGCTGGTGGGAGTGGGGGGTCCAGAGAAGCCACTCATGATCTTGGAGTGTGGCAAAGAAAGGGGCTTCCGAGGTCCGTTGGTGTAACTCTCATTTGTCACTGGGAAAGGTATGGTATCAAGAGATTTCACAGGTTAGGGGGATCTGCACCGGGCTGAAACCCTCCTGCCTTGATGGCACCGGGCTGTAGTTTCCTCCTCCATGGGGTACTTATTAAGGAGCTGGGGTACCATTGGAGCCAGTCTGGGGTGGAAAAGCTACAGACAGCAAGCAGAGGCCATCGATTTAAATCCCAGAAGCGATAGGAAGTTACTGGATGTTTCTGAGCAGAGATTTAATATTATTATAACGTTAATATTAGAATGAAGTGGCCATCAGTGTTGAAAATTCCCCAACAGGGATTTTTCTGCCTCAGACCCACCGCATCATTACCCTGTCACCTGAGAGTTGTCTTTTTTTACCCCCCTCCTTTGGGACGAGCAGCCTCAATTTCTCTACTCCCCTCTCCCTCTTCAGGGTTTCCCCTAGGAATTGTAAATTTCTCATTTGTTTTTAATGCAGAGGAATTTCCTAATCAACTTTGTCTTTTTTATTTTCTACTTATTTTTATAGATTTGGGGGGTACAAATGCATTTTTGTTACATGAATATATTGTGTAGTGGTGAAATCTCAGCTTTTAATGTAACTATCACCCAAGAACATTGTATATTGGACCCAACCTTTGTGTCTTGAACTTGCTTTTGGAGTCTTACTCTTCATTCTCCGAAGCTTCACAAGCCATTTTCTCCAGAGTAAATGCAGAGTTCACTCCAAAAACATTTGGTAGAGTATTCTCCATCTTTACCTCTCTAGTCAGTATTGAAAGTCGTGCCTGAATCGTTGTGTTGTTTATAAAATCTCTAGCAGGAAAAAGAACCCTACTTCCAAGATTGCTTTTCTTTAATCATCTGCCCAAGGAAGACTCTAACCTGTAATTTTGCCAGGAAATCTTAGACTTGAAAATCTTTGGGGACAGCAATCAGAAATGAGTTGGTAAGATGGTATATTAGTCTGTTCTCACACTGCTAATAAAGACACACCTGAGACTGCGTACTTTATAAAGGAAAGAGGCTTAATTGACTCACAGTTCCACATGGCTGAGGAAGACTCACACTCATATCAGAAGGCACAAGTCGCATCTAACATGGCAGAAGACAAGAGAGAAAATAAGAGTCAAGTTATAGGGGAAACCCTTAATAAATCTATCAGATCTTTTGAGACTTATTTACTACCATGAGAACAGTATGGGGGAAACTTCCCCCTTGGTTGAATTCTTTCCCACCGGGCCCCTCTCACAATGTGTGGGAATTATGGGAGCTACAATTCAAGGTGAGATTTGGGTGGGGACACAGCCAAACCACATCAGATGAGGAATGAGAACTTGCCTTGAGTAAAAGTGTAGACTCTTGTTGTGGGGCCCCACCATACTTTCTAAACCATAGGTTGGATGTTGGTTTAGTGTGGCGTGTGAATTGGTTGATACTGCAAAAGTGTGGGATAGGATATGGAAAGGGGGCGCTGAGTTTGGCAGAGGCGTGTGTGTGTGTGTGTGTGTGTGTGTGATCTTTTGAGTCTCTGAATACACAGGCCTGCCAGAATTTCCAGTCAGCAAGAGTGACTTCAAAAGTAAAGAGGTACTTGAGTCTTGCTTAGCAATCAGAAGATGAAAATCCTTATAGAAAATTTTTGTCCTTGTCACCTCCCTGTCTATAGTGGGAAGAACATTGGTTCTGGCAAAATTTTGCTCACTCTGTAGAAGTGTTAGTTTAATAACCTGCCTCCAAGCTTCCTTCTGAAGCCAAGAAGTTGAGTTTCACTATTATTTAATAAAGTTTCAAGGTAGTATTAAAAAAAAAAAGGACATGTCTGTGCTGTTGGGTGAGGAAGGCTTATTTCCTCTTCTGTATTTATTTATTTTATTTTTTGCACATAGACACTGATCATAAAAAATAGCTCCAAGGTTGATAAAAACCATCCTTCCTCAGCCTGCTCAGAGAGTTGCCCTTATTTCCAATTATCCAACTCACTGGCTGCTAAAGTATTGCTCCTTCAGTGCTACAGACAAGAGGAATTAGTTACACAGGCAAATTGCTTTGTTGTTTCTTGCCTGAGCTATAATTCATGTGGAGGGGCATCCAGCATTGTGCTAGGATCCTTATTCAAAGTGCAAGTGTGCATGAAAGCTCTCTCCCACCTCAGGCGCTGCTGGGTGAGCGGCCCATTTGTCACCCAACCCAGAACTGACAAAACAGTCTCTCCATCATTCTTTGGTTCAGGTTCACTCACATTTTGATGAACCTCCATGACTTCTAATTATTTAACATTCCAGATAACATGGTTTCCCAAATGCTTTTGGAGCTAGGAGTACCTTGTAGGATGCAGTGCCCCACAGAATCAGAACATTTTTAAACGGCAGTGAATATTTGGAGTAAGTATCCTCTTCTCTGTTACTTGGATCTAGATTTCAATCCTGCCTCTGCCACTTGTGGATTCTGTTGAATCTCTGTTTTATCATCTGCAAAAGACGGTTGATGCTTATTTGAGAGGTGAAACAGGGACTGAGTGAGATAGCACATGCAAATGGTGTTGCCTGGTGTCTGATCCCTAGGAAGCACTCAGCTAGTTTTCTTCTGTTGGTCAGGGATACTGTTCAATTCACCTCTCACTTACCGAGTGCCTACTGGATGCCAGACAGTGAGTGGGCCCCTGGGGATACAGAAACACATAAGATGCGGTCCCTGCTCTCTGGAGTCTCACAGCCTAGATTAGGCACTTTACAGTTTGTGGTAAACTGTTTAAACATATAGTGAGACTTCTACCTCTCCTGATCAGTTTGGCCCTTTGGAGAGCCTGCTTCCAGACAGAGCAGCACGATACAACTGAAAGCCACTTTAGCTTCCTCTCTGGTCAGTGCCTTTAGATCTTGATTTTGTCACCATCTTGCCATAGGAACTTTACTGGAATAAGTCCCTTTCCCATAGACAGCTCTAGAGTCTTGGAGACAGAGCCTTCAGAGCTTTGGAAGGCATGAAAGACAGCCAATCACAAGTGTTCAGTTATGCAAAATACTTTATATGTAGTCTAAACTGATTAGAAAAAAAACCCTTCAGGTCTAAAGTGTTGTCTAAATATTGAGCCTTTGGGAATCCAGGCATTTTGTGAGGTAGCACACTCTCTTGGTTTCCTACCTTATCTTGACTAATGCTGCCGTTTCGGCTCTAAGTGTTGTTGGTCCAAGGCTGGTTAGCTTGTGGGTGTGCAGCTTTTGATCTGTAAGACAGGCCAAGAAGCAACTTCTAGCTATAAAAATCTAACAGCCCAGACATGACAGCAACCTTCATTTCCTCAGATTGCACTGACTACCCAGCTTGAGGGTGGGTGTGTGAAGAGGGGTGGGAGGGAACCTAGTGTAGGTGTAGGCGTCTGAGTGTGATTCTCTGGAATCTTCAGAATGTCTGTACAGGACGGGCACTGGTCTGATTACAGGTGGAGGGGTGTGGGATGCCAGGGGTCTTGTTCCCACACTGCGTTTGCAGAGCAAGCCTACTCTTTTTACTTGACTTCAAGTTTATTTGAAGGCAAGGGGTGCAGCTGGTTGAGATTATCCATACAACGAATAATGAATGAGGGCTGACTACGTGCCAGGCATTGTTCTAGGCATGGGCATGCATTGTGAATGAAGCAAGGTCCCAGTTCTCATGGAGTTATCTTATGGAGATGCTCAAGGACCCCCACCAGCCCTTTCTCCTTTAACTAGTTTTTACTTTCTAGCATTGTTCTTTCCTGTTACACCATGACCATATTTCCTGGGATACTCCAGAGGGGGAAATGAAGTGACCTAGTACTTCCCAAAATACACCTTTTCACACATGAACTGAGAGACTGGACAATAAGTAAGAAAGCAATCAGTCTGTAAAGGTAATGGAAGGGAAACTACTATTTAGCCATATGAGAGAGGCAGGGGAATGAGATGAGCAATGACATAATACTGCATTATTACAGATATTCCTTGAAACAAAAAAGCAAAAACAATTTAGGCAAAGTTGTCTGTAGCATTTTACTGGCTTGATGTTGTTTTTTAAGCAGGCTCTTTTGAGTCATGAAGAAAGGAGGCCAGGAAGCATATTATTACCTAAGCTTCTTGAATAAAGCTTAACTACTGTCAGCGGCGATGATTTCTTGTGCCTTTTGACCTTGATTTTGGCAGTAACTTGCTGTGTGGGAACCTGAATCTTTCCCTATGGATGGCCACTGGAATCTTGGGGCCTGAGACCTCAAGCTGATAATGCGTGAAAGACTCAGCAGCTAACTGCTCTAGGGACTTAAAAGTAGACACCAGCTTTCCTTTGATGAGATAGACAAGTATTTGTGCCTGATATGGGCTGGCGGTGGTGGGGGTTCTCTTTCACAAGTAATTACAGC
Source organism: Sapajus apella (assembly GCF_009761245.1). Lineage (NCBI taxonomy): Eukaryota > Metazoa > Chordata > Mammalia > Primates > Cebidae > Sapajus > Sapajus apella. The sequence continues at coordinate 14,631,405 of NW_022436953.1, forward strand.
CTCAGCTAGCTTGGGTCATAGATGTCCTATAATTAATTTTGTTGGGAATGGTTTCTAGGGTTCATATGACTGGGTAGGTAGACGATTTCCTTCTCTATCCTCTTCTTTCTAACCTCCTTCCTGTGTCCCTCTTCTACTCTCAAAAAGAAGCTCACATTTTCACATGGCCCCTGAGATGCGTTCACACCATCTCCAGAGGGCTGAGTCTCAGGTGCTCACATGAAAACCTGCTCATGAAAGGCCCCTGTTTTAGCTTGATTCTCTTCCCTGGCCCACTTTCCCCTCCTTTAATGGAGCTTCCTGGAATTTCTTTCCAAGTAACCTACTAACCTACTTATTCTCATATCTTTGTCTGGGGGTCTGCTTTGGGGGTAACCCAAGCTTAAACCTACAGATCTGAACACAGAGGGCAGCACACTTTACCCACTTTTTGATACCTTCCTTTTCCTAATTATCAAAATATCACGGGGGTTGTTTAATGCCATTCTGCGTGTGTGTTTATTTAGAGTTCCATTGTAGGGCACCCACACGTTTAAACCTCTGTAGAACTTTGTATTTCATGTTTTAAATAAGTCATTTAGAATAGAGCTTATTTTTCAGTTTCTTGAATCAGAAATTCTTGTGGCCCTGGACTAGGCCCTGGGATGTAGAAACACATACCCAAACACCAGGCTCTGGGTCATCCAGGCCTGGATTCAATTTCAGCTGTGTGTCATTCTAATTGCATGATCTTGGACAGGTTACTGAAGCTCCTTGAGCCTCACTTTCCTCTCTGTGAAATGGGAAGAGCAAAGCCTCCCTACCTCAAAGCCTAAAAATGAGACAATGATTATAGAATCCCGGACCCGTGATAATAATTTTCTCAGGAACAGAGATCCCCATCCCAACCTCCTACCTCAATCCTCATGAGCTTCCCAATATGTTGTAGCATCTGTCACCTTGCTGTGTAGTTGATAAATCTATCTGGACTGTTATGGGGCACAAAGGAAGGACAGTGGAAGGGTTTGGCTGCAGCTGAAAGCATGGAGCAGGGCATCTCAGACGAGCGGACATTGGAACTGGGTCTTAAAGAGTGACTAGGATTTCACTAAGAGAAGGAAGAAGGAAGGAAAGACTTTTTGGTCATTGTTCTGGGTCTTATATATAGCTCATCTGGCTGGAGGCAAAAGGGGCTCAGGAAGTCCCTTTTATGGGATATCACGTAGGAGGCTGGGCATTTTGCCTGCATTAGCTGTTTGAGCACCAATCTCTCACGCCATCAGATGGTTCAACGTAACACCAGCCTTGGCACCCCAGAAAGGACAGAGCCCTCAGTCCATTGGTAAATGCTGAGAGAGCTGGATGGTGACAGTTCCTTTGTTCCTCAGTCTCTGAGGTCTGGGGACCTCCTGGGACTCCTATGTTTGCCCCCAGTTTTAGAGAAGTTGCATGAATTTTATTTATAGTGTTTAAAAGTGAAGATAGAGCTAATAATTAAATACTGTGAGTGTTCCCTTGTAAATCAATAGTTAGCTTCTTTTGCAAATTGGGAAGATCCTTGTTTGTGTGTGCCAGCAGTCACCTGCAGCCCGGGAAGAGCAGTTCTCCTTTCCCAGGCACTTCTTCAGTTTGCCCCATACCCCACCTTCTGCCCTCCTCGACACTGAGGCACGGGCTCGCTCATGACTCTTTACCTCTACCTTAGCACTATTATTATTATATTTTATAATAGAAGAATACGTCTCTGTAGTTATGTCCCTAAAGCATGAAACTAAATTGTAGTCAGGAGAAGTTATTTCAAGAAAAGGAGTGAGTATTTCTCTCTCTTTCTTTCTCTCCTTTCCTTCCCTCCTCTCTCTCTCTTTCTTTCTTCCTTTCTCTCTCTCTCTGTCTCTCTCTCTCTCTCTTTCTCTCCTTCCTTCCTTCCTTCCCTTCCTCCCTCCCTCCCTCCCTCCCTCCCTCCCTCTCTCTCTCTCTCTCTCTCTTTCTTTCTTTCTTTCTTTCTTTCTTTCTTTCTTTCTTTCTTTCTTTCTTTTTTCTTTCTTTCTTTCTCTCTCTCTCTCTCTCTTTCTTTTCTTTCTTTCCTTCCTTCCATCCATCTTTCTTTTCTTTTCTTTTCTTTTCTTTTCTTTTCTTTCTTCTTTCTTTTCTTCTTTTCAGGGGTGAATACTCTTCCTGCCTTGCCTCCTAGGCATCTCTGTAGTCTGCCAGTCTGGCCCTGTGCTTGGGGGGTGAGGGGTGGGTCTTGGCTGTTTGTCGCTGACTCATTGACTTAGTGTCTCTGGCAGTTTTGCTGGCTACAGGGTGGAGTGCTCAGTTCTGTATTTGCAAATAGGTTTGTGAAGAGGCAGCCCCATTCCAAAGAGCTCTTTGATTTCCTTTTACTTTAAGAAGTTCCCAAGGAGGAACTTCTTAAAAAGAAGTGTCGTTCTCTCTCTTAATCATAATTCAGCTCCAGCAAATGATCTGTAAACAGAGAGACTTCATTAATGTTGCTGATGACAGTGTCTAATGGAGCTGGCTCTTCTCTCTCCTCTTTCTGGACCTCTCTTGTCCCATGTACATCGCTGCACTGAAAGATGTAGCCCTTAGGGGTAAAGGCAATGCAGACAGGCCCAAAGAATATTGTCTAGATTATGCAGTAAAACACTTCCTGCAAGAGCCAGTTGCTTTTTCTCCCATGGTACCAACTCTGTAAACACGGCAACTAATCTTTAAAAATAAATCACTTCTCTGGGTCCGTTAAGCCCCCTCTTGGGAGGGCATAAGCTCTTGCTTGGGTCTTAAAGAGTGATTAGGATTTCACTAAGAGAAGTGAATCTTAGTGATGCTGGCCAGTAATGCTGGAGGAGTCGTTATTTCAACCAGTGGAGTGAAAATTGCTTCACTTGTTTCAAGATGACACAGACAAATGAGGTGGGCTTGATTCAATTGAGAACCACAATCTAGGCTGTCTAAGGCAAACCAATGGGTCAGAAAGAAGAGGGCTGAGGGACAATGCTTTCCTCCCCTTCCTAGGCAGCATCTAAATATACCAAATACTTCACAAGGTGGCCTCTGTCTTTGGAAAGATCTGGGAAATGTCCCCTGGGAACAGGGTGGGAAGTCACAGAGGACATTTGTGCATTTTTCCAGTCTGGGGAATTTGTTGGTGGTTTCTATACCTTCAGAATTTTGGGGAGAAGGGAACAAAAATGGCCATTTCTCTTGCAGTTATGCTTCAATCCTGGGAATAGATTCGACCCTTTGGTGGAGGTCACACTTTTACCTAGAAGACAGAGATAACTTCTTGGGGGAAATCAGCCTCCGGGGTGTCAGTTCAAATCTGGGCCCAGAAGGTGAAGCTGTCAGTTGATGCCAAAGAAGCAGTTTCCAAACCCGAGTCACAAGAGTCACCTGGGGCCTTTATTAAAATTGCAGTTTTCTGAGTTTTGATTTATTAGGTTGGAGGTAGTGCTTAGGAATCTGCATTTTAACAAGTACCAGGTAATTTTGTTGCAGGTGCTCTTCAGATCACATTTTTACAGAACTCCAGCTCAGTGTGTCTCAAAAGCCACTTCATAAATTCTTTTCAACTGGTAAGAAAGTGTTTAAGGATTTATGAGTATGTCCTCAAAGCATGGACTTCAGCACTGCTTCAACAGACAGGCTTATTATTGTGAATTTAACACAATGGAATTATAAATTATTCATCCACGGTTGAGAAAAGGAACTTGACTCAATAGGAGCTGAATGTAGCATGATGCAGATCACTTATGCTATTTCTATAGAAATAAAACTGTTTAAATAGAGGCACGTGCATGACCTCCTTTTCCCTTACTTTGCAGGTTACTCTGGTCTCTGAGTGCCCACAGAGGGGCTGTTCTATGCGGGGGGAATTGGCAATCAAGGCTCCATTGACTTCTTCCAGCCATTCCTACCTTCCCTGTACAGGGGCCCCAGATCATGGATTCCCAAATGCTGAAACGCAAGCAATTCCCTGAGGAGCTTGTTAAAAAATGTAGATTCCTGGAAAGGACCACCAAAATTTCGAGTTCTCAAGGTGTACGATGAAGCCTGAGAATCTCCGTTTTAATCAGCACCCCTGGTAGGCACTGCTCCACATACCTCTAAGAGCACTCTTGGAGCACCTAGTAACTAATTTACTAGACATTCTAGGCAGAGAATCTGGGACCTACAAGCTTTTCTGGGGCTGACAGAAATATTTGAGACCTGAAAAATTGTGTTGGCCCTAAACTAGGGATTGGTTCCAAACGAGGAGTAGACAACTGCAAAATCAAAACCGTCCACCAAACACAACATGCCAGCTCTATCCATTATTAAATTTAGTGTTCATAAAGATTTCATTACCTTTGAAAACAATCTGTAGGCTAGAATTTGTTTTTGCACTTTGCAAGTGTGTCTGAATATGCATGACAATCATTAGAAAACCATAATCAATTGTACTCAGATTTGAAAGACAAAGTTATAAAGCTGTGCTTCAAGGTATTTTTACAGTGAATGCTTATTTATATTCACATGTACATTCGTATCTATTATGTGATGTAGCTATGATTTAATATGTTTGACGCCATGTTGGGGTAGGTGTTTGGGCCTTCTGAAATGAAGGTGCTTGGGCCTTATGAGGGGTTTAAAATGCCCCTCAGGGGAAATTTAAGATTTGCTTGGTCCTTGGGTCAATAAGTTCATAGTACACCATTTACCTGTGAAGTAGAGAGCGTTGCAATTTCTATTTTACAGAGGAGGAAGCTGAGTAGCTTATTGATTTACCCAAGAAACAGCAGCCAGTAAATAACAGAGCCAGAATTCAAACTCAAGTCTTAGGACTTGCGATGTGTTATATCCTGTACTTCTGTGTCAGGAACCATACCACCAAAGACCACATGTATACTGATATGTTGGGTGGGCCAGATCTTTGTATCAGCCATGAATCAACCATATTAGTGTGAGGCAATTTGAAGATTTTTGACCAGAGTAGAAATACTTTTCATATTTTGGGTCAAAAAGCAACATATTGACAATAATCATCATGTGAAGATAAAGCCAGCTGGCAGAGAGCTGGCTTCTGGGTCTGGGAAGGCAGTACAGCTATTTTAGTTGAAGATATAGAGAGCAGGGAGTAGGCTAGTGCTTGATCTACTTCTAGATATGCTTCTCCAGCACATTTAAATCCCAGAAATCTTGAGGAGTTATTCCAATAAAATCTGAGGAATATATTAATAGTATATGGTTCTTGTCACAAAGGTAGATCTGTGCTCAGAGGACACAGGGGTCTGAAAACACAAAAGACCCATCAGACTGTGTCTAGAGAGCTTTATTCTTCTGAGCAGATCACAGACCTTGCCTGAGAGCCTCGCCCCTTCATGTTCACCCCACTGGTACCTGCCTGCAACCACTGCTCATGTGTGTCCTACTACCATTCCCTTGGGGCTATGAAAACTTTTAAAAAGGGGTTGAGGGAAGAGCTATTGATCAGGTTATTTTTCTGCACCTGTGAACAATAAGAAATACATATTCGTTGCAGAAAAATGAGGAAACACAGGTAAGCCAAAAGGAAGAGGAAAAAAAAAACTCTGAAATTCTCCCATCCAGAATATATACTATTATTTTCTTTGCATAGATCATTCTGATGTCTTTTCTCTAAGTAAAATATCTAAAATGCTCCCTGAGAGGTCATCCTGGCCAATTCTATGCCTTCACATTCAGTACATTTTTCCACGGATTGTTCCCTTACCAGTGCCAGTTTGTGAGATGTCATGCCAGGTCACACTTCAGGAATAATAAAGAATGAGAACACATCTTACTCCCAAACATACAATGTCAGTGCTAAGATTATTCTTAAACTTGGTCCAGCAGTGAAGTCTCTGAATTCATTGCACTCTTTGGAACACCAAAAAATACATCACTTTGTGATATATTAAGCCTAGTAAATCAGATATCTTAAAGTTGTAAAATGTGCCCATGGCTTAAGAAACTTTTTTTTTTGAGATGGAGTTTCACTCTTGTTGCCCAGGCTGGAGTGCAATGACACCATCTTGGCTCACCGCAGCCTCTGCCTCCCAGGTTCAAGTGATCCTCTTGCCTCAGCCTACCGAATAACTGGGATTATAGGTGCATGCCACCACGCCCGGCTAGTTTTTTTTGTTTTTAGTAGAGATAGGGTTTTGCCATGTTGGCCAGACTGGCGTCAAACTCCTGACCTCAGGTGATCGCCAGCCTCAGCCTCCCAAAGTGTTGAAATTACAGGCGTGAGTGCCCAGCCTGGCTTAAGAAACTTTTATGGGAAAAATCGTATTAATTGAGAAAAGACCATACATTAACTTAATCTTATGTAACCTCGAAGCCTGTCATTTGCTTTTAGTAGAGGAATACCACTATGTACTCATGGAATATTGGTGCTCCATGGGTCCCTAGTTTGAGAAACTCTGATTCCTGGGATCATCTTCGGCAATTTACTTCTTCTTTTCGGGCTCCAGTGCTCTCATCTGTGTCAAGGTGCAGCCTTGATTAAGACTCAGGTCTCCGACTCCCAGTGCAATACTGCAATACAAGTATCAGTCATCCCAGATAATCTCCAGTCCCTCTCCATCACCCCCTTCTCATATAAAAATCCTTATTTCTCTCAGTTAATCATTTCAGTCTTAGCAAAGTTGTGTTTTTAATTTGTTCCTCTAGGATTATAGGATGAAATCTTCCTTGCGTAGAAACATACACACAAACAAACACCCAAACAGACTATTTTTGTGATGTCTTTCTCTTTAAAGGTGAAGGTTCATGTTCATGACTCTTCCATCCTTACATGATTCTCTCTTCCTCCTTCCTTCTCTCCCTCCTTCCCTCCCTTTCTCCCTGACCTTCCCCTCCATCTCATTGTGGTTGGTACATCTTTTGATTAAATATAGTCTTATGTTTTTGGAGACTTTATATTTCCTTTGTGATTTTTTTCTCTTGCGTTTTCTTTTTGAATTTTATTTCAGATTCAGGGCATACATGCGCAAGTTTGTTACACGGATAGTGTAATGATGAGGTTTGGGTTTCTAGTGAGCCCTTTATCCACATAGTGAACATTGTACCTGGTAATTTTTCAACCCTCATTCCTGTCCCACTCTTCCCTCTTTTGGAGTTCCCAGTATCTATTATTTCCATTTGTGTACCAATTGTTTAGCTTTCACTTACAAATGAGAAGACGTGGTGTTTGACTTTCTGTCTCTGAGTTATTTCAGTTAGAATAATGGCCTCTAGCTCCACCCATGTTGCTGCAAAGGACATGATTTCATTATTTTTTATGGCTGCATTGTATTTTATGGTGTGTGTGTATATATATATAATGGTATATATATAATGTGATACAGCCTATACATATGACACACACACACACACACACACACACACACACACACACATACATATCATTTTCTTTATCCAATCTAACATTGATAAACATTTGGGTTTATTCTGTGACTTTATTATTACAAATAGTGCTGTGATAAACACATGAGTTAGAGTGTCTTTTGATAAAATGGTTTCTTTTCCTTGGGTAGATACTTAGTAGTGAGATTCCTGAGTTTAATGGTAGTTCTATTTTTCATTCTTTGAGAAATTGCCAAACTGTTTCCCATAGGGGCTGAACTAATTTGCATCGCTGCCAACAGTGTATAAGCATTCCCTTTTCTCCACATCCTCGCCAACATCTGTTATTTTTTGACTTTTTAATAAAGCCATTCTGACTTATTTCATATAGCATTTCATTGTGGTTTCCATTTGCATTTCTCTGATGATTAGTGATGTTGAGCATTTTTTCATATGTTTATTGGCTGTGTGTATGCTTTCTTTTGAGAAGTGTCTATTCACATCTTTTTCCCACCTTTTAGTAGGATTATTTTTTGTTGTTGATTTGTTTAAATTCTTATAGACATTGGATATTTGTTCTTTATTAGATGAATAGTTTGCAGATATTTCCCCCCATTCTTTAGGTTGTCTGTTTACTCTGTTGATTGTTCCATTTCCTGTGTAGAAGCTGTTTAGTGTAATTAAGTCCCATTTGTTGATTTTGTTTTTATTATATTTGCTTTTAAGGTCTTAGTAATAAATTCTTTGCCCAGGTCAATGTCCAGAAAAGTTTGTCTTAGGTTTTTCTCTATGATTTTTATAGTTTTGGGTCTTACATTTAAGTTTCTAATCCATCTTGAGTTAATTTTTATATGTGATGATAGATAGGAGTCCAATTTCATTCTTCTGCATATGGCTAGCCAGTTTTCCTGGCACCATTTATTGAACAGGAAGTCCTTTCCCCATTGTCTGTCTGTTGACTTTATTGAATATCAGTTAGTTGTAGATATGTGTCTTTATTTCTGGGTTTTCTATTCTGTTTCACTGAGCTATGTGTCTACTTTGTGTATTGATACCATATTGTTTTGCTACCATAGTTAAGACTTTTTTATGGTTCCTGCCTCTGTGGGATGAAGATATATTTATGCCTATTAGATTCCTTGGATTTGGTCCTATATCACTTCAGATGGGTAATAAACTTTTCATAAACTATTCAAGGAGCCTTTTCATTCCAACTTTTTAATCTTTGTTGCTGACTGCACACTTGGCAATAAATGCTGATAGAAATTTTAAAACATGGCTGCAAATCTTCTGACACCTTCCTGATTGAGAGTCTGTGACCCTTCTCAAATCTGGGCATGCTTGCTGAGACAATGAAATACACTGGAAGTGAAGCTGTGGGACTTCTGAGGCTAGGTCATAGCAGGCTTTAGTTGCTGAGAAGAGTTGTTCTTGGAGTTCTGGGCTGCCATGGAAAAGGTCCAGCATCCTTGAGACTCTCATGCTGGAGAGGTCACAAGTGGGTTTTCTGGTAGTCAGTTCCAGTCAAGCCTGCATTCCATTATTCCAGCCTGAGAGCCAATCATTTGGGAGAGAAAGCTCTCTTGGAATTGGATTATCCAAACCAGCTGTTCTAGCCCTCAGCTTCCTGAGTCATGTGAGTCATCCCAGCTAAGGACTCAGACACAAGCAGAAAGAATCCAGCCTTGCTGTGCCATTTCCCCCTTTTTGACCCGCAATATCCATGAGGATGAAAAATTAGTGTTGTTTGACACCACCAACTTTTAGGGTGGTTTGTTATGCAATAATTATTAGAACTTAATATGACACCTAGAACTGGAATGTTACCATAACAAAGACTAAAACAATTAGCTCTGGCTTTGGGACTGGATAGTAGGTGGACACAGGAAGCAGTCTTCAGGAGGCTGCTGTGAGGGCTTGAAGGGAAATGAGGACAGTGTTGTCAGAAGCTAGAGAAAAGAAAGTTCTGTTTTGTAGTGGTGGGACATTGGTTAATACTGTGACATGCAGGGAAATCAAGAATGTTTTTAGTGGAATGAATGATATAACTAAAAATTTCATACACAGTATGGAATAAGGCACGGTGCTGAAAGGGCCATTTGCCTTCTCCATTATGCCTCTGATCAAATGTGAGTAAATAAAGACACATTAAGGAATGTACTATTCATTTTTTTTTTTTTTCGAGATAGCTTTGCTCTTGTTGTCCAGGCTGGAATGCAAGGGTGTGATCTTGGCTCACTGCAACATCTGCCTCCCAGGCTCAAGTGATTCTCCTGCTTTAGCCTCCCAGGAACTGGGATTACAGACATGCACCACCATGCCCAGGAAAATATTTATTTTTGTATTTTCAGTAGAGATGGAATTTCATCATGTTGGCCAGGCTGGCCTTGAACTCCTGACCTCAGGTGATCTACTGGCCTCGGCCTCCCAAAGTGCTGTGATTACAGGCATGAGCCACCACACCCAGCCCTGTTTGACTTTTTGAATGGAATTTGGAGCAAACATAAAGGCCTATGAATAGTTGTTTACTCATTAAAATGTTCTCAAACTAACAAAGAGCCTCTGGGGAAAAGGTAAATCAAGGGCACTGTCAGGAAAATGTAGTCTCAAGGTAGAGGTGAAGGCAGGGATGTGACTGTAACCCTGGTCCCTCTTACCCTTTTCTTTGGTAAAATCTCAGAATGGTTTAAGATGATGTCTCATAGACACGTTCAAATGAACAAAAATCTAAGAATCCTACGGATGTGCCTCACAGACCCTAAGAATCTTAATGGTTTTGTCCTGTAGTGGCCTCATAGGGAGCCCAAGAAAGAGGAAGAGAGGGTTTATCTTGAAGAGATTTGTGGGTAGAGCTTTTATCTAATGGAGCAGATTTTAAATTGATCATAAGAGACCCACAAAGTTCTTAAAGGAACTATACCAGATTGAACAGAATGGGAAAGAGACAGTGCAAAATGAAAAGAGGCCTCTGAAATCTCCCCAACTCCCTCAGGAGGCAGGTAGAGAAACTACTGGGTGCCTTAGTGAAAAAGAAGGGTGACTCAGAGGGCAGAGCCCAGAGCTCTGGAAAATCACTCCCACACAGCAGAAATAAGCCTTAAAGAAGAGGCTGGCATGTCCCAGCTGGATTTCAGAACTGCCATGATCCATGACTACTGCGTGTCTCTCGTTTCCCCAGCTTTGAACAAGAACGTCTATATTCATTATCTTATGCCTGTTCCACCAGTTTCGTGTGGTGTTACGAGGTGGTACAGAAAAATGGTCTTTTTTTGTTAACAGGTTTTCAAATCAAGAGAAACTGTAGACCAGGCACTGAACTTGAAGAGCCTCATTTTGCACCTTGTCCTGATTTAGAAGATGATACTCAGAACCTTGTGCCTGAGCCTGATGCTGTAATGGGATGAAACTCTTAGTCTTGGAAGGGGGCTGAGTGTATTTTGCCTCTGGGAAGGATGTAAATAATCTGTGGCCACAGCAAGGATTGCAATGCAATAGTTTTTAAGTTGCTGCAAATTCTTTTGTCACTTTTATCCCTTTCTCTGAATCTGGGTGGACTGTGACAGCTTTGACAAATAAAGTACAGCAGAAGTTATGGCTTCTGAGGTCAGGTCATACGTGTCCATGAGGTTTCCTCCTTGTGCTGCTGGGAACACTTGCTCTTGGAGCCCTCAGCCTCCACGTGAAAATTCCAATTACCCTGAGATGTCTGGCCATGCTGGTAAGGCCACATATGAGTGTTCTGATCAACAGTTCAGCTAAGTGAGTCCTTCTCCCATGCCAGCCCAGGCTTCAGATATGTGAATGAAAAAGCCATCATGGAAGGGGATCCTCCTGCTCTAACTGGTCTAGTCCTGACTGTTCCAGACTCCTGTAGCCATGTGAGTTATCCCAGCTTAAGGCCCAAATGCTATGGAGCGAGAAGAGCTTTTTTCTCTGTTACCTTTCTGAATTCCCAACTTACAGAATCTGTGTAAGTCATATAATTATTATTGTCTGCCACTAAACTTTGGTCGATTTATTATGCAGCAATAGAGAACTGGAACAATGCTTGCCGTATCATTTAATTTCTTGCTCCTTATTTCTGAAACATATCAAAGGCATAACAGCCCAAGCATTTTACTTGAAGAGAAGAGGTCTGGATCACAGAAATTCCTTGGAGGGAGTTAGAGCAGAGCCCTTTGCTTGGCTCATGGATGGTTAAAGAGATGTGGCCATCCAGAGGGATTGCACAGTCCCAAAGGAGAGGAGAGAGTCTCTGTATTGCTGGCAAAGATCAGTGATATGGTTTGGCTCTGTGTCCCCACACAAATCTCATCTGGAATTGTAATCCCCACGTTGAGTGAAGGACCTAGTAGGAGGTGATTGGATCATGAGGGCAGTTTCCCCGATGCTGTTCTCATAATAGTGAGCAAATTCTCATGAGATCTGATGGTTTAAAAGTGTGGCATTTCCGCCCCACCCCCTGCTACCATGTAAGACCTTCCTTGGTTCCCCTTCACCTTCCACCATGATTGTAAGTTTCCTTTGGCCTCCCAGCTGTGTGGAACTGTAAGTCAATTAAACCTCTGTTTTTATAAATTACCCAGTCTCAGGTAGTTCTCAGGAAGGGAAAAAATGGACTAATACTAGCCCTGAGCCACAGTGCTACCTTCAACTTCAGATTTAGTGTGATGCTGAGGAGGAGGAGTATGGGTTTTTAAGTGAATGGTGGCCTTAACAGAGAATCCTGGGAGTGAGAGGGACAGTTCATGTTAGGAAACCTGACACTAAGATTTTGCGGAGGCAAAAGTAGTGCGGGCAAAGGTCTTCATCCTGAAGAGAAAAGAGTTGATGAAGACAATAAGCCAACACCTTCCTTATCAGGAATCTGGGACATTTGTTTAGTGGACCCACCTCTTTGTATATCTTTAATTTTTTTCGCAGTGACTTTAATGTCCTTCTTAAGAGTAATGACTTTTAGTGTCACTGTTGAAAGCCTACTAGTCTCAGATATAAAAGTGTTCTCTTCTGAATTCCTTAGAACATTAAATGGGCATCTCATTATTTTAGGCTTGATGGTCTGCAGCCATTCCTACAGGTGATCTGGATGTGCTAGGCTTTCCTTGATTGCTGAATGTTCTAGAATATTGTGGAACAAATGTATTATCTCTGGATTTCAGAGTAGGTATTTGTTCTTGAGTTATTTGATGGGATAGTTTTCCTGTGAGCAAACATTGATTAGACAAAGGGAGTGGGGAAGTTGGTTCTATTACGTTGACTTGGCCAATATGGAATTGAGGAGCTTTTTTCTATATCAGGCATTGTGCCAGGCTCTGCCTTCAAAAGGAAGTGATTTGGATCCTAGTTAAACCATTACATGATAGAAAATCAAAAATATTTATCTAAGCTTTGCTTGCCCATTTGTAATAATACCCCTTTTATAGATTTGTTGTAAAGATCACTTTACAACAAAGGAGAATAAATGGCATCAGATTCACAAAATGCTTTCACATTTCTTAATTCATCATGGTCAGGTGGTATCTCATTGAGTCATTTATTAATTTAATAAACTTTTTTGCACACTACCTTGTACCTAGCATGGAGTAGAGGCTCAGTTGACATTCGCTAAATGAATGAATGAATACAGGAGTAATAACTATTATTATTCACCTGTAAGATTTTACTCCATAGCTTGCACTCCTAATGGGGTGATATGTTTTGGCTCTGTGTCCCTAAGCAAATTTTATCTTGTAGCTCCCATAATTCACATGTGCTATGGAAGGCACCTGGTGGGAGATGATTGAATCATGGGTTTGGGTCTTTCCCTTGCTGTTCTCATGAGAGTGAATGGATCTCATGAGATCTGATGGTCTTAAAAATGGGAGTTTCTCTGCACGAGCTCTCTCTCTTTGCCTGCTGCCATCCATGTAAGATGAGCTTGCTTCTCCTTGCCTTCTGCAATGATTGTGAGGATTCCCCAGCCACGTGGAGCTGTAAGTCCACTTAAACCTCTTTCTTTTGTAAATTGCCCAGTCCCGGGTATGTCCTTATGAGCAGCAGGAAAACAAAATAATACACACGGTTATCCAGTTTCTCAATTATTTCCCTGTTGAGGGTTTTCCAGCTGGAATAGGGTCCTGTTAGAGATTTCCTTGCTGTTGCTACAGTGCTGAGGTGAGTAAAATGATTGGGGATCGTGATGCCTACCTGTATTAGTCAGGGTTCTTCAGAGAGGTGGAACCAATAGGATATATCTATATATATTTAGATATAGATACATAGACATATAGATGTATTTATACAGATATATAAATGTGTGTGTGCTTATACACACACACACACACACACACACACACACATAGAGATATATAGATATAGATATACGAGAGGGGATTTATTAGGGAAATTGGCTCATGTGGTTGTGGAGGCTGAAGAGTCTCATGATGGCCTGTCTGTGAGCTGGAGACCCTGAAATGCTGATAGCATGGCTCAGTCCAAGTCCAAAGACCTGAGAACTAGGAAAGCCAATGGTATCACTCTCAGTCTAAGGCCAAAGTCCCTAAGAACCCAGTAACGTGGCAGGGGCACTGATGTAAGAATAGAAAGGGGAACATATTTTGGGGAAGTAAAAGAGAAGGTGTGAATTTTGTTCCAGGGAGTGTGTGATTCAGGTAATCTTGAAGTTGGCTGTTGCCCTGGGTCCCTTAGAAATATGGGTAAACATTAGCCCCAAGGTAGCTAAAACATTTCCTTTGGATTTTTGAGAGCCTCATATGGTTGGAGTTTGTGTCCCCACCCAAATCTCATCTTGAATTGTAATCCCCATATCCCTATGTGTCAGATGGAGGTAATTGAATCATGAGAGCAGTTTCTCCCATGCTGTTCTCATGATAGGGATTGAGTTCTCATGAGATCTGATGGTTTTATAAAGAACTCAACCTTCCTGCCACCTTGTGAGGAAGGTGTCTTTCTTCCCCTTGCCTTCTGACATGATTGTAAGTTTCCTGAAGTGTCCCCTGCAATGCTGAACTGTGAGTCAATTAAACCTCTTTTCTTTATAAATTACACAGTTTTTGGCAGTTCTTTCTAGCAGTGTGAAAACGGACTAATACAGAGCCCCATGTCTTGCTTCTGCAGGCTTCCCTCTGCTGGGCAGCATCTGTTCCCAAACACACAGACTTATCTCGGTGCCTGCAAATTCCCATGCTGCAGGTAGAGGTGCTGCTTGTTGCCTGTTCTGAGCATCCCAGAGCATCACTGGTAGAACATCTCACAGCACCGTGTACCAAGGCCCTGCCACTCCCTGGTTGCATCCTCTGCCTCACTGCTCAATGCCCCTTCCAAAGCCCGCATTCTGACCAAGTTAACTTCCCTGCTGCTCCCACTTCTGCATAAGGGAGTTAGGCCCCTAATTGAAATGCCTCTCTTGTAGACAACAGTCCCCCAGTCTGCCTTCCCCTGGCTCCCCTTGTGAATTTGGGAAATGCAATCATCTCCAGAACTGGGAGAGAGATTCGTCAAATCAAGAGAGAGATTTGGTGTCACTGAGCATGGCTCTATGCTAGTAATAGCCACTTCTGTCTTTTCTTTTTAATCCCTGCAGCATGGTTGGCCCCAGAAAATGGAAAGCCACCCTTCCTCACCACCAGGTTTCATTGAGCACCTCCTCTGGGCCGGGCTCCAGGGACACAGAGAAGTTAGGACAGGGACACATGTCTCAAGTGAGTTAATGCTTCAGACACCAGAGTGCCACTTCTAGGGATCCCTGTAAGCCTGAGAAGCGTTCCCCAGAATCTTCTGCCACCTCCTCCCCATGTGGTTGCCCCCTCTTTGCTGGGCAGATATGGCTAAAGAAATCTCCACCTGGGGCCAGGAGGGTCTCATAGTCATCAAAGGCCTCAAGTTTAGACATTGATGTTATTGCCACTCTTTCATTCTTTCATGTAGTCCCTGAGTTCCTCTGACAAGATTGAAAAAAATTCATCATATGATATTAAACTATATCTCTTTATCAGATGACAATTTCTGAAATTTAAACAATTAAAATATGTTATAATTTTGTAACAATGATACAGCCTTTCTTCATTTTTCAACATTCTGGGGGCCACAAACAAAACAAAACAAAGACATGGATTAGTTCTCTCTTGTCCCTGAAAGACCCTGGTAAGTGGCAACGTCTGTGTGTTCAGAGACCTGAGAGGAGCCTAAGAAGGTCTCAGGGCAAGTAATTTGCTTTAAGTTAATCTTCTTAGTGGTTGTGCTTACAGCAGCTGCAACAGCAAAGGCAGATCTAGTATCCCTGAACTGAAGTTTATAAGGGCTCATAGGGGTATCAAAAAGGCTGAGACGGCGGCAAATAGATGCTTTGATATTACTTTCGGCTGTCACCATGGCAGCCGTTTTAGGGACTGCTGGAAATGTAAACCAAGCTGGGAGAATGTGGGGAGAAGTTGTCAGCTCCTGTTGCCTGGGTCTGGCTTGAGAACAGAGACATGGCTGCTCTTTAATGGCCATTCCACCCATGCTGTCATGTTGTTATAGTCTTGGCCAGGGGTCCCCTTGTTGTTGTAATTTCTGCTTTAAGAGGCCACTCTGCAACCTTGTTTTTTGTTCCCTTTCCAAGTTTTGCAAGCTGTACCAACTCACCATTGCAAAACCATTTGTACACTTTGCCTTATATCTGAAAGTAAAAAAATGCCTGACAGAACAAGGAGGATGGTAAATGAGCTGGTCCTCTCAGTGTGACTGAAAGAGGATTAATAAAACCCTAAAAGTTTGCATGTTGGCAGAGCCAAAGGTGAAACAAATACCATCAAGCAGAGGGAGCTCCATGTTAGTTACCCTATTATTAATGCTCCCCCATCAGAGAAGTGCATCCTACCAACAGTACATCACTTTTAGTGATACCAGGAGGAAAAATTGATTTAAAAAAATCATGTCCGTGGCTGGGCGTGGTGGCTCATGCCTGTAATCCCAGCACTTTGGGAGGCTGAGGTGGGCAGATAACCTGAGGTCAGGAGTTTGAAACCAGCCTGGCCAACATGCTGAAACCCCATTTCTATTAAAAATACAGAAACTTAGCTGGGCATGGTGGTGGGCACCTGTAATCCCAATTAATTGGGAGGCTGAGGAAGGAGAATTGTTTGAACCTGGGAGGCGGAGGTTGCAGTGAGCCGAGATTGCGCCATTGCACTCCAGCCTTGGTGACAAGAGGGAATCTTCATTTCAAAAAAAAAAAAAAAAAAAAGTCACGTCCAAGTTTCCCTAAAGGGGAGAATGTGAAAGTGTCTACTGAAATTGCCCTTTCTTCCAATATGTGTTGGCCAGTGCTCAGATAGACATATGCCTTCCCATTGGAGTTGGCAGTGATGATGCCTCTGCCCCACTCTGCCAGGAGTTCCCTTGGGGCAGTGGCTGCATCTATTTATTTGTATCCCCTGTGCCTAGCACAGTTCTTGGAGCGTAGGAAGCCCTGGCTTCCATGTCTGTGGATTAGATGAGTGACGAAATAGAAGGAAGACATGAATGCATGCTGTTTAGGGCTGAAGAAAGCACGGCCTGCTTCTCATTCCTCCAAAGCTGACCAGCTGTCTCCTCGTTTTTCCAGTGGAGTCATTTAAGTCCAACATTCAGCAGATGCTATTTGATCAAGTTTTGTGCTTGTTGGACAGATGTCGAGTTGTAGTCAATGGCATTAGTCAGCCTTCTTGGGAGATAATGTAGAACAATGAGGATGTGTGGTTTCTTTGAAGTGTATAACCAATGGCTTCATTAGTCATGGGCATTTGAAGCTTTACCCAGAACAGTCTCAGAAGTTAATTTGTTTCTGCAGAACATTTGAGAGTTGACTACATGTCAAATACTCTTCTAAGCATTCTGGCCGCAAATACTTATTTAATCCTTGCATTTGTATGAGGTACAGTCTAATGTTATTCTCGGTTGTAGCAATGAGGCTGAGGGATTTGTCCCAGCTGACAGGTTTTGTAAATAGCGCAGCTGGGGTTTGAACTAACTTATGGTGTCTCAAAACCTCAGGCTATGCTGGAAAAAACTATTATCTCATGAAATATACTAGGGAATTCCCATCAAAGATGGCCAGCGAGTGGAATAGAGACAGGCTTCTCAGATAGTGTGTGGCATTGGGGGTTCTGAGATTCTGGGAGGGCTTCATTCATTCATTCATTCATTAAACTTAGTAAATAAAGTGCAAATCATGATGAGCCTTCTGGGATAGACCACTTTGGTTAAAAGAGGGAAACCTAGAGTGAAGCAGATGAAGTGAAAGTTTGAGAGGACTCATCAAATGAAAAAAAATCAGATCCCAGATAGAACACCATATAATATTCAGAGATGCTTGAGATCATCTAGCTCAGTGGTTCCCAGACATTTTGATTTCATAGGCCATATAAATATTTGAGCTGAGTCAGTTGACAACTTTTTGTTTGGTAAGTAAGTATATTTTTACAAAGCAACCATTGACTAGTACCAGCATTTCTTAAATAGAAGTATACTTTAACAATAAAAAAACAGAAAGGGATAGAGATTCAGAATAAAACAGCCTCTATTCAGAAAAGACAGTTGGAAACTTTATGTTAGCATTTAAAAAGAAATGATATTCAGTATTTCCTCAGTTCTAAGGTGCTATATTATAAAGCATACTACTGATTCAAATGACACTCACATTAAATCTACATAGTTGAAGATGCATCCTGATTTTAGAAACATTAAAGTATGTTTTGGTTTTTCTGAATTTGAAAAAAATGATGTATTAATTCTTGGAAATTACATGACGTGTTTGTTTTCTTGATGTAGGTGTGCTATGTGTGTGTGTAGGGGGGAGGGCGGGTATGTGGGGTGTTGTATGTTCATTGATGTCCTGGGAAAGTGGATCTTGAATGGCAACTTATTTGGGTACCTTGTTGAGATCCAGTTTCACAAAAGGTTACAGTGTGGAATGTTATGAATGATGTGAAAAAAGTGTTGCAGCAGCAGCCCACAAGCCTCCTTCCAGCCTGTCTGTCCTTCTGTTGCAGGTATACAGAGGGGGTCTCTGTGCAGGACTTCTGGACTGTGGGAAAGGTCTGCAGAGGTGGGGACTGTCTTGCTGACAATCCTACTGGCCAGCACGGCATAGTCAGAAATTGATCTTAGATACCATTGACCGGGGACTTAATTGACTAATTAATGTCTTAGTATCCAGAATGGGCAATGGGAGCTACAAATTCGATCTAATCTCCTTTAATCAATACAGAAGCCAAGGCCAGAGAGCCTTGCTGAGGCCTGTGGTGACCCAGAGAATGCTTGGTTGGTCATCCTGGTTCTTTTTAAACATCTCTCGCAGTCACTGTACTTAGAGCATTGGTATTCCA
Organism: Sapajus apella; assembly: GCF_009761245.1. Classification (NCBI taxonomy): domain Eukaryota; kingdom Metazoa; phylum Chordata; class Mammalia; order Primates; family Cebidae; genus Sapajus; species Sapajus apella. Next base: position 14,650,082 of record NW_022436953.1, read on the forward strand.
GGAGGCAACTTTCTGCAGGTGCAGCCTTTGGTTTACCAGGTGATAGGCACTGCTACACTTTCCATCCAAACACATCCACAACTGAAGACAGACCCTGGACACCAGGCAAGCAGTGGACAGTAGGGGACCAGATCATACATGTCTGTCAAAGTCACCACCTTCTGCTGAGCTCTGGCCTGTTGTTTCCAAAAGAAAAAGGGGGCCCTATATTCTCAGGCCTTCTGATCATATACGGGATATAGGAAGTTCAGATTTTAAATGAAATTTCTCACCTTTTAGATTTTGGTGATTCAAAAAAACTAAAAAACAAACAAACAAAACCCCCCACAAAACAAAGGCATTGTGCAAAAACAAAACATGTCTGCAGGCCTGATTTGACGCCCGCTTCCAATGTGCAACTTCTGTTCTAAAGAATCATTGAGAGTTGTGGTCTTGACCTTCTGAGATTTGGCTTGTAGAAGGCTTTGGAGGAGTAAATTGTGTTTAGCCATATGGCAGAAGGTTGTCATGCCATTATTTAAGAACAGGTTACAATGATGCATGATGAGTGGATAAAATAGGGTACAGCATTTTTGATACACTACAGTCCCCAGCTATACAAAACTGTGCCTCAGGGACCTATGACAAGTGGTCAAAAGCTGTTACGTAACTCTCTCCTCCTCCTCCTTCATACTCTAAACTTTCCAAGTTTCCCGTAATAAATATGTGTTCCTTTTAAAACCAGAAACAAAATAAACAAAAATGTTAATTTATGATTATGCCACTCTTAGGAACATATGCTAAGATGATTGAGTAAATATACGAAGGATTTTACGTACAAAGTTCCTCTGGTGATTTTATTTACAATAGTGAAAAATTAGTAGGATATCCAAAAATTGGGCAATATTTTAATAATATATGGAATCCTTATACAATGGAATATTTTGGAATCATTGTTTCTGATATTATTAAGTAATCAAATAGAGTAATGACTATAATATACAGTGAAAAAATAGAACATAAAATTGCATAAGCAGTTGGATTAAACCTGAACTTACAAACACCTTATGCATAAGAAAAAGTTTAAAGAAAAATGCCAAAATAAAAGACAATAAGATTTGCAACTGGCTGTTAGGTTAATGGTTAACATTTTATTTTTGGAGCTTTACTTTTTTGGTCTTTCCCAGATTTTCTTTAGTAAGTGTAATTCTTCAAAAAAAAAAAAAAAAGGTGGGGGGGTGCTGCAATTAACTCACCTTAGATATGCACTAATATATTAAATACACAAAACAGTTATCTTTTGAATACAGTTATATATGTTTTCTGTGATGCGGTTATATATTTTATTCCCTAGAAATATACTTCAAATTATTACCTTTATGCCTTGGCTTCCAGGAAGCTCAGAGTTTAATTTATTGTTTGATCAAAGTAATTATATTTGCCATGGGTTTTGATTAATTTATGTTTCTTCTGTCTTCTGATTTTAAATTATATATAATGATATAAATATTATTTTTTTTCTATTTAATGGCACTATGTTATTGCAAACTACTTCAAATTCTCTTTCAAAGTAATTTGAGTGTCAATTTTAATAAAGAATAAGTCTACAATCTTTTTTTCCCATGATTTTATAGCAGTGAGTGAAGTATTAAGTTAAACTTTAAAATCTCTATATAAATACATTTTCCATATACATATGTATGAATACTTATCAATCTTTGATAATCCAAATGTGCTGACTACTTTTTTCTTTACTACTCTTAAAAATTTTTTAATTGCTCAGGGCCTTATAAATCGTAGATGGGATTAATGAGAGACTTCAACTGTTCAATATTTAAAGTAGGCTTTACAGAAATAGTCTGCAAAATCTAACCGTGGTTAAATACGCAGACTAAAATTTGTCTTTACTTTTGACTGAAATCATATCCACTCAGTGTGATAACACTTTATCTCATGCTGATTAGATTGTTTACTTTGAAGTCAGAAATGTTTTTTAAGCATAAAAACCCAGGAAATTGTTAATTTATTATTATAGTATGTTTAGAAATTTAAACTCTCAGAGCCTGCTGTTTAGGGAGGAAAAAGAATGGAAGAGTCTTGTTGCAGTGAAGAGATTGGGCATGTGGGTGTTTGCTCTGCCTCTGGTTATTGTGGGAGCATCAAGTGATGTCACAGAATGGATTCCTCCTTGGTGGCTCTTACTGAAGCTGACTCCATTATCGGTCTAAATTGAAATCATTTTTACTTTAAATGCAGCAGCAGTCTTGTCCCTTAATCTGATGGAGCTCCCCATTGTTGAGATTTATTATTCTGCCTTTCTGCTCTTTTCTTATTCCTCAGTGTGGCCAATGGTGATGGAGCTTTTATTAATACATTAGGCCGATGGATCCTATTCATTAGCATGGGAGCCTGGGGCTGGAGAAGAGCATGATGCTGGCCATGTGCATCACCCATTGGCTAAGCGGCTGCATCAGCTGCCAGTCTTCTTTCTACAGAGTAGCTGTTATTGGACTCAACAACTGCCTCCTCATCCCAGGACTCTCTTTAAGGGGAAAAGCACTGGACATAGATTTGGATATGTTAGATTTGAGCCCTGGCTTGGCACATAATGACGCTGTGACCTTGGGAAAGACTCGAAACCTCTCAGCTCAGTTTCCTTATTAGTAAAAGCAGAGCAATATTTGATCTTGTAACGTCATTGGAGCATTGCGAAAATGCAACCAAAATATTTACCAATTGTAAAGTGCTGTAGAATGATAGTGGGCACTTATTAGTCCTCCCAGACCTACTTTCCTTGCTTTAGGAATAGCATCACCCTTCTTTTGGGGGAGTTGCCTTGCCTTGTTCCTCACTCTCACCTGGGCTCAATAGGACCTGACATCTTGGGAGACAATCTTGCCTTTTTGGGCAGAGTGATTGGTCTGAAGGTGTGCATCTTACCTGTATCTGTTTTTACATCTGTGCTATGTAAAAACCACACTATAACTTAGTGACTTGCAACAGTGATGACATGATTTTCATGATTATTTGGTCACTAGATGGTGGTTCTTGTGATGCTCTCAAACGTGTTCCCTTATGTTGCTGTAGTCAGCTGATGGCTCGGGTGCGGCTGGAGCATCTAGGATGGCCTCACTGACATATTTAGGGCCTTGCTGTTGGTCTGGACCTTTCTTTCCACATGAGCTTATCCTGGGCTTCCTGTTACACAGTGGAAGCATATCATGATGGCAAAAATGGAAGGTCGAGGCCTCTTAGGTAGAGGGTTAGATGTCAAAAAAACATAACTTCTATTATATTTTGATTAAAATAAATCACGGGGTCAGCTCAGATTTAAGACAAAGGAATATGTCACATCTCTCGATGGAAGGAGTAGCAAAATCACATTTCAAAAGGTCACATGTATGGGAACAGAAGGAATTACTGCATTAATATTTGCAAATAATCTGCCATATTAATAATGCTGGAAAACTTTTGGTCCATGATCCATTAGCAGCCCTTGTTCCAGCCTTGTGGAAGGAGTTGGTGTGCAATACAAGATAATGCAACTGACTTCTGGAGAGAAGCAGGGATAGGAACTAGAGAGCTCTGAAAGAATCAGCCTTTACAGCAGCTCTGTGCCTGCTCTTACTGTAGTTTCAATGACACCAGCAAGTTATCCTGCACCTTCTCCCATAATCTAGCTTAAGTTTGATTTCTGTCATGTGTTCTCCGGGAGCAAGCTCAATATATGCTTATTACTATTCCTTTTGTTTGCCTTTCCTGGAGAATGGATGAAAGGATTGGGAGTAGAGATCTATGAGTTTTAAATTAATTATGTAGACTGGCACAGCAACCCTGTCTTTCTCCATCTCATCCTCAGCCAGCTCAAAACTGAATAGGCTGACAACTTTCTTGCTACCGTTATTCACTCTTATTCTGAGGATAAAAAAGGCTGTGAGCTCCCAGTGTGCAGCACCTTCTGAAAGATCAGAACTTGAATGACACCATCAGAAGAACATGAGAGTATGCCCATGCAAGTTTCTTCAGTTCTTCTCAAGAACAATTTTAAAGTTTGCACCTGGCGAAGCTCCTGAAACATCTGTGTCAACAGTTTGGCAGAATCGATAGTCTTGTTACCATTTTAGATGAATTTCTTACGGCAATGAATACATCAGACTTGATCTCCAAGGTCTCTTCAGTTTGGAACTGATTTACAGAGTCCATCCTCTGGGGTCGTCTTTTTGGGATAAATGGGATCAAGAAAGGTTTGTAGTCTTTTGAGACTGTAGACTTTAAACCCTCGAAATTCTGTGCTTTAGAAATAAAAAGCAAACTCTGAAATCTTTAATACTTAAAAGAGGAGAAGATAATCATTTTCTGAAGTTAGCCACTCAGCTGATCACACCTTTTATCTTCACATTTCTCTAGTTTTATGTAGAATGTCATTGTGCAATTATCTTAGAAAACTTCTTCCCAAGAGTTTGACCTTTTTAGTATTCTGTAATTTAACTCTCTAACTGCATTAGCTTTCCATAGCATTTCTTTAGTCCAACTCATAAACAATAAATATTTCTAAAGATAGGTCCTACACTCATCCTTAGAATGTGCTCTTTTTGTTGGAAGGAAAGAGAGAATTTGGCCTGGATTAGGGTCACCAGCAATCCTGTGTGGTGGAGGTGATGCCGATGCTGAAGCCACCTCTTAGGTTGGCCTTTGGGAAGCTTTTTTCTGGGGTCCTTCTCTTAGCAAGACAGAGGAAAATGGTCATGTAGGATTTTGACCTTTATGAGCCTTTTCTTGTGAACATTTTTTTTTTTCTAAGCTACTTCCTGCTGGATTAGAAGAGACAAAAAGTGGCTGGGGAAGAAATGTAGTGGTTAAGAGTTTAAGCTCTGGAGTCAGACAGACTCATGTTTGAATTCTAATCTTGTCTTTTACTGTTCACACAGAAATAAGCAAGTTTCTTAGCGTCTCTGATCCCATTTCTTCATCTGTAAAGCGGGTTTACAATACCTCCTAGGCTTGTTGTGAGGTTTAAATGACAAAATAGAAATAAAGTATCAGCACTGTGCTCGTATAATAAAAAACAATAATGAATAATGGCATATATACACCGTGTAATACTATGCAGCCATAAAAATCATAGTAAGTGTTCACTAAATGTGATCTGTTATTAATGCAGTATTTATGTAACTTAACTAACTGCAATTTAATTTATCTAAGGGGATTGGAATACTGTTGTCCTAGTCCACGTGGGCTGCTGTAACAAACTACCATAGACTGGGTGACTTGAAAACAACAGAACTTTATTTCTTACAGTTCTGGAGACTGGAAGTTGAATTATGATGCCAGCATACTCAGGTCCTGGTGAGGGGCCTCTTCTGGGTTGTAGAATGAGGACTCCTTGGATCCTCACATGGTGGAAAGAGGGTAAGAGAGCTCTCTGGGGTCCTTTCTGTTAGGGCACTAATCAAAATCATGAGGGCTTTATCTCTATGATCTAATTACCTTCCAAACGCCCCTATCCCAATACCATCACATTGAGGGTTTGCATTTCAGCATTTGAATTTTGGGGCATATAAACACTTCATGCATTACAGCGGTCATGGGGCAGAAGGATCAGCTTGGATTTTAAGTGTAATTCCTAAATCTTAAGGCAGTCTCTCCTTTACCAGAGTGGGTAGCAATATGACTTTCAGAAGCAGTGTATCTGCAGGACATTCACATTGGGAAACTAAAGATCATTGCCCTAATGTTGAGCTTTAAACCTGGAGAAAAATATGTCCAAATCTCTTCAAGAGGAAATGGCACTTGGGAAAGACCCGGCCATTTTTTGCTTGAAATCAAAACAGAGAGGGATATTTATGGGTTCCTGATTAGGAATCTGGAGTCACCTGAACTGGTCTTCATGCTGGATACATTTCTATATATTTTTTAAATGAAACTTATTGTTTTTTATTATACTTTAAGTTCTGGGATACATGGGCAGAATGCGTAGGTTTGTTACACAGGTATACAGGTGCCATGGTGATATGCCGTACCCATCCACCTGTCATCTACATTAGGTATTTCTCCTAAGTTTATCCCTCCCCTAGCCCCAGACACCCTGACAGGCCCCGGTGTGTAACGTTTCCTTCCCCGTGTCCAGGCATTCTCATTGTTCAATTACCACTTATGAATGAGAACACGTGTTTTGTTTTCTGTTCTTGTGTCCCTTTACTGAGAATGATGGTTTCCAGCTTCATCTTGCAAAGGACATGAACTCATCCTTTTTTTATGGCTGCATAATATTACATGGTGTATATATATGCCACATTTTCTTTATCCAGTCTGTCATCGATGGGCATTTGCGTTGGTTCCAAGTCTTTATTTTGTGAACAGTACCACAATAAATATATGTGTGCATGTATCTTTATGGTAGAATGATTTGTAATCCTCTGGGTATATACCCAGTAATGGGATTGCTGGGTCAAATGGTATTTCTAGTTCTAGATCCTTAAGGAATTGCCACACTGTCTTCTGCAATAGTTGAACTAATTTACACTCCCACCAACAGTGTAAAAGTGTTCCTATTTCTCTACATCTTCTTCAGCATCGGTTTCCTGACTTTTTAATGATTGCCATTCTAACTGGTGGAAACTTCTGTATTCTTAAGATGACTATTTGAGAGCTAATGAAACTTCTCCATCTTCTGTTAGAGGTAAACATCGAACAGGTTTTAATGGGAAGTATAGAGTGCTTCTGGAGTTTGCAGCTAACTTTGAGAATGTCTCTGGAAAGGAAGTATCATGTTGTGTGGAGCCCAATTGGACCCAACATTATCACATGTCCAAGAGCTGGCTGAGCATATTATTCCAGTTTTCCTGAAATAGTTCTAACCAACATCATTGTCCCAACATTATTATTAATAGTACCTCATTTTACTCAAAAGTGTCCTGGTTTAGATGACAAATTATATGGTCACCCTGTCTAAAACCTCATGCTCTATCTGCATTTAAAAATTCTAAAATATTTAGAGCCTGTCTTGTTGGCTCACACCTGTTATCCCAGCACTTTGGGAGGGCAGGAAGATCACTTGAGGCTAGAAGTTTGAGACCAGCCTAGCCAACATGGTGAAACCAGGTATCTACTAAAAATACAAAACATAAGCCAGGCATTGGGTGGATCACATATAGTTCCAGCTACTCAGGAGGCTGAGGCAGGACAATCTCTTGAACTTGGGAGGTGCAGGTTGCAGTGAGCTGAGATTGTACCGTTGTACTACAGCCTGGGTGACAGAGCCAGACTTAGTCTAAAAATATATATATATTTATTTTTAATGGACCAAATTATTATCACATTAACATTCTCAGCTCTTAGTGGTAGGAAAATATTCCTGTCTCAGTGGAGTGGAATTTGTTCTTTTATGAGACATTGCAGGCAATGAGAAATACATAAGACATTGGGTTTCCCTTTTTGCCTTGGCTGCCAGGAAGCTCAGGGCTAATTTGGAGCTCAATTATAGGATCATCCATAGCTTCAGATTTCTAAAGCAAATTATTTTCTTACCTGCTATTGTTCCTTGGTTTGTTTTAATTTTTATTGTGAGATCATTTTCCTAGGGACAACTTCAAATTATTTTTAGAAATAAGTAGAATATTAAAATGGAAAAGGTTATGAATATTTTAGTTTTAGCATCTAAAGCAAATGAACTGACCAAACACAAAGTATTTCTTATGGATATTTAGAGATCCCTCTTCTATGTGGTCACACTTGATAATGATGTGATAGTTACTTCTGGTGCTATGGTAAGCTACATCATTTGGCCCTAATGCCTTATTCCTCCTTCTAGTCATCACTTTTCCCAAGTAACTTTGTAGTGTCCACCACTGGGTGTTGGATGATTGTCTTGGCTCAGTCATTCTTGGACTGGTTGATTCTTTCTGTGGGTATTGACAAAACTGAACAGTAAAAGCTACAACCTTGGAAGTCTTGACCATGTTTAGCTGTGAGGCAGGGATTTCTCCTCTTTCAAAGAACCACAACAGCCTGCCTGGAATGTCTACCACAGCAAAGGATCTTAGCAGCAGTGGGCAAGTACTGGATGCACAGGCCTTGTTTCCAACAAGGACATCTTGTGGCAAGAAGAAGCCATGAAAATAGTGGCTCAGATAGACTTCAGTAGTTGACATTTAGATAACGACTCTAGGAAGATCATCTTAGTGTATATAGAAGAGCTGGTATCATTCCTAATGAAACAATTTCATAAAATTCAGAAAAAAGAGAATCCTCCCTAATTCATTCCATGAGGCCAGCATCATCCTGATAGCAAAACGTGGCAGAGACACAGCAAAAAAGAAAACTTCGGGCCGATATCCTTGATTAATATAGGTGTAAAAATCCTACCAAAGCAAAATACTAGCAAAATGAACCTAGCAGCATATCTAAAAGCTAATCCACCATGATTAAGTAGGCTATATGCCTGGGATGCAAGGTTGGTTCAATGTATGCAAATTGATAAATGTGATTCACCACATAAATAGAACTTAAGGACCACATGATCATCTCAAAGATGCAGAAAGGGGTTTTGATAAAATTCAACACCGCTTCATGTTAAAACCTGCAACTAGGTAGGCACTGAAGGAACATACCTCAAAGTAATAAGAGCCATCTATCAAAAATCCACAGCTGACATCATATTGAATGGGCAAAAGCTAGAGAACCCCTTGAGAACCAGAACAAGACAAGGATGCCCTCTCTTACCACTTATTTAGCATACTACTGGCAGTCCCAGCCAGAGCAATCAGGCAAGAGAAAGAAATGAAAGGCATCCAAATAGGAAGAGGTGAAGTCAAACTATTTGTTTGCAGATTATACGATTCTATACATAGGAAACCCCATAGTCTCTGCTTAAAAACTCCTAGATCTGATAAACAACTTTAGCAAAGTTTCAAGAACAAATCAGTATACAAAAATTAGTAGTATTTCTATACACCAGCAACATCCAGGTTGAGAGACAAATCAAGAATGTAATCCATTCACAACAGCCACAAAAAGAATAAAATACCTAGGAATGCAGCTAACCAAGGAGGGAAATACTTCTGCAATGAGAATTACAAAATCCTGCTCAAAAAAATCAGAGATGACAAAAATAAATGGTTAAACATTCCATGCCCATGGGTAGAAGAATCAGTATTAGTTAAAATGGCCATACTACCCAAAGCAATTTATAGATTTAAATGCTATTCCTATTAAACTACCATGGACATTCTTCACAGAGTTAGAAAAAAAATTCCAAAAATTACATGAAATCAGAAAAAGAGCTCAAATAGCCAAGGTAATCCTAAGCAAAAAGAAGAAAGCTGGAGACATCACATTATTAGACTTAAAACTATACTACAGGGCTACAGCAACCAAAACAGCATGGTACTTACAAACAGGCATATAAACCAATGGATTAGAATAGAGAACCCAGAAATAATATTGCACATCTACAACTATCTGATTTTCAACAAAATTGCCAAAAAATAAGCAATGGGGAAAGGACTCCTTATTCAATAAATGGTGCTGGGAGAACTAGCTAGCTATGTATGCAGAAAATTAAAACTGGACCTCTTCCTTACACCATATACAAAAATAAAGTCAAAATGAATTAAAGACTTAAATGCAAAATCTAAAACTAAAGACTTAAATGTAAAACATAAAAGCCTGGAAGATAACTTAGGAAATAACATTCTGAACATAGGGCCATGCAAAGATTTCATGATGAAGACTTCAAAAGCAATTGCAATAAAAACAAAAATTGACAAATGGGGGTTAATTAACTAAGGAGCTTCTGCACAGCAAAATAAACTATCAGCAGAGTAAATGGACAACTTACAGAGTGGGAGAAAATATTTGCAAACTAAGCATCCAGCAAAGGTCTAATATCCGGAATTTATAAGAAACTTAAAGCAAATTTACGAGGAAAAACAACTAATCCCATTAAAAAGTGGGCAGAAGACATGAACAGTTACTTCTTAGAAGAAGACATACACATGACCAACAAGCATATGAGAAATTGCTCAACATCACTAACCATATAAATGCAAATCAAAACCACAATGAGATGCCTTCTCACACCAGTCAGAATGGCTGTCTATTGATTTTTTTCTTTCATCTTTTCTTTTTTATTTTTTACTTTAGATTCAGGGGAATACCTACAGAGTTGTTATATAGGTAAACTCACGTCATGGGGGTTTGTGTACAGATTATTTCGTCACCCTGGTACTAAGCCTAGTACCCAACAGTTATTTTCTCTGCTCCTTTCCCTCCTCCCACTCTTCATCCTCAAGTAGGCCCCAGTGTCTGTTGTTCCCTTCTTTGTGTCCATGGGTTCTCCTCATTTAGCTTCCATTTGTAAGTGAGAACATGCAGTATTTGGTTTTCTGTTCTAGTGTTAATTTCTTAAGGATAATGGCTTCCTCCTCCATCCATGTTCCTGCAAAAGAAATGATCTTGTTAATTTTATGGCTGCATAGTATTCTATGGTATGTATGTACCACATTTTCTTTATCCAATGTGTCATTGATGAGCATATTGGTTAATTCCATGTCTTTGATATTGTGAATAGTGTTGCAATGAAAATTGGTGTGCATGCGTCTTTATAGTAGAGCAATTTATATTCCTCTGTAAAATTATAGCATCTATAATTTTTGGACTTTAATAATAGCTATCTTTTTAGTAATTGCCATTCTATTATGAAAAAGTCAAAAAATGACAGATGCTGGTGAGGCTGTGAAGAAAAGGAACCTGTTATACACTGCTGGTAGGAGTGTAAATTCATTCAGTCATTGTGGAAAGAAGTTTGGTGATTTCTGAAAGAACTTATAACTACTAAATATATACGTATCCAATACAGGAGCACCCAGATACATAAAGCAAGTTCTTAATGACCTACAAAGAGACTTAGACTTCCACACAATAATAGTGGGAGACTTTAACAGCCCACTGTCAATAGTAGACAGATCGACGAGACAGAAAATTAACAAGGATATTCAGGACTTGAACTCAGATCTGGACCAAGCAAACCTAATAGGCATTTACAGAACTCTCCACCCCAAATCCACAGAATATACATTCTTAGCACCACATCACACCTACTCTAAAATTGACCACATAATTGGAAGTAAATCACTCCTCAGCAAATGCAAAAGAACGGAAATCATAACAGTCTCTCAGACCACAGTGCAATCAAATAAGAAGTTAGGATTAAGAAACTAACTCAGAACTGCACAACTTCAAAATGAACAACTGGCTCTTGAATGTTGACTGGATAAAGAAAGAAATGAAGGCAAAGTTAAAGATGTTCTTCGAAACCAACGAGAACGAAGACACAACATACGAGAATCTCTGGGACACATTTAAAGCAGTGTGTAGAGGGAAGTTTATAGCAATAAATGCCCACAGGAGAAGCAAGGAAAGATCTAAAATTGACACCTTATCATCAAAATTGAAAGAACTAGAGGAGCAAGATTTTAAAATCTCAAAAGCTAGCGGAAGACAAGCAATAACTAAGATCAGAGCAGAACTGAAGGAGATAGACACACAAAAAACCTTTGAAAAACCCAATAAATCCAGGAGCTGTTTTTTTGAAAAGATAACAAAATAGACCACTAGCCAGATTAATAAAAAAGAAAAGAGAGAATAATCAAATAGACGCAATAAAAAACGATAAAGGGGATATCACCACAGATTCCACAGAAATACAAACTACCATGAGAGATTACTACAAACAACTCTATGCACACAAACCAGTAAACCTGGAAGAAATGGATAAATTCCTGGACACTTGCACCCTCCCAAGCCTAAACCAGGAATAAGTAGGGGATCAAATTATTAATTGTAAAAACGAGAGTGTGATACCTGCCCGCTTGTGGAGCAGTTCAGCTGTCACTTTCAGTGTGTAGGAGATGGATAAGGATATGGAGGGAATGTGCCTCTTGATTTATGATATGGATTGGAGACTAGGTAGAGTCCATCAGGAGATGCTTTAGGAAAGGGGTGACCTCTGAATTCCAATTTAAAGTCCTAAGTTGAGAATGAATGTCAGGTAGACCAGGTAACACTTATGAAGGTGCCCAGCCTGCTGTGCTGACTTGCACAATGAGTAACAGTGGCTTGAGCTGCCTAATGAGGCATGACATGGAGTGTAATGCAAAGGGGGAGACAGTAACAAATTAGTCACATGGACGGCTTTGGAAGGTGAGCTGCAGCCATACAAACTCACAGTCTGAATTTCTGGCTAGAAGTGTGTTGCAAAGCAGTTGCCTTCCATATATTCTTTAAAAAAGAAAAAAGAAAGTTATGCCCTAGAGGGCATTTCAGATTCTTGCTTCCTGTTTTTCACTTGCCAGAAAATAGAGATACAGAGGAAAAATTCCCTGGGAGGAAAATATAATTTGAGGGATGATCATTGTTTATTTGCTTCAGTTACGATTCAGCAAAACCAGGACTAATCTGCTCTTCCCTGTCCTCCAGCAAATTTGCTTTCCTCCTATTGCTGCATCAATTTCCCCTTGTTTTCCTTCTGAAGTAGAGAAAGCACTAACTTTGCTCTTTTTTTTTTTTTTGCTGTCTTATAATTTGTGCCGACATCAATCATGCACTCGATGGAACATTTATTTTACCACAGTTTTCTCTGAGCTGAGCATCTTCTTTTTCTTTTCTTTTTTTAGTTTAATGGCATCTCAAAGCCATTTTGAATTTATCTGCTCTGACATAAACTGAACATTGGAAAAGCTGTTCTTTGGTAATCTGTTAAGAATAGCAGATATCTATGCCCAATATCTAGTTTCTTAAAGAAACATTTCTCTATAATTTGAACTTCTAATTAGATGGCAATTCCAGACCCCTTGGAAAGCATCCCTAGCTATAACAATCATTAATGCAGAAAAGTTGGTCTGCAGATACAGTATTGAAGCACTCATGAAACCAAATACATCTCTAGTCTTGCGCTTACTGATCAACAACAGTAACAACAAACATAGCTTTTGTGCAATATCAGTTTTCCTTGAGCAAGGGAGGAGGCTGTGTATGTAGTGGTTAATTTTACTCCTGCTCTGTTATTTACTAAGTGAGTGACCTTGGACAGATTCCTTAGCCTTTCTTGTGCCTCAAGTATAATGGGGAGCCACTAATGATGGTTCACCTTTATTGGGCTTTTTACTGCGTGTCAGGCTATGTTTCAAGCTCTTTATCCACTTATTGATTCTCCCAACAACACCTGAATCATGTGTAATTGCATCCATCTTCATTTTACCAAAAGGAAAACTAAGGGACAAAAAAAAGCTAACCAACTGGCTTAGTGTCGTGAGCTGGAAAGTAGTGGAACCAGGGTCTCAAGCCAGGAGGTCGACCTCCAGGGCTGTGCTCTTACCTCCACACTGGACTGCTTTGGTGATCATTGTAATAATGTATACCTCATTGGATCGTTGAGGGGAGTTAGAGACTTTCACTAAAGTACATAGCACTGTGTCCAGCACGTGACACAAGCTTATTAAATGTTCACCAGTGTTGTTAAGGCTAAATCACATTAACTCCTAAAGAATGACCAGGTGCCCAAATTTAAACTTGAGGTTAATTCAAATGGCTCTGGTTATTCCAGTGATTTCTGTTACTGTCATTTAGAAAAATAATTTTGGAACAAAACCAGAATTACTGAAGGTACTCCCAACATCAGGGCAACTGGTATGAGCAAGAATAGGATGATGATCAAGGTTAGTTCATGAGCAATGGTCAGCTTCTGGACCACTTTGTGACTTTCAGGAAGTGGACTTGTACTTCTCTTCCCAGTATTTGAGCTCATGTCCACCCCTCCTTTGCCCAGTTTGTCTTGATCGTCCTTTCTGCTCTCTTCTTGATGTCTACTTCACATTGATGGAGCGCTGGAAATCATACTTTATTTCGTTTTGTCCTCTGGCGCTCTTTTTGCAATGAAGCACTGCAGCTCCAGCAGAGTAATTTAATTTGTTTTTATTAACAAAGCCAAGTCATATGCAAATGAATTTACATAAGAGCTGTTTAATTAGAAAAGGATTTTTTTCCCTTTCATTAGGTGATTCCTCGATGGAGGAAGATCTCAAAAATGTACCACTTCTCTATTAAATGTCCCAAATGTTAGATTTAGGAGTGTCTCCATTTTGAAATGAAAATTGCAATCTGGATCTGATGTAATTCCACACAAGTGAGACTTTCTGAATGAGATAGAGGATTAGAACTGAAGGGACTTTTGAGGTGAGTTGTTCCAGTTTCCTTAATATGGCAGTTATGGAAGCTGAGGCACATGCCTTCTGAGAAAGATTCCTCACCAATGTTGGTCTCTGGCCTCGTTAGTCTTATGGAAGTGACTAAAGTTTTATTAACTTGATGAAATTTGCTATCTTCATTCTCTCTCTCTCTCTCTCTCTCTCTCTCTCTCTCTCTGTGTGTGTGTGTTTGCAGATATTTCAGGCTATTGGTACCTGATGAACTGGATGAATTTATTATTGTCTTAACATGTGTAAAAAGTGTTGTTATTACAGAAGCTCTGGGTAGGCAACAATAATTGCCTTATGTGCCTAGCATTCATGGGGTTCATTTCTCTTGACTACTGGTCCTCTCTTCCCCCAACCACCCACTATTCTACCATTTTATCTGCATAATTCTCATAAGAGTTGTCATTTTCTTAGCTGGTTGCATTCTTCCATGCCCAGTTTATTGATCTAGTGGTGGACAAATGACCAAAGTTGGTCCAAAAAATTATTTCCTTGGGATTTTTGGTGTTAAGACCAGAAAGAGCAACAAAGCAGGGTCTCTGGTAGTTAAAACTGTATGTAAAACATTTGGATGACAGTGGTTTCATGTATTCTATCAGGTGCAGAAAGTTGATCTGAAGGGAAGAGAAGAAACTGAGACATACAGAGAGAAGCAAAAAGCAGAGATGGTCTAAGGATGTAGGAGTCCAACTCTGGTCTGTGTTAGGTCCTAGCTGCATTCCTATTCCTCTGTCATGTGGCTCAATGCCTGTGAATTCCTTGAGACAACTCATCCTCTTTTTTGGCTTGATTTAATTTAACAACACAGTGAACAAAAGAATACTAATATTCCCAGAGAAGCAAGGGTGAATGCCATTTTATCCAATGTGGCCCAGCTAGGCCAGATGCTGGAGGAGAAGTACTGAGGGGACAGGAAAAACTCCCAGAAGACATAGCCTTTGAATAATGTATAATAAACCTTTAGCCAGTGCAGCACAGAAGATATCCTAATGCTTACCCAAGAAGGAGGATTGGAACTCCACCCCACCCCACTTGTACAAGGCAGAGGACATTCAAAGGCATTTCTGGAGGAATGTGATATCTGGATGTGCAGGCAGAGTTCCTTATAACAAATCCTACATCTCATAAAATTCCAAACATGTTGGTCAGGGATGTTGTCCATAGTGGATGGGTCTCACGATGTTTGCTGTCACTCCCTAAATTTTCACATTAGGCCAACTGTGTAAGCATACATTTATACCAAAATATTGTGCTTGAATAAGGCTAGTGGATATCTGGAAAAGTGCTACTATGTAAAGATTGATTTTAAGTTTAATTTCCAAACCCAACTTGCTCATTTATAGATCTTCATTACCTACATAACTAGTAGAGGTCACAGATCTCACAAAGATGTCTGAGAACCATAGAATTAAAGACTTTTTTTCCCTAAAGCAACTTCAGTCCAGCTCTTCTACTGAATTTCCCTCTGTACCAAAGTTGGCAGAGTGGAGATTTATTCATTCATCTAGTTTCTGCCTCTTCCTAAGGATGTGTAGGAATCTAGGAGACTTGGTGCTTTTGGATTAGGGTGAATCCTCTCATCTTAGTCCATCAGGCTCACTCTTGATTTCCTTATTGTCCTAGCTCACCTGACGCCCTGATGGGCCCACCACCTGTAATTTCCAGGCCAGGTCAAGGGTACAGGGAGACTTGTATAGCTGAGAATCTAGGATCCTGGAACCAGTCTTCTTAGAGAGATCACAGGACACTTCCCCCTCTGAAGTCTTACCATCTCCACCAGGGAGCAGCAGGAGGGGTGTGCTGCTCCTGGGATCTATGTTCTTGTCTCGCTTTCCAGTCTGGGGAAAGCATTTCTTTCTCCCTTTCTGTTGGTTTTCTCCATCTCTGTCCATACGCTCACTCTTCAATGGATTTAGGCTTTTACGAAAGACATGAACAACTGACTTTACATATCTTACACTTTTTCCCCAGGAAAGAAATTTTCCAGAAATATTGAAAGAGGTCTTGATGATTGACTTGAAATGCAAAATGAGGCAGGACAGGAAATATAAGAAGAACAAATAGTAACTCATATCTTAAATAATCTATCCAATGATAGGTGTTTATCAAATAAATGAAGGTATAAGAGACAGCACTTCAGCCCTAAATGAAAAACTATTGAGTGTTAAGATTTTTTTTTCTGGCATGCTAATAAGTTACTTGTGGATCAGTTTGGTGTTTATAAGGTTGGCTTTTAAGCTTTCTTAAGATATGTCCTGAGGAGTCTTTAGGGTTAATACAGCTCCATTACTAAGGTGTGGTAAAGAGTGTCTAGTCTATAGCATAATAGTTACAGATTGAATGACTTCTCTCTAAATTTGAGAATAAGAAAAGTGTCAACTCTTACCATAAAAATTCAGTAGTTTTCTGGAGCCCTTGACCAGCACAATAAGTCAAGAAAAAAAAAATAAAGTCATATCTATTGGAAGGGAAAAATCAAAATCCAGGAAATGGATGGAAAAACACTGGACCTAATGTTGAAGGTTTGTAAAGACCTCTGGGATTATACTCTGAAGAAACCACAGATGAAATGCCTGGTTGACTGAAGAAAATGGGTGTGAATGCATCTAACTACCTTCATCCATGTTTCCTGAGAGTAGGAGGAAATTCACAGGTCCACAAGACTTTTATAGGGACATCATCCTATTCTCAGCAAGACGATGGCTATCAATCAAAATTGTAGAGCCTCACCCAAGGCCATGAGAAAAAAGAATTTCTGGCCTTGCCACCCTCAAAAAGTTTATTAAGTGCCAAAAATCTAATTGATCTGCTGATCAAGAAGAACTGATCACCCAAGCCTCTTTCAAGAATTGTTTTCTGTTTGGGATGTTAGAGATGTCAGTGCATTAGTAGAGGAATATGAGGGAACTTCAGCCTTATAGGAGCTTTATGTATAAGCCATTTTGGCTAGACCAGAAGCTCAGACATTGCAAAATGATATGGCTGATTTTATGAGCAGCTATATGTACTGATATAGACTTAATATTTCAAGAAACTCTTTTTACTGTTCATTGTGCCATTTTGGCAGCATGGTTTCAATTTTTAAAAACACTGCTTTCTTCCTCGCCTGAGTATGGGGCAGAAATAATAGTGAACATCATTATAGTTTGTATTGATACACCCATGTTTTCTGCTTTATTACCAGAAGAGATTAGAGGCCTATTTTTAACCTCCTTAAAGAAGAAAAAATGATAGGCAAGAAATTACCTTTCCCAGACAAACACTAAGGGAATTCATCACCACTAGACCTGTCCTATAAGAAATGCTCAAAGGAGTTTTAAAAATGAAAATGAGAGGACATAAGAATATCATAAGAATATTACATAAGAATTTCATAAGAATATTATGATATGATCTTATGATCTTCTGATATCTTATAAGATTTTAATATTATGACATAAGAATATCATGATTATTATAATAATATTCATCTTCATAAGATGACACATAAGCACAAAGCTCATGGATCCTATAAAGCAATTACACAATTGAAACTCTAAGGCAACTAGCTAACAACACTGTAATAGGAACAAAACCTTACATATCCATATTAACCTTGAATGTAAATGGCCTAAATGCTCCACTTAAAAGATATAGAGTGGCCGGGCGCGGTGGCTCAAGCCTGTAATCCCAGCACTTTGGGAGGCCGAGGCGGGTGGATCACCAGGTCAAGAGATCGAGACCATCCTGGTCAACATGGTGAAACCCCGTCTCTACTAAAAATACAAAAAATTAGCTGGGCATGGTGGTGCGTGCCTGTAATCCCAGCTACTCAGGAGGCTGAGGCAGGAGAATTGCCAGAACCTGGGGGGCAGAGGTTGCGGTGAGCCGAGATCGCGCCATTGCACTCCAGCCTAGGTAACATGAGTGAAACTCCGTCTCCAAAAAAAAAAAAAAAAAAAGATACAGAGTGGCAATTGGGATTAAAAAGACTCAGTCATCTACTTCCTACAAGAAACTCACCTACTGGCTAAAGACAGCTATAGACTCAAAGGAGCGGAAAAAGATATTTCACACAAATGGAAAACAAAAATGAGCAGGAATAGCCATCTTTATATCAGGTAAGACTGACTTAAAACTAAAAATGATTTAAATAAAAAGCAAAGAATGGCATTATGTAATAATTAAAGGTCAATACAATAAGAAAATTAGACTGTTGTATATATACCCAACACTGGAACACCCAGATTCATAAAACAAATACTACTAGGCTTCGTAAAAACAAATACTACTAGAAAACAGATGATAGCAATAAATTAATAGTGGGGCACTTCAACTCTTCACTTACATCACTACACAGATCATTGAGGCAGAAAATCAACAAAAACCTCTGGGGTTAAACTGGACTACAGTCTAAATGGACCTAATAGATATTTATAGAACATTTCATCCAAGAACTACAGAATTGTGCAACTACAGAATGCTTGGACACAAAGCAAGCCTCAATAAGTTTAAAAAAATTGAAATTATAGCAAGTATCTCCTTGGACAACAGTGGAATAAAATTGGAAATCAATACCAGAAAGAAATCTCAAAACAACCAAAGTACATGGAAACTAAACAGTTGCTCCTAAATGGCCTTTGGGTAAACAACAAAATTAAGGAAAAAAAAATTTGATACAAATAAAAATAGCAATACAGCATACCAAAGTCTCTGGAATTTAGCCAAAGCAGTGCTAAGAGGAAAGTTTGTAGCATTAAATGGTCACATCAAAAACACTGAAAGATCTCAAATTGACAACCTAATGTTGTTCCTCAAGAAACTGGAAAAAATAACAAATAAAGTCCAAAGCTAGCAGAAGAAAAGAGATAAAGATCAGAGAATAATGGGATTCAGACAAAAAACTACAAAGTATCAATGAAACAAAAAGTTTGTTATTTGAAAGGATATGCAAAACTGACAGACCACAAGCTAGTTTAACCAAGAAAAAAAGAGAAATGATTCCAAATAAGTACAATCAGAAATAATAAATGTGACATTACAACTGATACCACAGAAATGCAAAAGATCATTAGAGACTACAATGAACATCTCTAACCACACAAATGAGAAAACCTAGAAGAAATAGATAAATTCCTGGAAACATACAACCTCCCAAGATTGAACCAGGAAGAAGCCGAAATCCTGAACAAACCAATAATGATTAATAAAGTCAAATCAGTAATAAAAAATAACAGCAAAAGCCCAGGACTAGATGAATTCACAGATGAATTTTACTAGACATACAAAGAAGAGCTGATACCAATTTTACTTGAAACCATTCAGAAATCAAGAAGGATAGATTCCTTCCTAACTCATTCTATGAAACCAGTTTCAGCTTACAACCAAAATCAGGCAAGGACACAACAACAACAAAAAGCTAAGGCCAATATCCTTGATAAACATAGCTGCAAAAATTCTCAACAGAATACTAGCAAACTGAATGCAACAGCTCATCAAAAAGATCACAATCAAGTGGATTTTACTCCAGGCTTGCAAGGATGGTTCAACGTATGCAAATTAATAAACATAATTCACTGCATAAACAGGACTAGAAACAAAAATCATATGATCATCTCAGTACATTCAGAAGACATTCAGTAAAATCCAACATCTCTTTATAATAAAAAAGCCCTCAACAAACTAGGCATCAAAGGAACATAGTTCGGAGTAATGAATGCCATAATTAACAAGCCCATAGCCAGCATCATTACCGATGGGGAAAAGTCAAAAGCATTATCCCTAAGAACTCAAATGAGACAACGATACCCTGTTTGACCATTGCTCTTCAACATGATACTGGAAATCCTAGCCAGAGCAATCAGTCAAAAAAAGAAATAAAAGGCATCCAAATTGCAAAAGAGGTAGTCAAATGATCTCTGTTTGCTGATGAGATTGTGTAGGTAAAAAACGCTAAAGACTTCCAAAGATTCCTAAATTTGATAAGCAACTTGAGCAAGGATACAAAATCAACATATAAAACTCAGTAGCATTTCTGTACTTCACTATTCACGCTGAGAACCAGATTAAGAACTCAGTCCTATTTACAACAGCCACAAAAAAATATAAAAACCTGGGAATACATTTAACCAAGGAGGTAAAAGTTCTCGACAAAGAAAACTATGAAACACTAATGAAAGAAATGGTATATGGCATGAAAAAAGTGGAAAAACATCCCATATTAATGGATTGGAAGAATTAATATTGTTAAAATGACCATAATGTCCAAAGTAATCTACAGACTCACTGTAATCCCTATCAAATTATCAGCATCTTCTTCTTTTTTTTTTTTTTTTTACCGAATTAGAAAAAATAATAGTACAGTTCATATGGAACCAAAAAAAAAGCCTGAATAGAGAAAGCAATCCTAAGCAATAAGAACAAATCTGAAAGCATCACATTGCCTGACTTCAAATTATACTGCAAGCTTATAGTAACTAAAATATCATGGTACTGGTACAAAAATTGACACATACATCCATGGAATGGAATAGAGAACCAAGAGATGAAGAACCTGGAAATAAAGCCACATACCTACTACCAACTGATCTTGTACCCATCGTTTACAAAATAACATATGGAGAAAGGATAAAATAAAAATATGGAGAAAGGATGCCCTATTTAATAAATGGTGCTGAGAAAATTGGCTAGCCATATGCAAAAGAATGAAACTGGACTCCTATCTCTTACTATATAAAAAAATTAAGATGGATTAAAGACTTACATGTATGACCTGAAACTATAAAAATCATAGAAATAAACCTAGGAAAAACTCTTCTGGACATTGGCCCCAGCAAAGAATTTATGATCAAGACCCCAAAAACAAATACAACAAAACAAAAATATACAAATGGAACTTAATTAAATTTCAAAGCTCTGCACAGCAAAAGAAGCAGTCAACAGAATAAACAGAAAGGGAGAAAATATTTGCAAACTATGTGTCTGACAAAGGTCTAGTATCCAGAATCTGTGAGAAACTTAAATTTACAAGCAAAAGCCAACAACCCCATTAAAAATTGGGCAAAGGATATGAACAGATATTTCTCAAGACACACAAGCAGCCAACAAACATATTGAATAAATGCCAAACATCACTAATCATTAAAAAATGCAAATTATTTCCACAATAAGATATCTTAGTCAGGATGGCTATTATTAAAAAGTCAAAAAACAGCAGATGTTGGTGAGGATGTGAAGAAAAGAGAACATTGATAAACTATTGGTGGAAATGAAAATTAGTTTAACCTCTATGGAAAACAGTATGGAGATGTCTCCATGAACTAAACTACCTGGGAATCCTACTAGTAGGTGTCTACCCAAAGGAAAAGAACTCATTGTATCAAAAAGACACCTGCACTTGTGTGTTCATCCCAACACTACTCACAATAGTAAAGTCATGTAACCAACTTAAGTGTTTATCAAGAGTTGACTTGATAAAGAAAAGATGGAGGCCAGGTATGGTGGCTCATGCCTGTAATCCTAGCACTTTGGGAGGCCAAGACAGGCGGATCACTTGAGGTCAGAAGTTTGAGACCAGCCTGCCAAACATGGTGAAACCTCGTCTCTACTAAAAATCCAAAAATTAGCTGGGTGTGGTGGTGTGTGCCTGTAATCCCAGATACTTGGGAGGCTGAGACAGGAGAATCACTTGAACCTGAGAGGTGGTGGTTGCAGTGAGCCCAGCTTGTACCACTGCACTCCAGCCTGGGAGACAAAGCGAGACTGCATCTAAAAAAAAAAAAAAAAAAAAAAAAAAAAGGTGGTATATGTATCGTATGGAATATTATACAACCATAAAAAATGAATGAATATCATGTGCAGCAACATGGATGCAGCTGGAGCCCATTATCCTAAGTAAACTAACTCAGAAACAGAAAATCAAGTGCTCCAAGTTGTCACTTATAAGTGGGAGCTAAACAATATGTTCATATGAACACAAAGTTGGAAATAGACATTGGAGACTCCAGCGAGAGTAGGGAGAGCTGAAAATACTATGGTGTACAATGTTTGCTATTTGCGTAACGGTTACACTAGAAGCCCAGTTGCCACCAGTATGCAATGTACTCATGTATATTGCACACTTGTGCCCCCAAAAGTACAATAAAATAAAATTAAAGCAAAACAAAGTATATGTAACTTAAAGGTACCAATATTCTTTTTTTTTTTTTTTTTTTTTTTTTTTTGATTTTTGAGATGGAGTCTCACTGTCACCAGGCTGGAATGCAGCGGCATGCTCTCAGCTCACTGCAACCTCTGCCTCACATGTTCAAGTGATTCTCCTGCCTCAGCCTCCCAAGTAGCTGGGACTACAGGGGTGAGCTGCCATGCGCAGCTAATTTTTGTATTTTTAGTAGAGATGGTGTTTTACCATGTTGGCATGTATGGTCTCCATCTTTTGACCTTGTGATTTTCCTGCCTCGGCCTCCCAAAGTGCTGGGATTACAGGCGTAAGCTGCTGTGCCTGGCACCAATATTCATTTTAATGTGGGTTTCATTTCTCAGGAGCAGATGACTCATGGAAAATAATAATTAAAAAACCTTTCCCTCTCTTTCCCTCAAAAAAAAAAATAAAGAGAAAAGAAAATACACTTTCCATTTTGTTACAGAATGTAAAGTATAGATTATCTTTTATTAACACTGGTACATATTTTAAGAACCTGCTTGAGCAATAATAGCAACCTGAAACCAATACTTGCAATATTCATTTTACAAACTAACTTTGCTGAGTGTTCCAAATTCCTACTGTACAAGGTGATCAGGGCCTTGGTTGATTATAGTCCCAGACTTTGCTGTCCTATAAGTCCCAAATAAGCACCACTTATGCAGTAGATAATGCATGGTCAATTCTCATTAACAGTAATAATAGGAATGACTGTAAGTCATTAATTTTGATAAGATGGGATTTGTATCACTTCAAAGATTCAATGGAAGTCACAGGAAACATAGAAGTATTCCTACTTTGTTTTTTTTTAATGAATAAAAATGTTAACACACTTACAGTCCAGCTGACAACCAGGTACCACAGGCCCAGGAAAAAAATATAATAAAGTGTTGAAATTCAAGCCATAGATAGGGATAAAATGCTTGAAAACCTACAACTGATGAAGAACTGTCTCTAAAATTTATAGAAATATTTTACAGTTCATAAATGGAAAACGAGTCTATTAAAATGGGAAAACTATAACAGAAATTTCCTCAAAAGACTTTTTATGAAAGTCCAATAAGCACATTAAAAGATGTTCAACATCATTAGTCATTGCAGAAAGACATTGTAAATCTATGATGAGACACTATTATGCACTCACCAGGAGGGCTAAAATTTTAACAGACTGACAATACCAAGTGTTAACTACAATTTGGAGCAACTAGAACTCTCCTACATTGCGGTGATTATTTATGGTACAGTAGTTGCTTATGGTGCTTGTGATACAGTTATTGGTACAATAATCTTGAGAAAGAGTTTGGTAGTTCTTTTTAATAATGCTAAACATGTACATTTGTTATATGATCCAACAATCCCGTGTCTATGTATTTGCCCAAGAGAAGTAAAAATACATGTCCGTAGAAAGACTTTACTTAGACGTTCTTTAAAACTTTATTCATTATCATAAAAAACTGATATACTATTGCTGGAAATGTAAATTAGTTCAACCTCTATGGAAAACAACCATTAATAAAATAACCAAAATAACCATTAATAGGTAAATGGATAGATTGTTGTATATCTGTACTGTGATATACTATTCAGCAATAAAAAGAGCAACAACTTAGACATCTAACAACATAGATATCCGTTAATAGTCATTATAAATTAAGAAAAAACTAGACAGAAAAGACTGCATACCACATGATCTCATTTATGTGATTGTGTATAAAAGGTAAAAGTATACCAATAGAAAGAAAGAAAACGGTTACCTGGGGCCGGGTTTGGCCTGAGAGAATTGACTCAAATGGGTATGAGGGAGCTTCTTGAGGGTGACAGAATTGTTCTATATCTTGACTATCCATAACTCTAGACACCTTTAAACATTCATCAGACTACACAATAAAAGTTGTGAATTTTATTGTAAGTACCTCAGTATACCCAATTTGAAATAAATCATTCATGTTGCCTAAGTGTTATCTGGTTTGGTGATCTCCCTTCACAGTGTTACCTCTTGACTCTTTATCTCAGTTTCTTAGGAGAAATTCTATAGTTTCCTTTCAACCCTTAGGCTTAAATTTATGGAGACCTTCATGATTTGAAGAATAAATTATTTAGGAGCATAAGATCCTGGGGGTTGTGGGTGGCGAGTTCAGAAGTGTCAGAACAAAGCTGGGGTACATTTAAGAATATTCTCATATTTTAAATGTTTATTAAAATCCAATAATAACTGCACACTAAAGAATATATCAATGAC
Source organism: Sapajus apella (assembly GCF_009761245.1). NCBI lineage: Eukaryota > Metazoa > Chordata > Mammalia > Primates > Cebidae > Sapajus > Sapajus apella. The sequence continues at coordinate 14,674,731 of NW_022436953.1, forward strand.
ATTTTGTACATGCTGAATGGTTAATAAATTTCCCTTCATTATCACTTGCTTATTAGGAAAATTTCAAGATCCTTTTCTCTTATAGTTTAATGAGATATTTGTAAATTTATCTAGCTTTGTGGCAGAAAACATTCACGTTATATAATTTTTAGGAGTCTAGTTCTTCAGGTGGTTGTGCAATGCTATAGTATACTATAATTTGGAGGCATTAATTCCTACCTCCTAGAAGCTCCCTCCTAGAGTTCAATAGTCCCATAAGGACAGTGACATGGATTCTTGAGACAAAAAATCTTTGGCTATTTATGGCAGCTTTACTAGTTAGGTCTTTCTACAGCTGCTCTTTAAGTAGTTAGGGAGATCATTTTGTCTTGGTTTTTCTTATTCATTTATTTTTCCATCCACTTATTCTTTCAAAATATATCAAGCGCCTACCTTGTGTCAGATACTGAGGTAGCACTATGATGGTGAGTGAAACAGACAAGGACCGTGACTTCATGAAAGTCACATGGCAAGAGGAAAAACAGACCTTAAACAACTATTTGCACAACTTTTAAAATGGGTCAAGAATGACAATAAAGATGCGTTGAGATCACACAGGAGTGAACTGGACCAAGTCTGGGGTGCCATGAAAGTCATGGATAAGATGTTAAACTTGAGATATAATGTGGAAGAAGGAAAGGAGCTGCTCTCATGACCCAAATACCTCTTGTTAGGTTCCATGGCCAAGCAATTGGGGATCAACTTTAACGTTAGTTTTGGCAGTGACAGATCACATCAAAACCATAGCACCAACCAAAACTGAGGTGTTTTTTTTTTTTTTTCCAGACTGAAAATTCTCCTGCTAAAATATAGGCATACCGTGTTTTATTGAACTTTGTTTTATTTTGCTTTGGAAATATTGCAATTTTTGCAAATTGAAGGTTTGTGACAATCCTGAGTCCAGAAATCCTATTGACACCATTTTTTCGATAGCATGTACTCATTTTATCTCTCTGTGCCACATTTTGATAATTCTCACAATATGTTAAACTTTTACATTAGTGTTATATCTTTTATAGTGATTTGACTACTGTTAATATTGTGATTGTTTTGGGGCACCATGAACTACACCCATATAAGACAGTGAACTTAATAGATAAATATGTGTCTGGCTGCTCCATCGACTAGCTGTTCCCCTGTCTCTTTCCATGTCCTCAGGCCTTGCTATTCCCAGAGATGCAGGATATTGAAATTAGATCAACTAATAACCCTTCAGTGGCCTCCAAGTGTTCAAGTGAAAGGAAGAGTTGCATGTCTCTTACTTTAAATCAAAAGCTAAAGATGGTTGAGTTTAGTGAGGAAGGCATGTTGAAAGCTGAGATAGGCCCAAAGCAAGACCTCTTGTGCCAAACAGCCAAGTTGTGAATACAAAGGAAAAACTCTTGAAGGAAATTTAAAGTGCTACTTCAGTGAACACACCAGTAACAAGAGTGCAAAAGAGTCTTCATGTTGGTAAGGAGAAAATTTGAGTGGTCTGGATAGAAAATCAAACTAGTCCCAACATACCCTTAAGCCAAAGCCTAATCCAGATTAAGACCCTGACTTTCTCCAATTCTGTGTGAAGGCTGAGAGAAGTGAGGAAGCTGAGAAAGAAAAGGTTCAAGTTAGCAGAGGTTGTTTCATGAGGTTAAAGGAAAGAAGCCACGTTATAACAAAAAAGTGCAAGGTGAAGCCGTGAGTGCTAATCTAGAAGCTCCAGCAAGTTATCTGGAGGAGGGAGCTAAGATGATTGATGGAGGTGGCTACAATAAGCAACAGATGTTCAACTTATGTGAAATAGTCCTCTGTTGGAAGAAGAGGATTTTCCCAGCTAGAGATAAGTAAATGCCTGACTGCAAATCTTGAAACGACAGGTTGACTCTCTTGTTAGGGGCTAATGCAGCTGGTGACTTTGTTAGAGCCATTGTTCATTTACCATTTCAAAAATCCTAAGGCCCTTGAAAATTATGCTAAATCTTCCCTGCCTGTGCTCTATAAATGGAACAACAAAGCCTGGATGACAGCACATCTGTTTATAGCGTGGTTTACTGAATATTTTAAGCCCTACTCAGAAAAAAAAAGATTCCTCCCAAAATATTACTTCTCATTGACAATATGCCTGGTCACCCAAGAGCTCTGATGAAGACATACAAGGATATAAATGTTGTTTTCATGCCTGTTAACATCCATTCTGAAGTCCATGGATCAAGGAGTAATTTTGACTTTCAAGTCTTATTGAAAAAACACATTTTGTAAGGCTATTGCTGTCACAGACAGTGAGTCCTCTGATGGATCTGGGAAAAGAAAATGGAAAACCTTCTGAAAAGAATTCACTATCCTAGATGTCATGAAAAACATTTATGATTTATGGGCAGAGGTCGAAAGGTCAACATTAACAGCAGTTTGGAAGAATTGGATTTCAGCCCTAATGGATGACCCCAAGGGGTGTAAGACTTCACTAGAGAAAGTAACCGCACATGTGGTGGAAATCGAGGGAGATACAGAATTAGAAGTGCAGCCTGAAATTGTGACTGAATTGCTATAATCTCATGACAAAACCTGAACAGATGAGGTATTGCTTTTTATAAATGAGCAAAGAAAGTAGTTTCTTGAAAGGTAGTCTACTCTTGGTGAAGGTGCTGTGAATATTGAAATGACAGCGGAAGACACAGAATGTGACATAAACTTACTTGATAAAGCAGTAGCAGGATTTAAGAGGATTAACTCCAATTTTGAAAGAAGTTCTCCTGTGGGTCAAATGTTATCAAACAGTATCGCATGCTACAGAGAAATATTTCATGAGAGGAAGAGTCAATCAGTGTTTCAGATTTTATTTTTGTCTTATTTTAAGGAATTTCCACAGCTATGACCACCCTCGTCAGTCTGTAGCCATCAACACTGAGGCAAGATGCTCAGAAAAAGTCTATGACTCAATGAAGGCTCAGATAATCTTTAGAATTTTTTAACATTTAAAGTATTTTAAAAATTAATGTATATACAGCTTTTATTAGACACAATGCTATTGAACATTTATCATGTACTAGATTGTAGTATAGTACGAATATTACTCTAGTACAAAGGTTACTTTTATATGCACTGGGGAACAAAAAAACTTGTGTAACTTGCTTTATTGCAATCTTCACTTTATTGCAGTGGTCTGGAACAGAACTCACAATATTACCAAGGTATGCCTCTATCTACTCAGACTCCCTTGCAGCTAAGGAATGCCATGTGACACAAATCTGACCAATGAGACATAACCTGAAATATGCTAAAGATTTCTGATCAAGTTTTGCCTCTCCTAATGTAGATGACACTTGTTCCTTCTTTACGTTTCCCTTCTTTTGTGAATAAAAGAACACGAACCCAAGATTATAGGTAGAGCAACCATCTTATATCCACAGTGGAGCAAGAACAAGAAAAAAGCCCTACATGGAGGCACCCAGTGGGTTCTTGGCACACTGAGAACATTTCAGATTACGTCTCACCCTACATAGCTTACCTCTAGACTCTATTTATTGAAAAATAGAGACCTTTCTTTGGTTAAGCCATGTAATTGTGTTTCTGTGGCAAGGAACCAAATGCTTTAGGTTAAAGCAGTTTAGGAGAGAGAAAATGATATCCTGGGTTAGGATGGCCACTGTGGAAATGGGGAGGAGCAAAGAAGTTCCAGAGCCATTTAGGAGACAAAATCCAAACCTTCACAGGAGACCGCTGCTTTTCTCGTTTTCTTATAGAAACTTCTGGAAGGCTAGTTTAAGGCCTGCCTCATTCTCCCCACTTCAAATGATTTCTTACAAGGCTTTATTTCCCAAACTTCTCCATCTGCTACACTTCATTTTCTTTTTCAATTCCCGATCCCTAATTCCCTCTTTTTCTAAATATCTCCAACAGGGATATTTACATATCTCTACTGGGGACAGATATCTAAATACCTCCAGAGCAGGTAAACATTTGGGGTCAAACAAACTCCGGTTTGAGTCATTTTGGACAAATGTCTTAACCACCAAGATACTAGCTTCTTATCTGTAAAATGGGATTTAGCGTATTGACCTGATATGATTTGAATGAGATAATAACATTTTTCCTGACGCCAAGGCCACACCCCACATTGGTTAAGTCAGAGTCTTTGAAGGTAGGATCCAGGCATCAGTATTTAAAAAACTTCCAGGTAATTAAAAAGTGTAACTGAAATTAAGACCCACTGGTTCCTAGAGGGTTTGCTTCATGACAGACCTTGTGTTAAGCATTTTATACATATCATTATTACTCATTTGGACTGGCAGTTCACATAGCCTGAATCCAAAATCCTCCAAAAATATTCATAAGTGAAACCACATGTGCTCAGATTTCCTTTGCTTACACAGACACCACCAGATTGCCACTCTTCTTTTGCATGTAACTGTCACAAGAAATGTTGCTTTGGTTTCTTCCTTCTTTGCTTGGTGTGAAGATCTGTTAGGACAGCTTTCAAGGAGAAATCATTTTCCTGCCATTTCTCATGAGTTAGTTGCAACGGAAACCTCAAAACAAAAAAGGAGAGAGTGGTTTGATCCAGTAAATTGATGGAGACTTAGAAGATGGCTGCTGGAGTCCTTGGGAGTCATCTTGGCATCCCTCTAACCTCCTCCTCCTCTCCCAGAGCCTGTGGAGAACTTCCACAGTTGTTCCCACCATTACATGAGCCTCCTGGGGACTTGCCTCATTTAAGGCCAAAGCCCAAAAGGCACTCCATACAGCAGCAAACCAACAGTGGCATCTGCTAACCACAGACCTACCCTGTGGGGCTTCCACTTGGCCTCTGGCTTGGCCATCATGTTCTTAGTGCAAATATTTTCTTAGCTGCAGGCTCAGGGACTGACCTTTCCCATATCACAGGACATCTTCATCAAAGAGATGAGACTGGGGACTTGAGTGTTTAAATTGGTGGAAATGAGAACAGGGGGTGGAGGAGATGTTTTCTTGTTTCCTCATGGTGACAGGTCCTCTGGTTTATTTTGTTTGGTTTCTTAAGAGAAATACTTCTAAGTTACCCTAATGGTGCTTGGCCTTTTTACATGACCTTTTCAGATCCTTCTTGGCAGTGGTCCTCTTGCATGAAGAAGCACTCATGCATGGATGGTCACAAACGTGGTCTGAGGACCATTAGTGCCAGAATTACTGGCATGGGCAGGAAGGCTGTTAAAATGCAGATTCTTAGGGGAGGCCCCAGACATACAGATGCAGAGCTTCTGTGTGTAGGTTCGGGGAGGCCCAGGAGTTTCCATTTTTAATCAGCATCCTGAGTGACTCTGAAGCGCAATACCGCTTAGGAACCACTGGTTCTAAATAAGCTTGATATTCTGACCTTGGTGAGGTATTTTAGCTCTTGGGTTAATATTGTCTTTCATCCTTTTCTCTTTGGGGAAAAGTATTCCAGGCATGAAGCAAGAAGTGGATAAAGTTCTTCAGGGCTTGTATCTCCCACTGCCCCCAGCTCATCACAACCCATGAAAGATGCTTGGTGGATACTGCCCTGCATTGACTGTAGTTGCAGCCCATCTTAAGCTTGCTTAGGGTCAGTTTCCACTTGGGAACCTAGTGTTTGGAAAGTGCTGAGCTGAGGCCAGGTCAGGGGACTGGCACAATCTAATGATGCCAAGAACAAAGTTTCCTTTGAAAAGAAGATTTTTAAAAAACAGATTAAGGGCAGCAGGCTTACTGGGCTGCAGCCAAGCTCTAGCTTAGCCTTATTTTAGCTTAAATGGTTGAATTATTTCTCATAATTTTTGATACATTTGAAACAGTGAATGGTAATAAGGGCCTCTTTTTTCCCCCTTCTTTTTCTATGCTGACTTTGAATTCAAATTACTGCAAATAAAAATAATTTCATTTGTCCTGAGATGGAAAAAACATCTATTTGCTCAGAACATTTTCTTGGTATTTGTTGCTGACCACGGTAAGTTACAGCTGATAGTCGAGGTAAAGTTCTAGTTCTAGGCTTGTCGGCCAGATCAATATGGGGCTAATGGCAGCAGAAGACGGTTGTGTGTTGCTGTGCGCACTGCTGCCTGAGATTGGCTAGATTCTGCTCTGTGAGTGCCCAGGGTGGATGGGACAAAAAGCCTTGGTTTACCCAAATCTTTGGCTGGATTTTGAATACTGCCTCTTCTTGCCAGCTGTGATCTCTGCAGCTGGGTCCCTTGAAGGTTGAGCCCTGACCTCTCCCAGGAGTAGTTAATCCCTTTGAGCCTCTGTTCTGCAAGAAGAAGCCTGTCTGAAAAGTTTTCCATGCAGTTTTTTTTTTTTTTTTGAGTAGGGTTTCTTTCACCTGGTGTGATACATCTGAGATTCATCCATGCTGTCATGTGTATCAGTATTGCCTTTCTTCTTACTGTTGAGTAGGATTCCATGGTAAGAATGCAATCCAGTATAGTTTTTCACTAGTTTGCTATTTGAATAATTTTTTTTTGACAAAGTTTCACTCTTGTGCAGGCTAGAGTGCAGTAGCACAATCTCAGCTTACTGCAACCTCTACCTCCTGGGTTCAAGCAATTCTCCTGCCTCAGCCTCCCAAGTAGCTGAGATTACATGTATACACACACACACACACACACACACACACACACAGAGCCAGGCATGGTGATACATGTGTATTTCTAGTAGAGACTGCGTTTCACCATGTTGCCCAGGCTGGTCTTGAACTCCTGACCTCAAGTGCTCCACCGGCCTTAGCCTCCCAAAGTGCTGGGATTACAGGCATGAGCCACTGCACCCAGCCTGTTTTTGTTTTTTGTTGCTAAATATTTGTCATAATTATTTTGTGAGCTGCATTTTCATTTGAGAGTGGGATTCCTGAGGAGCATTTGTGAGGATGTTGTTGGTTGAGTGCTTCTTCCATTAACTTAAGTGGAAGAGAATAGGGCTTCAGCAGGACCAGTTGGAGGGTTTGACACACATCTCTGAGGTTGAGGGAACACAATGATGTTTAGTGGAAGTATTTGGCTGAGGTATGGGTAAGAAAAGATATGGTAAGCTCCTTTGGTTGTTAGTGTTTCTTAGAATGCCATTGCCCTCTTTCTGTGTGCAAAGCAAGTTCTGGTTCAAATGGGAAGTGTAGGTTCTCAGGGTTGTCAATGCATCTGCTTGCTTTCTCATAGGTACAACAAACTTCCTTTGTGTTTGTTTTTAGTATTACTGAACTGTGCAGCCATCTGTGCTCATGAGGTATGTGTGCATTGAGATGCTATATGTATGTGGGACGGTAGGAAGGGTGGATGAGTGTATGGCACACATCTCCTCTACTCACTCGCCTGCTCCTTGGTCCCACTGAATGGAAGAAACAGCATTTCCAACTATGGGGATTTGCTAATGCTGAGATACATCTTTGTGGCTCCTGTGGCTGTCATGTTTCAGAGGAAATAAAGCAGGTTTGGGTGCATGCTCACAATCTTTATTTCTTCCATGTGTCTTTTGCAATTTTCATTATAGACTTGACTAGCAGCTATAAAGTAGAGCATCTTCCTGGTTTCTTGGAAAAAAATAAAATTTCTGGTGTAAACATGGCGTAGAAAACCCAGGATCTGAGCTCAGACACTGCTCATACATTGTGTGGTTTTGGGCAAATCACTTCTCTCTGAGGCTCAGTTTTCTTCCCCTCAGTATATAAATTAAATGGTATTTACTCGCAGGGCAATTAGGAGGATTCTGACAAGGTGAATGAACCTGGCACAGAAGAAACATAATTGTTAAAACCCTGGAGAAGCCTGCATGACACACGCCTGCCATCTGCTTCGTCTCTTTTTCTTGCTGGGATTTTTCTCTCTTCTTGCCTACCTGTCCTCCCCAATGGGCCCTGAGGGCCTGGTACTTAGTGGTCCCTCAGTCACAGCTTCTACAGGTGTCATCTGCTCAGAAGGCTGGAGGTGAGTGTGTGGGTTCTTGATAGAGCAGATGCAAAGCACTTCATCTACAATTAAAAAAAAAAAAAAAACCTTTATGTAGATCAGAGAAGTGTTAGCTGACATTATTTGGTAAGCTGAAGACCCCCTCCCAGGCCCATGTCCCGTTTGACTTTGCCACTGCTGCCACCTCTACAGAGGCACCGTGCTAAGTACCAGGGGACCTGGTTCTGCTCTGTCTCTGTACCAGCTTGTTTCATATTTCAGTGCAAGTCATATGACCCTCTGAACTTCAATTTCCATATGTGTAAAATTCCACTTCCCAGGGAATTTGGAAGCTATAATGTACTATATCAACATAAAACACTATTATTACTATTACATAACCCTGTATAACTTTAGTGTTTCATTTCATTCAAAATACCTCCTTCCTCCTCCTTTTAAAAATAGAGAAAATAAATCCAAAAATGTTAATTTCTAATTGTGAAATTTCTAGTGCCTTAGCACTAGGATAATCTAGCTACTTGAGAATGGGGAGAACTTCTTGATTCCCTAAAAGGGTGTCATTTAGACAGTTGAGTATTTTGCTTATGTCTCAGGCTGTCTCTGAATCACACTCCTGGAGACTCGCTTCAGGCCTGTGGGCGGCTTAGAAATTTGTTTTAGAAATAAGGTTTATGTGTCGATTGCACTTCCTCTGTGGCTCTCGCATTGTCTATTTTTGACAATATTTGCATGGAACCAGATATTTGATTTTGAGAACATCTGTTCTCACAGTTCATTTCCCACCTGAATCAATGCTCTTCCGCCTGGGCTGAAAGAGCTGCTTCACTCAGCAGTATTGGTGCTGCAGGGCAGAGAGAGGGGAGTGGCATGGTAGGGTAAGAGGTGTTGTGAATACAAACAATTTTGCTGGGGCATCCAGCCTTAGAGGAAGGCTGACGAGTGTGGAGGCCTTGGGGAATAAATGTTGTTTGCCGAAAGCTTGAAAATAGGCTCTTATTCTTTTTGAGAACCCTGACTTAAGATGATTCAGCTATTTTGGTTAAAAATCTTTCTTAAATGTGGCATCCTTCCTGGCTCCCTAAATTAGAGTGTATGGAATTTATTGAGTGCCTTTTGTATACCAGGCTTTGTTTTCATTTTTTGCCTTCTAAAAAGGAAGGTTGGGAGCACAGAGGCTGATATCTGAACTTGAACACTGATACTACATTATGCTGTTTGTGATAGTTTTGGGTTTGTCAAGGGCCAGTAGCTTTATCCTAATACTGAATGTCCTGTCCCAAGGACCATAGCTAGAGGGAGCTGGCTCTGGAGAAGTGGTTGAAAAAGAGGCTCTGTGGCATTCACTGGGCCATACAGAGGCTGGGGCATTCCTTGCAGGGTTCCATAGCCTGGACTGAAGTCTTCACAGCAGTAGGAAATCACTCAAGGGTTTTAAGGAGTATGACATGATCAGATATATGTTTTGAAGGATCACCCAGACTGCAAGTAAAGAAGGTGTTGTGGGGATAGAGGCAGATCCTGCTGTTCTGACCTAGCCAGGAGGATGTGTGAATTTCCTTGTGACCCTGTGTCTGTCCTTTCTACCTTTCATGATTATCGTTTACCCTTTTGCTCCTGATGGATGACTATGTATGTGCCTGGGCAGGCCGTACTGAGACCTTCCAGTCAGACTTTGTTCTTCTACTTTTCCATGGAAACTCCCTTTTACCTTTATGAGGCACTTTCCATCTTGCTTTGAGTCAGGGTCAGTAGTTGACAATCCCGCGTTCCCAGTGGATTACCATTTCCTTGAGGGTAGGGGCGGCAGTCTGACTCATCTTTGTCTTTCCCACGGAGGTCAGCTCACGTTCATGGCAGTATTAATTAGATTGTGAATGGTCCTATAGACATTGAGTGGCATTTTAAACCACAGGGTAAATTTGAAATGTGCAATTAGTCTGTTTTCACTGCTATAAAGAACTACCTGAGATTCAGTAATTTATAAAGAAAAGAAGTTTAATTGACTCACAGTTCTGCATGGCTGGGGACGCCTCAGGAAACTTGCTATCATAGCAGAAGGTGAAGGAGAAACAAGGCACATCTTACCTGGGGACAGGAGTGAGAGATTGAGGGGGAACTGCCAAACACTTTTAAACTATCAGATCTTGTAAGAACTCACTTTCATGAGAACAGCATGGATAAAACTGTCCCCATGATCTAGTCACTTCCCATCAGTTCCCTGCCTTAACATGTGGGGATTACAATTCAAGATGAGATTTGGGTGGGGACACAGAGCCAAATCATATCAGAGTGAAATGAATAAATGAATGAATATGTTGATAAATGAATGGGTGAAGTTAATGAGAACATTTTTATAAATTCGTTGTTAATAAGCTATTATGAGGCAGATAGAACTGTGTGTAAATTTAGAGTAAATTGCCTAGATGTAACTTCCTTATACTCTAGCATGTTGGATTGGTAATACCATTTTGTGGCTGCCTAGAAGTCTTGGTTTACCTCCTGCCTTTTAGATATGTTCTTGGCTAATGAAACTGTTAGAGAATGGAATGCTTCTATTTTGGAGGTTGATTGGTAGGATATTGAAGGATACTTGTTAGTAAGTTACTCCCAGGACTGTTCTCGTATGCGGGATTAAAGAAAGCAACCATCTGCTTGATGTAACATGAGGGAACTCTGAAGGAAACTCTACCTTCTCCGCAAAACAAGGCCCCACATTTTTACTACTGCATTCTTTAGTGACGTCTCTGATTTTTAAATGCATGGCCTAATTTTTTCCTGGAAGAGGTCACACTGTACCTCAGACATGTTTCCCAAGGTACAAATGGCTGATATAAAATCATTTCTTGAGAGAACTGAGGGCCCACTGGAGTGGGGAGCACAGAGAGAAGGAGATTATTGAGTGTGGATGATGAGCTCCTCAAAGGGATCATCCTGCATGACTTCCCGATTTGAATAGTGTTTCGGTTAGGATTGTCTAGGTTAGGGGTCAGGAAATATTTTCTGTAAAGGGCAAAGTAGTGAATATTTTTAGGCTCTGTTAACCATGTGGTGTCTGTCACAACTACTCAACACTCTCCTTGTCATGTGAAAGAGGCCATGGACAATACATAAATGAATGCAGGTAGCTGTGTTTCAATACAGAATTAGTTATTAATACAAAAGCAGACTAGGGACTGGATTTGGCCTGATAGAAGTAGTTTGTTCACCCTGGCCTAAGTTATTCTTCATTAAAAAACAAATAAGGAAAAAACCCTCATCTCTCATAGATTAACCCCAAAAAAGATTATTTCTGGCTGTACTAAAAGTCTGCTTTAGGTCAAAGAATGACTCTTCTCTCATGCTACTCAGGGCCCTAGACTGACAGGGCCTCCATATCAACAGTGCTTCCATAATCACCCTGCAGAGAGACAAGAGATAGTTGCACTGCACATTGGCTCTTAAATTTCCACTTGGAAGTGACGCATGTCACTTTCATTCACTTTTCATTGGGCAATGCAAGTCAAAGGGTCATATAGAATTTCAGGAGGGGGCAGGGAAGGGTAATCTTACTGTGTGCACAAAGGGAGAACCAGAATTCTAGGGTAGGTGAATTGTATTAATTACTACCACAGATGGGAACCCCAAAATTCGCAAGAACACCCATATTCTCTTCTTGCTCCAACTGAGGGGGCAACTGTTTCATCCTGTCCTTTATTCAGCATCCTTAGGTCAGCTTATCTCCCTCAGGCCTGGCAAGAGTCAGCATTTCCACAACATTCCCATGGCTTTCTGAATGCTTAGATATTTAGGATTATATCCGACCCTATTCAGGTATTATCCAAGCCAAAGCTTGCCTGGCATTCTCAATTCCCAGAGCCCATTAGAATTAGAGGATAAGTTACCCCACTGTTAAACACACTAACCTATCGAAAAATCTTCACTTCCCAGTTTCTTAAATGGTGACTCACAGCTCAAATTTCAGATCCTTAGAAAGGAATAGGGCAGAGGGATTTTTTCGGCCTTTCTGGCCTTTCAGTATTTCTCCAATGAAAAGTCTGAGATCTATCTATGTCGATATATATCTATATGTGTACTATATCTGTATCTATATAGCAATGTTTGGGCAAGGCCTTCTATAATCAGGTACCAGAATCCCTCTCCTCGTATGTTTCTTAGTATGTCCCATACTTTACTGCACACTTCAGCCATGCTCTGAGATATACAATGCCCTACCTGTCTTCATGTTATTGCCCATGATGTTCCTTCTTCCTAGAAGGCCACCCTATCCTGGTGAACTCATGCTTACCAGCCCTAGGTCAGATATGTTAATGATATTTCAGGTTTTGGGTGGGTGGTGAGTTTATTAGTGTTCATTATATTACTAAAATTAATAACACTGATAAAAGAAGGCTATTATCAACCAATGGTGATAGCACATTATGAATTTAGCATTATGATTAATCTAATTCTCAGAACCTGAGGTCAAATAAAAAATAAATACATGAATAAAATTCTATAGAGCTGGGATTGGCAAACTGTGGCCTGAGGGCTGTTATGCACACGTACACACACACACACACACACACACACACACACACACACACACACCCCTGAGAGGCGGGGGAATTAGCTTACATGATTATGGAGGTTCCATGATCTCCCACCTACAAACTAGAGACCCAGGAAGGATGGAGATACAGTTCCAGTCTGAATTCATAGGCCTGAGAACTGGAAGAGCTGTTAGTGTAAGTCTTACTCCAAAGGCAGAGGAAGACTGATATTCCATCTCAGCAGTGACGCGGAGAGTGTGGTTTCCCTTCCCCATCTTTTTCTTCTATTCAGGCCCTCAATGGGATTGGATGACATCTACCATGTTGGGGAGGGCAATGCGATTTACCCAGTCCACCTATTTAAATGCTAATCTTGTCTGAAAACACTCTCAAATACACACCCAGAAATAGTGTTTAACAAGATATCTTGGCACCCTATAATCTGGTCAAATTGACACGAAGTTAATCATCAGACAGTGAAGGTAGGGTGCTTAAAATTCACAAGGAGAAGGCAGGAGGGGAACTCCCAGGTAAAACAACAAAATTCATTGCAGGAAGCACACAGATCCATCTCTCCCAATAAAGCTCCCTCTGATCTTCCCTGCTCCCATCCTGTCTTACAGTGATGTGTGAGGAGGGAATAGAAATTTAGTAGGATATTGAGGAAGTTTTAGCTGAGAGAGCAACTTTCAATGTTTTATGAGTGAAGCTTGGAACAGCATACCCCTGGGCTCTCATATTTAACCCAAATATTACTTCTTAAATCATTTGCTAACTCTTTCCATCTTAAATTATCACAGAACCCCTGAATAATTGCAATAACTTGAAAAATAGGACATACATAGCAGGTAACTCAAAAGTTAAAAAGATGCCAGAAGTAGGTGAGAGTTTTACAATTATCTTTCCTTTACCTATAAATGCATTTTTACTAGTATGGGAAATTACACTCAAATGCTGAAGCTTGAATTTAAATAAGTCCAATGACTTATACACAACATATCAAGAGAGGAAAGGACAGGCCTTCATCTTGTCAGCTTTGGTTTTTCAGTGATGCAACGGTCCTCCCAGGGGAGATACCCCTGCCCTTACAGCCAGACAGAATTATGCTCCTATAGCTTGATCTACTCTCTCACACACAGAAAGCCGGCCCCTGGTGACGTCCAGAGCAATAATCCATGACCTTCTAGCAGAGAAGACGGTGAAATGTTTTCTTAAACAAGTAAAATCTTGTACCCAAGAATGGGCATAAGGATGTGGGTTAAAAGATGAAAGAGGAGAGGTAATGATTTAACTGCAAAGTTTGAGTTTAATATAGAGATGAGTTTTCTTCCATAAGAGTATCACCTCATGTACAGTAATCTGTCTTCATTTCTAGCACAGAAACTGCTACACACTTTTAAGTTGCCATCAGGGACAGGAACTAAAGTGGAACATGAATCAGAAACCAGAATGAATATACTCATTTGCTAAATCCCACAGCAAATCCAAATATTAACTTTCTAATTGAATTGAACAATTTTTTTCAAACCAGTGAACCAGCTCATACTGGAACTAAAGCTATATATTTTCTAAAACTACTAAATGGAAAAAAAGCTACTAAAAGGAAAAAGAGAGGAAACTGAAGAAGCCTCAGAGACATCTACCCCAAAGAAATAAAAATGTATGTCCATACAAAGACCTCCAAGTAAATGTTCACAGCAGCATTATTCAGAATAGCCAAAAGCTAGAAGAAAAAAAAAAAAAAAACTAGAAATTTCACCATTTGCTGAAGGGGTAAACAAAATGAAATAATAATATGGGATATTCTTTAATAATAAAGAGAAAATATTGATATATGCTACAACATGTATGACCTTCAAAAACATTTTGTTGAAGTCCTGTTTTGTTATCTTGTTTAAGAAATCTTTGCCTACTCCAAGGTGATAAGGATTTTCCTCCTATAATTTTTCTAGAAGTTCTATACATTTTTTCCATTAGGCCTGTTCTTGAATTAATATTTATACAAGGCATGGATAAGGGAGTGAGGTTAAAAGTATTTATTTTCCTATTCATTATAAAAGACCAGGCCGGTCCAGGGGCTCACACCTATAATCCCAGCACTTTGGGAGGTTGAGGCGGGCAGATTATGAGGTCAGGAGATCAAGACCATCCTGGTCAACATGGTGAAACCTCATCTCTACTAAAAATACAAAAATTAGCTGGGCATGGTGGTGCATGCCTGTAATCCCAGCTACTCGGAAGGCTGAGGAAGAATAGTTTGAGTCAGGGAGTTGGAGGTTGCAGTAAACTGAGATTGCACCACTGCACCATTCCAGCCTGGTGACAGAGTGAGACTTCATCTCAAAAAAAAAAAAAAAAAAAAAAAAAAAAAAGACCAACATTTATCTCATTGCATTGCAGTTATTTCTTTATTGCAAAGCAAGTGAATATATATGTATGGTCTGTTTCCAGACTATCTATTCTGACTCATGAGTTCATTTGCCTGTCTTGCACTGACAGTACATTGATATAATAGCATTTTAAGAAGTCTTGCAATTAGGTAGTGTAAGTCTTGCAAATTTTTTCTTTAACATTATTTAACATATTTTAGATTATATGCATTTTTTTCTGTAAACTTTATAACAAGCTTGTCAGTTTCCTCTAAACCTTGAGATTTTGATTGGAATTAAATCTATAGATATATTTGGGAAGAAGTGACATTTCAATAATACTGACTGTTACAATTTATGAGAATAGTATATTTATCTTTAATTTCTCTTAGCATTTTTTTATTGTTTTCAGTGTAGAGCATTATACATGTTTCTTTATTATGAGATATTTGACATTTTAAAATGCTACTGGAAAGGCTATTTTTTAAAATTTTATTTCCGCAATTTTTCTTCTTAACATATACTAACACAGTTTATTTTTGTACAGTGACCTTGGTCATGCAACATTGTTAAATTTCTCATTCTAATGCTGTGTTTTATACATTCTTCAGAACTTTTACATACCCAATCATGTCTTTTGCACAAAGTGACATTTAAACATTTTTCTTTTCATATTTTCATGCCTTTCATGACTTTCTGTTTGCTTTATTCACTAGCTAGGACTTCTAGCACAATCATAAATACATAGGGTGATAGAGTAAGCAAGATCCTTCTCTTGCTTCTGACATCAAGGGGAACGTTTTATGTACTTAATCCTTAAATTTGATAAGGTGAAAATTTTATACTTTAACTGAGGTATAAAATACACCTATTTGAAGTGTACAATTCAATGAGTTTGACTATTATGTACACTGATAAAACTATCACTACAATCAAGGTAATGACCATTTCTATTATCTCCAAAAGATTTGATGGTAGGCAGAGTTCTAAGAATGATCCCTAGTGGAGCTTATCCATGTACAATTCCCTCTTTGTTGAGTATGAATGGAACCTGAGACATTCTGAGATGCTATTCCCATGACTATATGATACAATGCTGTACAGCAAAAGGGCAACTATTCAGCTTGACCTGACCTAAACACCAAGTGAGCCCTTTAAAAGGACAACATTCTATCTAATTGGGAACATCAGAAAAAAATCAGAGGAATTTAAAGCAACAGAAGGACACAACATACCCCTGTTGGTTTGAAGATGGAGGAGGCCACATGAAAAGGAACTGCAGGTGAAGTTCCTGATGAAGCTTAGAGAGACTCCTGGCTGACAGCCAGCAAGGAAACAGGAATGTTAGTTCTACAAATAAAAGGCAGTCCCAACAACCTGAATAAGCTGGAAGCAGATTCTTTCCCAGGACTTCCAGATAAAAGTTCAACTTCACCAAAATCTTGATTTTAACCTCAAACAACCCTAAACAAAGAACTCAATGGGAACTTTAACCTATGGAACTGTGAGATACTAAAAGCTACTATATTTGTGGTAATTTCTAATGTAGCATAAAAAAACTAATATACTTTTGACACCTGGATGTGAGTGTTGCCATAACAAATATGTGAAATGTGTGAATGACTTTGGAATTGGACAGATGTTGAAAGAATTTTGAGGTGCATGACAACAAAAGCCTAGATCACCTTGAAAAGGCTTTAGTAGCAGTAACGACTTGGAGAATGCTGAGGGTGTGGAAGGAAGTAAGGAACATGCTTGTAGCTGGAGGAAGGGATATGCTACTCTACAGTGGCAGAAATCTTAGTGATTGTCTCCAACACTTAAATAGAAAGCAAACTTCTAGATTATGAACTCGGATATTTAGCTGAAAAGCTTTTCGAGCAAAATGTCGAAGGTGCAGCCTAGTTTATTCTTGCTGCTTCTCATAAAATGCAAGAGGAGAGAGAGAAATTG
This sequence comes from Sapajus apella, assembly GCF_009761245.1. Lineage (NCBI taxonomy): Eukaryota > Metazoa > Chordata > Mammalia > Primates > Cebidae > Sapajus > Sapajus apella. Next base: position 14,691,486 of record NW_022436953.1, read on the forward strand.
TGTGAAAAACTGTTAAACAAAAGGGAGCAAGATCCCAATAATTGGGAAATTGTTTGCAGGTCCAGGTGTCAAAAGAAGCTGCAATTTATAAATGGATTCTGAAAGCATGGCAGAAAGAATAGGCTGAAGGTGTAGTTATACCAACGTTCACTGGAACTTCAGAAAGATCCAAATGCCAGAGTATTCAGCAGCACAAAAGCCCTTCCAGGAGATTCAGGGTGTTCCTTGTGTATCTTCTACAGCAAACGATAAGGCATCTATTGAAGCTTAAGGGCATTTTTTCTCAACTATCTCAGGAAAGGCCAGAGGTAGAGAAGAAATCTTACTTTTGGATAAATGCTTTAGCAGTGCCTATGGAATTTCATTCTCTTTGTGAACCTAGAAATGTGATAAGATGTCACTCCCAGGATTGTGTTATGTTATATGGCACAATTGACCTTAAAATAGATTATTCAAGTGGCTCAGATTTTTTTTATTATACTTTAAGTTCTGGGGTACATGTGCAGAATGTGCAGGTTTGTTATATAGTTATAAATGTGCCATGGTGGTTTACTGCACCCATCAACCCATCATCTACATTAGGTATTTCTCCTAATGCTATCCTTCCCCTAGCCCCTAAATCCTCAACAGGCCCCTGTGTGATGTTCCCTTCCCTGTGTCCATGTGCTCTTAGTGAGAACATGCAGTGTTTGCTTTTCTGTTCTTGTGTTAGTTTGCTGAGGATGATGACTTCTAGATTCATGCATGTGCCTTCAAAAGACATGAACTCATCCTTTTAATGGCTGCATAGTATTCCATGGTGTTTATGTGCCACATTTTCTTTATACAGTCTATCATTGATGGGCATTGGGGTTGGTTCCAAGTCTTCGCTATTTGAATAGTGCCGCAATGAACATACGTGTGCTTGTGCCTTTATAGTAGAATGATTTATAATCCTTTGGGTATATACCCTGTAATGGGATTGCTGGGTCAAATAGTATTTCTATTTCTAGATCCTTGAGGAATTGCCACACTGTCTTCCTCAATGGTTGAACTAATTTACAGTCCTACCAACAGTGTAAAATCGTTCCTAGTTCTTTACATCCTCTCCAACATCTGTTGTTTCCTGACTTTTCAGTGATTGACATTCTAACTGGCGTGAGATAGCATCTCACTGTGGTTTTGATTTGCATTTCTCTAATGACCAGTGAGGATGAGTTTTTTTCCTTATGTTTATTGGCTGCTTAAATGTCTTTTTTTGAGAGGTGTCTGTTCATATCCTTCTCCCACTTTTTGATGGCATTGTTTTTTTTTTATTTTTATTTTTGTAAATTCGTTTAAGTTCTTTGTAGATTCAGGATATTTGCCCATTGTCAGATGGATAGATTGCAAAAGTTTCCCCCATTCTGTTGGTTGCCTGCTCACTCTGATGATAGTTTATTTTGCTGTGCAGAAGCTCTTTAGTTTAATTAGATCCCATTGGTCTATTTTGGCTTTTTGCCATTGCTTTTGGTGTTTTAGTTATGACATATTTGCCCATTCCTGTGTGCTGAATGGTATTGCCTAGGTTTTCTTCTAGGGTTTTTATGGTTTTAGGTCTTATGTTTAAGTCTTTAATCCATCTTGAATTAATTTTTATATAAGATATAAGGAAGGGATCCAGTTTCAGCTTTCTGCATATGGCTAGCCAGTTTTCCCAACACTGTTTATTAAATAGGGAATCCTTTTCCCATTGCTTGTTTTTGTCAGGTTTGTCAAAGATCAGATGGTTGTAGATGTATGGTGTTGATTCTGAGGCCTCAGTTCTGTTCCATTTGTTTATATTTCTGTTTTGGTACCAGTACCATGCTGTTTTGGTTACTGCAGGCTTGTAGAATAGTTTGAAGTCGGGTAGTGTGATACTTCCAGCTTTGTTCTTTTTGCTTAGGATTGTCTTGGCTATGTGGGCTCTTTTTAGGTTCCATATGAAATTGAAAGTAGTTTTTTTCTAATTCCGTGAAGAAAGTCAATGGTAGCTTGATGGGAATAGCATTGAATCTATAAATTACTTTGTTCAGTATTGCCATTTTCATGATATTGACTCTTCCTATCCATGAGCATGGAATGTTTTTCCATTTGTTTGTATTCTCGCTTATTTCCTTGAGCAGTGGTTTGTAGTTCTCCTTGAAGAGGTCCTTTACATCCCTTTAAGTTGTGTTCCTAGGTATTTAATTCTCTTTGTAGCAATTGTGAATGGGAGTTTGCTCATGATTTGGCTCTCTGTCTTTTATTGGTGTGTAGAAATGCTTTTGATTTCTGCACACTGATTTTGTATCCTGAGACTTTGCTGAAGTTGTTTATCAGCTTAAGAACATTTTGGGCTGAGATGATGGGGTTTTCTAAATATACAATCAGGTCATCTGCAAACAGAGGCAATGTGACTTCCTCTCTTCCTATTCGAATATATTTTATTTCTCTCTCTTGCTTGATTGCCCTGGCCATATCTTCCAATACTGTGCTGAGTAGGAGTGGTGAGAGAGGGCATCTTTGTCTTGTGCTGGTTTTCAAAGGGAATGCTTCCAGTTTTTGCCCATTTGGTATAATATTGGCTGTGGGTTTGCCATAAATATCTCTTATTATTTTGGGATATGTTCCCTCAACACCTAGTTTATTGAGAGTTTTTAGCATGAAGGGGTGTTCAATTTTATCAAAGGCCTTTTCTGCATCTATTGAGATAATCATGTGGTTTTAGCCTTTGGTTCTGCTTATGTGATGGATTACATTTATTGATTTGCGTTTTTTGAACCAGCCTTGCATTCCAGGGATGAAGTCGACTTGATTATGGTGGATAAGTTTTTTGATGTGTTGCAGGATTCAGTTTGCCAGTATTTTATTGAGGATTTTTGCACTGATATTCATCATGGATATTGGCCTGAAATTTTCTTTTTTAGTTATGTCTCTGCTATATTTTGGTATCAGGATCATGCTGGCCTCATAAAATGAGTTAGGGAGGAGTCCCTGTTTTTCTGTTATTTGGAATAATTTCAGAAGAAATAATTCCTCTTTGTACCTCTGGTAGAATTCAGCTGTGAATCCATCTGGTCCTGAACTGTTTTTGGTTGGTAGGCTATTAATTGCTGCCTCAATTTCAGACCTTGTTATTGGTCTATTCAGGGATTCCACTTTCCCGATTTAGACTTGGGAGGATGTATGTGTCCAGGAATTTTTCCATTTCTTCTAGCTTTTCAAGTTTATTTGCATAGAGGTGTTTATATTATTTTCTGATGGTAGTTTGTATTTCTGTGGGATTAGTGGCGTTATCCCCTTTATAATTTTTTACTGCATCTATTTGATTCTTCTCTCTTTCCTTCTTTGTTCATCTTGCTAGTGGGCTATTTTGTTGATCTTTTCAAAATACCAGCTACTGGATTCATTGATTGTTTGAAGGGTTTTTCATGTCTCTATCTCCTTCAGTTCTACTCTGATCTAAGTTATTTCTTGTCTTCAGCTAGCTTTTGAATTTGTTTGCTCTTGCTTCTCTAGTTCTTTTAATTGTGATATTAGGGTGTTAATTTTAGATCTTTCCTCCTTTTGCTTGTGGGCATTTAGTGCTATAAATTTCCCTTTAAACACTGCTTTAGCTGTGTCACAGAGATTCTGATATGTTGTGTCTTTGTTCTCATTGGTTTAAAAAACTTAGTTATTTCCTCCTTCATTTTGCTGTTTATCCAGTAGTGATTCAGGAGCAGGTTTTTCAGTTTCCATGTAGTTGTGCAGTTTTAGTGAGTTTCTTAATCCTGAGTTCTAATTGATTGTGCTGTGGTCTGAGAGACTGTTTGTTATGATTTCTGTTCTTTTGCATTTGTCGAGGAGTGTTTTATTTCCAATTATGTGGTCAATTTTACAGTAAGTGTGACAAGGTGCTGAGAAGATGTATTTTCTGTTGGTTTGGGGTGGAGCATTCTGTAGATGTCTGTTAGGTCCCCTTGGTCCAGAACTGAATTCAAGTCCTGAATATCCTTGTTAATTTTCTGTCTCATTGATCTATCTAATATTGACAGTGGGGCATTAAAGTCTCCCACTATTATTGTGTGGAAGTCTCAGTCTCTTTGTAGGTCTCTAAGAAATTGCTTTATGAATCTGGGTGCTCCTGTATTGGGTATGTATATACTTAGAAGAGTTAGCTCTTCTTGTTGCATTGATCCCTTTACCACTATGTAATGCCCTTTTTTGTCTCTTTTGATCTTTGTTGGTTTAAAGTCTGTTTTATCAGAGACTAGGATTGCAACCCCTGCTTTTTTTTTTCTTTCCATTTGTTTGGTAAATATTCCTCCATCCCTTTATTTTGAGCCTATGTGTGTCTTTGCATGTGAGATGGGTCTCCTGAATACAGCACATCAATGAGTCTTGACTCTTTATCCAACTTGCCAGTCTGTGTTTTTTAATTGGGGCATTTAGCTCATTTATATTTAAGGTTAATATCGTTATATGTGAATTGGATCCTGTCATTATGATGTTAGCCGGTTATTTTGTCTGTTGATACAGTTTCTTCATAGTGTCAATGGTCTTTACAATTTGGTATGTTTTTGCAGTGGCTTGTACTGGTTTATCCTTTTCATGTTTAATGCTTCCTTCATGAGCTCTAGTAAGGCAGGCCTGGTGGTGACAAAATCTCTCAGCATTTGCTTGTCTGTAAAGGATTTCATTTCTCCTTTGCTTCTGAAGGTTGGTTTGGCTAGATGTGAAATTCTGGGTTGAAAATTCTTTTCTTTAAGAATGTTGAATATTGTCCCCCACTCCCTTCTGGCTTGTAGGGTTACTGCAGAGAAATCTACTGTTAGTCTGATAGGCTTCCCTTTGTGGGTAACTTGACCTTTCTCTCTGGCTGCCCTTAACAGTTTTTCTTTCATTTCAACTTTTGCGATTCTGACAACATCCAGAATACTTTGTATGGTTTAAGTATTCTAAATGAATTCTGCTCTGTTTTATGGTTCACATTATTGTCTATTTTTGTGAATATTTCTTGTAGATTTGAAAACAATGTGTATTCTGTTTCAGCTGGTAAAGAGTTTTATCGTTGTTAATTAGTTTAAACTGATTGGTAGTATTGTTCATGTTTTCTGTGTGTTTACTGATTTCTTTTTCTCTTAATGACCCATCAATTACTGAGAGAGGAGTGTTTAAGTCTCTAAGTATAATAGTGGGTTTGTATATTTCTCTTATTTGTATCAGTTTTTGTTTCATGCATTTTAAAGCTCTGTTATTAGGCACATATAACAACTTTTAGAGTTGTTATATCTTCTTGAATAATTGAACCTGTCATTATTATGACATGCCCTTTATCTCTGGTAATAATCCTTGTTGTCAGTTCTGCTTTTCTCATATCAATTTGCTGCTCTGAGTGCTTTTCCATTGAGTCTAGCTCAAGATAATACCAGAAATCTACGAACTTTATTTTCAAAACTAACTTCATGTGTAAATTATCATTTTTGTGTTGATACTTAAACAAATTAAATTCAAAAGGAGAATTGGGGCAGAGAGGACTTACTTATGTTTAATCACTTTAGGCAAAAATATTAATCTGTAATAAATGTGTAAATGAGATTAATAGATAAGCTTTTGGCACTAATACAACAAAATCTTTATTTCTTTCAGAACATAGAAAGCAGTCTGCCAAAACATTTCTTGAGATATTTCATTTTGCCAGTAAATTAGTCAAGTTCCTAAATGTATATATTTTTTGTGATCTGTGTTTTGCTAAAATTCAGTATCCTGCAGAGACCTGGTATATCACATTGGACAGCAATGAGCTAAGATGAACTCAACGGTGTGGCAAGTGCTCTGTCCCTATAGATGACTAGTTATAAGCTTGATTTAGAAGCTGCTTTGCTTGTTTCTTTTTATTCTCCTTTGCTATGGATGATGAAGATGAAGCTGGCTGAGATCAGAGCTTCTGTTAAGAAAGATGTACTCACTAAAGGTTAGAGTGTTTTTGGTTACAATGGATGGTCCTCCAGTCAATGTCAAATTGACTTACTACTTCTATTTTCCAAGCATCAAATCTTTAAGAACGAGTAGTAGTTCTTAGCTGTCTTCTGCTGTATCAGGCAGTGGAAGAAACTGTAAAAGGTTTGTTGAAGCACCTCTCTAGTTTCTGTCTTCTAATTATTTTCTTTCTTCAGACCCCATCTCTATTCTCAGGGATGCTTCTCCTGACTACCTTAGCAAACTATCCCAAATCTCAAAACAGTCTGTGATTTTATCCGACATTTATGATTCAGCACTCAATTAGGTATAACCTTTTGCATTCTAGTGTTGATCCCTGGTTTATTCCTCCAAACATAATGAAAGCTAGTTAATTACTGAGATCAAGTCTTTAGAAGTAGAGATTTCTATTGAATAAGTAAATGAACCGAAATTTAAGCTGTTGGGTTGGGGAAAACGTTTGTGCAGGTCCTATATGTGAAAAACTGTCTGCAAAATTCGTTTTAGATATTTTGGTAGTAATAAATAGAATTTCTTAAATTTATATATTCCAGGAAAATCAAGGCATAAGATCTTTTGACATATTTTTCCCATATTTGCCCTAGAATAAAGAATGTGGTAATGCTAATATATTTTGGTGTTTAAGTTTTTATTGCAGTTGAGCTTTGAGTTAGGGGACATGGTAGCTGCTGATTCAACTATCAGTGAACCTCCTTATTGAAGAATGACATTGCCAAGACATCACCAAGTCTCAGAATCTGAAAACTGAATATAATGATTTCTAATTCAGCTAATCATCAAAATCACCTGCAGAACTTTACAAAAATTTAAATCATCATGCCAAGAGATTCTGTTCAACAGTATTTGGAGCAAACCTAAAAACTGAATTTTGAAATGTTCCCAGATAATCCTGTTGATCAGCCAAGTTTGGGAATCTCAAGCTTTAATGTCAAGGACTTAGTCCATCTGCAGGCTCATCTCATGAGTATAGATAGCCTAGCCAAGGTAAGCAGGGCAGTTGCACTAGCTGGGCAGTGTATCCCTTATGTGAAGAGAAGCAATGTGGAGGTGAACTAATTTTCTTTCTTGGTGTTTTCCCAGCTAAGGATGCAGAATTTACTTGTGTTAAAAATTTTAGCTCCTTGGTCGATTCTGTAAGACATCAGTGCTAGGCTTCAGCTCATGTTCCAAGACTTTGCAGCTCTTGATGCAAGAGTGAAAAAAAAAATCCAATAAAAATTTTGAATAAAAAAGGCAACAGAACAAAAATCATTTTAAAACAGACTTTTATGTGAATATATAAGAAGATGAATAGGAAATCATTTATTTGAATGTGTTATCTGGGACAGTTAAGAAAAAGCGTAAGCATTGTCATTTTTTAAAGGGCATTTTTTGTGTCCCATTGTCAATTATCTCGGTCAATTCAGGCTTCCATCCTTGGGATGGTTGGTTGTCTTCATCTGCTTTAGCCCTAGACCCTGGTACGCAGGTTGAAAGAGATCTAGAGGTTCTGGTTGGCTCCATACTCATTGTGTGAGCTGTGCCGAAACAATTCTTCCTGCTTCGTTTCAAGCTTTCACAATCAACTGAAGCACCCTTCTGGTGTGCAGAGGAGAGGTAATCTGACGTGCCAATCAGATGAAGAGTTTAAGATTATTGGTGTCTGACTCTTGTGAACTCTGAGAAATAATAATCATTTGAGCTGGGCCCAGAGAGATAGATGGGCATTACCTTGAAGGGTAGACATGCTGGGTTGTTATAAGGTATTTTTTGTAGCATTGGTTTATGCTTCAAATGGCATCACAGAGTATGTGGGTCATTTTGAACTACATTCAACAGTATTTTTCAATGCGCCTTATGAAACACAAACCCTATGTGCTGTTTGCAGTTTAAAATGATCATGAGGCCCCATTTCAAGGAGCTGAAAGTGCATTACCCCTAGGTAGTCTCCCCCACCAACTTGTAAACAACAAGTTGTACACAGCATTCTTATTCCAGAATTTAACACAGTGTCTGGTTAGAGAAGCTGCTCAATGAACCAGTGCAGTGATTCTCAACCAAGTACGATGGACTTTGCTCCCCAGGGGACACTTGGCAATGTCAGAGTCATTTCTGGTTGTCACATATTGGTAGTGAGAAAATGGGAGTATGTTATTGACATATAGTAGGCAGAGGCAGGGTTGTTCATAAACATATTACAATGCGCAGATGGCTCCCCACGACAAATAATTATCCCAAATTTTAATAGTGCTGAGGTTGAGAAGCACTGCAGTAGATTAAGTATATAGTTAATCCCAATCTACCCTTTGGATGCCCATAAAGGTATGAAATTGTCTGTTCCATGGGCCGTTTGTCTCCAACAGTGGGAATTTACTGTGCAATTCAATCAAAAGGTGGAAAGAAATGAGATGGAAAGAGAGCGAGGGCCGGGTAGGGAACTGAGAAAGAAGATAGTGTATTCCAAGTTGAAGTAAGGGTGTTTTTCAATTATTTATAGTTTTTAATGATCTATACCTTATTTACCTCCAGCAGTATAGATAAATGACAGTGATTCCCATGGTAAATTGAACCTAATGTTATTCCTCATACAATGTGAATGTAGTGGAGACCTAGAAGAAGAAAGCTTTGTAGTTACCAAAAATGCAGTTATTCGTTTTTAACATAATGTTTACATGGTCTGAGCTTGGTGTCATATTTGATGTCTTATCTAATCATTATTAATTGATAAGTTATTTAGTGTTTTCAAGGGGCTAGGTCCTGTGCTTAGCATTTACATTTACATGCAATATTGCCCTGAAGCCTCCTAATCACTCACTGAAAGTGTAGAGTAAACTGAGGCTCAGGGAGGTTTAGCGTTTTACAGTGATTCACAAAGTTTGCCTCCACCATTTCCCAGAATGAGTGAGCAGGTGGAAGAAGTGGAAAGAGAGTTTAGATCCTGGCCTCCTAGTTCTCCCTAAAGAATATCTTTACACTGAAAAAAATGCTCTCAAGAGAAATTTATTGAGATCTAATTTGATAACATTAATTACAGTTTTAAACAGCAATTTTAAAGATGTTAAAGACCAAGATTTTAAAAGGTTACTGTCCAGAATGATTTTCTCTCCCCCTGCCCCTATCCCCCACCATATACTGTGATTAGCACATTATAGTGGAGAACATATAGGAGGTCATGACGTCATTTCAGAACATCAGGGTCACACTTGCCCCTGGGATTTCTGGCTCTGAAACTTGTGCACCTGTTTTCTCAACTGGAAACAGGGGTGCTTTACCAACTGCTTTGCCTCCCTCATGTAGGGGAGATGCAGATCAAATGAGATAACGTTCATAAATGTCCTTTTGTAACCTTCAGTGTACTGCACATCCCTGTCAGATTGGTTTATTTTCCTTAAATGCCTGCGGTGGATACACTTACAAATTGATGTGCTGGTTTCCATGGTGCAGCTAGGGATACATCAGGGACTCAAACCTGCCCCAACAAACTGTTGGCCACCTAGAAAAGGCCCTATGGGGACAGTAGTGCAGGAGAAACCCAGGGACAGAGTTGCTGGGCTCTAGGAGTGTCTCAGGGTATGGGCCTCCCTTTTAAAAGACTGTATTAGGACAGAGGCATCTGAGCCCCTTCAAAACTTTTGCTCTTTGAACTCGGAGCATTTTTAAGTTTATTCTTTGATAAAGTTCATCAACCCCTACTAATATGTCAGATTTCTCACTGCCCTGGTTCTTTGAAGACCAAAAATTTTTAAAAATTAGAAAGAAGTACCTGAGAAATCCTGACACGCTTTGGAACTCTGCTCCCATATACTTTATTGATTTATAAAAACGGTGAATGTCCATTACAAAAGATTTAAATAATGCAGACAAGTTAAAGAAAAAGCTATGGATATTCTCAAATCCTACCACCCAGAAATTACCAATGAGCATCATTACAGGTGTAGCCTGCTGATTCTATGTGGAGATGGTAAGGTGAGCAAGAGAGAAAACATAAAAGAAAAGAGGGTAGTGAGATGGATAGATGGGGTCAGAGAAGTGGAAAGACTTCCCCTATGTGACATAGATGGTGCTGGTCCTGGTCACAGTGGGATTCTATCCCGTGTGAAGGGCCACTTCTTATTTAAAAAGCAAAATTATGATGAATGATTGAAATATAAAATGAACATGTGTTAAAGATTTTATTTAGTTCACCCATTAATAAGAGAACTGGTAAGTTGTTGCAATCAGAAAATCCAAAGAACATACACATTTAAAGATCAGAAAAGTGGGAAAGGAAGAGATATGTCATTCTACTGGGAAAAATTCAATTGCATGTGTATAGCAGAAAATTATTTTGCATTGCTATCATTTATCTATAATGTACAGAGTTTTAAAGTTTCTCAAAGGCAATGAAAGGCTAGAATCAGATAATCTTGAAGGGTATGAGCAAAACACTGCATAATTTTCCTTTGGAGACACTCAATAATATGTTTTGCTTACTTCAAATTTTCTTAAACCCAGATGTTACTGCTGCAAGCCCGGGGCCTTTTCTCACATCAGCTGTGGTGTTCTGAGGTTTTTATTTCTTACCCTTGCCAGAAAAAAGTTTCTGAGCACTGCAGGTAGAACCTCAAGAGTCAGGAAGGACTAAAGGATTTCTCTGTGATTTTTTTCTTCTTTATCTTTAAAAAATCATATGATTTAAGAAGTGAAAAAATATCCAAAAATATATAAGGGAAAGGTTGTAATTTCTACTCTACTCCCCTTCTCCTCCCATGTCTCCTGCCCCTGGGGAAAATTAATATGGTTTAAGATACATCCATCTATACCTTCCTCATATTCAACAATCACACGTAAATCTTTAAGCACATATATAGGTATTCTCGTTGTGAGAGTTTACATAACTGGGAATTTGGGAATATACCATATATGTCTGTATCTTGCTTCTTTCATTTAAATGTTGCATGGAGGCTATCTCATGTGCACAGATACTGATGGAATGTGTGCAATGGTATCCCATGACATAGATACCCCTTCCCAGTCTCAGTCTTGGGGATTCATTCTCATTAAGTAAGGAGCAAATGCAAATAGTTGTGGAAGAGGAGTGGAATTGTCCTTCTTGCAGTAGCCTTGGTGGGGCAGGGGGGAGAAGGAGGTCAAGTTTGCCATTTGAATTGGATTGTAGGGTGGCACAGTTAAACATCTTTGTCCAGGTAGAACACACACCAACAACTTCCAATCGTTATGATGCTTCAGAATATACCAGGCTGTGAGTAGGGAGCATTGCTCATTAGTTTTAAAGAAAACAACTCTTTCCTTGATAATAAAAATCAAATAATTTTCAAAGAAATTATATATTTACTAGTGGGAAAACGAATTTCTCTACCTTGTCTTCTAAGAAATACTGAAAATCTACCAAAGCAGTCTTAGGAGGACATCAAAGCAATGCTTGCTAGATACAGCAAATTAAACATTCATGTTCTGTTGAAAGCCTCCCCTGCATCATTAAAAAAATAAAAACTGGAAGTTGTTTGTGTGTTGAAAATTAGTTATTAGAAAGGAACTTCCTCATTGCTAGTAGAAACTTAACGCTATCCAGAGTCAAGAAAAAATGTTAGGTGGTAGAATGGGAAACAAGAGAAGTATAAGAAAACCATTCCTGAAAGATAATGCTGTGAAAGTCACTTCTTTTGTAATATTTTTTCCTAAGCTGAAGGGAGGCAAACGCTTAAAGCATCGTGATCTTGTTAACCTGGAGGACATAAAACCAGGACCCCTGAGAGGAGGGAAGCAGCCAGCAAGAGGGGCCTTAAGACAAAGGGCTTCTGAATTGCTCATTTCTACTCATCCATAGGCCTCAGAGCCCTAAGTTTTAAAGAACATGCTGCTTTACACTCTCAGTGGCACATTTCTGTTCTACTGGCCTTTTGTTTCAATCTGTCAATCAACATATGTTTTACTGATCATGGGCTAAGTGCCAGGAGCTATGGAGGTTGCAGCTTCCAAATACAGTAAGCTCCTTAAGGGCAGAAACCATCCTGTCATAGACAAAGAGCATAAAAATATAAACAATATACCAGGCAACATGAAAGGCATTTTTAATAGTGAGCAAAAGCTTTCCACTTCTTGAAAATTTTGCAAGTTTTCCGTTGTGGGGAATTCTGAGAGGTACAGAAAAGTGTTTTGCATGTAGCAGAAACTTAATACATGTGTGAGGTTTAGAGGGAGAGACCCTTGTGAAGCTGGCTCTTCATAAACGTCATGGTGAAGCAGTGTGGTGTCCTGGTGCCATTGTAATAAAAATAGTAACGATGTGATGGTGGGAATTATGAGTAGCTCACAGTTATTCATCTCATCATTTCATTTAATTCTTTAAAGCACCCCATGAATTGGATATTTTTATTATTTCCTTTTTAGAGATGAGAAAACAGAGGCCCAGGCCATTCAGGGAGCAAGTGAGAATGTAGCAGAGTGATCGGAAACCACAGACTTTAGACCACAGAAACACACATATAGGTGAAAAATTTGGGTCAATTACTTCTTGCAACTGGGGAATACACATCATGCGAAACTGCGAGGTTTCTCAGTAACAGGATGTTAGAAAGAAGCTATAGTAAGATTTAGGATTTGCACGGGTAATTTCAGGAGTGTCCAAGGAACTGGATATTCTCTCTGGATTCTGCAATTCTGTGACAAACTATCTTAATAAATCTTATCTATAGGGAGGGCACATTAGAGTGAAAATAAAGTTGCAACTGGCAAAGAACTAGCAGCCACTCATTTAGCCAAGGGAAAAGGGGGTATCTGTATTTTGTGTTGTGAAATGACCCTGTCTGAGTGGGTGTTTTGTGAGATTGTGACAAGCAGGAGAACAATATGATTGTAGTGTAAGCATCAGATATATTTGTACTATCATAGACGCTCAGGTATGAGTTCCCTGATGGAAAGGGCTGCCTTTTTTTTCCTTCTAATTTTTGAGTGGTTTGTGCAGTTGACTTAAATGGCTCAGCCCATTACACAAACATCTGTACAGTAGACCTGTCATGAAGATTAGATGTCACACAGACTAAAGGACCTAGCATCTAGCATACAGGGTGATCTCCATCACTGGGCTATTCCTGGAGGAAAACCTGAGATCACAGGAGGACAGACAGATTCTATCACCCAGATGATGGAGAGGGCATCTAGAGAAGAACAGCAGAAGCAGAGGTAGGAATATGGAGAATATCCTGTACCTAGAAATTCTCACTAATTGGCTAGTCTTGCATTTCAACTTCTTTGAGAGGTTGAGAGCTATATTCATAAGGGTCTTTTTTTTTTTTTTTTTCTTAAAGGCAAAGACATCCTTTGTGATTTTACCAGCAATGTTCTCTTTGTTTTTCTTGGCACATGAAGTACAGTGTTAGCTCCTGGAGACTAATTGATTTTAAGAAAATGTGTGTTTTTTTTTTTTAATTTTCTTTCCATCGTCTACATTGGCAAAATAAAGCTGAGCTCATCATCTAATCTTTTCCTTTGATATGGTTATAGACAACATTTATATCTCAGGATTGCAGAAAGCCCTGATATAGCAAAAATCTTTGCTGCATAATTAATTTTTTCCAGCACATCAGGTGATGATTAGAACTCAGCTATAGCTTCAAGCAAATAATTTGCTTTTATATGTGAAGATATAGAAATAGCTGTTCAGTTTTTAAGTGGATCTTATCTGTTTTTTCCAAATAAATAAATGTTATATAATTTGTTTTGGGCATTTTCAGTTAGCAGGTTTTAAATATCCTTCAAGTGATAGGTAGCTGGGGATGGGTGTCCTTCCATCCTTTGAAGGTAGGTGCATTTTGGTACAGCTGTTATCGTGTTGGGGAACATAGAACATTTTGCCACTTTAAGAGCAGTCACTGTTCTTATGAACAATATCATTAAAGGAAGTGACAGTGTTTAGCAACACCAGCAATATAAGAACTGCAAAAAATGCAGTATGATCCTGGATGACAAATACTTCCCTTCCAAAGAAAAGGCGAAGACCTCTAAGCATGAAAATACCTAAATCCTGGAAGAGAAAACCTTAGAAAAATCTCACTGCTCCCTGAGCACTGATTTTCCACATCATAAAGTGGCAGCTAGACCAATCCAAACAAGTGAAAAAAGAGGACGTGAAGAGCGTTTCTGGAGGTTTTAGCTTCTCTGAACACCATGGAATTCAGGAATTGTTTAACTTGATTTGTGCCATTTCAGGTAAACTAATTTTGCCAAGAAACTTGCCCAAGATGAGAGTCCTTGTTTGTGAAATGGAGATAATAGGTTTGTAATCATGTTCTTGTCATCAGGGGAATCTGAGATTTAGAATCCATTTGTCTCTAGAAAAGTTTTATTAGTATTTGGTTGGATCCAGCACTTAATCCTCAAGGATTCACATACATTTTGTCCTGTATGAGCTCAGTGATTTACATTATGGTGATGGAAATTAAAATCCAAAGAGATAACCAGATTAACCAGGATTGACCACATAATATCTGTGTAGGATGCTGAAATCTATCCCCTCTAGCTTGCTGTTTTTCTCTAGTTACATATCATGCTTATTAATGTTTAATTATACATTTTGAGTTAGTTTTCCTATGATTTATAGTTAGCACCTAGAGACAGAATCAATCTAATGTTTACTGACTTACTTGAAATCTGATTTTCTTTGTTATGTTTTATGAAGTTTGAGCTCCACCATTGGAGTCTCTGAACTAGAAATATTTGAAGGATGGAGCACAGTGCACTGTTAAATGGGCTTACAATCAGGTAGGATGAATACACATTAGCAGCTCTATTAATTGGGTACTTTTAAGTTGCAAGTGAGAGAATCCTAACTCTATTACTTATTTCCATGTGTCCCCAAACTCTGTGGGAGACTGAGAGTACAATAGGGCTTAGAGGACCACTGGATCCCAGATCCCAGATATGCTAGTGACAGCAATGGAAGGACCATGAGCTCTGGAGGCAGTTTTGCTTCAAATGCTGGATCTGCACCTGTGTGAGCTCAGCTTGGTGAAGAAATGTACCCATGTTCAGTTTCCTCTGTAAAATGGGAGTTGTAGCTATGTCCTCGTAACATAGGTATTTAATGATATAAGATTGGTTTCCGTTGTTAAAGGTTGAGGGCTGGTGGGCTGGGAAGGCCAGGGATGGCAGGCAATTCCCGATTTTCCTGTACTGAGAAACAGCACTGTTAGGAATGAAGGACACAACTCAAGGTCAACTATCATCAGACTTTGGTTTTCATTCAGCTTCTCAGCAGCCATGTGATTTTATTCTGATGTTGTAGGAGGAATGAATCCTTAACCTGGAGATTTCAGAAAATAGTAGGAAAGGAGGGAAAAGCCATTTTCACAGTGAATGAGGAACACCGTTATACAAAGGTGGCTACGTGGAGGGAAAAAGCTGACTCCACAAGATAGCTGGAAAGCCCCAGGGCCTTTAGACAATTTTGCTCTGAGATGAGAAAATAAATAAATGAACAAAAAAGACCCTAGGAGAGGTAGCAACTAAAATACCATGGGATCTAGTGTTAAACACTGAGAAATTTGTAAAGGATTATTTTCCTTGTAAGTACTTTCAACCTTTAAGGCAACAAATCTACCTAGACTTTTAAACATAAAAATAGAACAAAATACTTCCAATTACTTTTATAAAAATAGCATTAGCACTAACACAAGTCCAAAGAACACATAAAAATATCATATGTATTAGAGCTATTTTGTTTGGGATTCGGATATCTATAATCATCAGCAAACAGAACCCAGCAGTACATTAAGGGAAAAATCACCATGACAAGGAAGAGTTCTTTCTATGACTTCATTAATTGTTTAATGTTAGGAAATCAATGGTTATAATTCAATTTAATAACAGCAAAAGAAAAGGTATAATACAACCTGATATATGCTGAAAAGCACTTGATAAAAATTAACATCCATTCTTGATACAAAAACTTTCAATCAAGTATCGATGAATATGCTCATAGCATTCATTATAAGACATACATTTATAATCCATAGCTAGCCTCAAGCTCAGTGTTCAAATTCCCATTAAGATCAGAAACATAAAAAGAATGCTCATTGTCATAAATATTATCTGGTGGTGTTTTTTCCTAGATGTGCCAATTCCATTAGAAAAAGGAAGAGGCCGGGCGCGGTGGCTCACGCCTGTAATCCCAGTACTTTGGGAGGCCGAGGCGGGTGGATCACGAGGTCAGGAGATCGAGACCATCCTGGTCAACATGGTGAAACCCCGTCTCTACTAAAAATACAAAAAATCAGCTGGGCATGGTGGCACGTGCCTGTAATCCCAGCTACTCAGGAGGCTGAGGCAGGAGAATTGCCTGAACCCAGGAGGCGGAGGTTGCAGTGAGTGGAGATCGCGCCATTGCACTCCAGCCTGGGTAACAAGAGTGAAACTCCGTCT